>NW_024070212.1:58381697-58947354 GCF_014754425.2 Oryx dammah
GCACGCTAAATCACTTCAGTAGTGTCTGATTCCTTGCGACCCTATGGACTACAGCCCTCCAGGCTTCTCTGTCCATGGGATTGTCCAGGCAAGAATACTGGAGTGGGTTACCATGCCCTCCTCCAGGGGATCTTCCCAACCTGGAGATCAAACCTGCATCTCTTGTGTCTCCTTCATTGGCAGGTGGGTTCTCTACCACTAGGACAACATGGGAAGCCTCATAATATGATTATGTGGTGACTTTAAAATATATCCATAAGTTCTTTGATAATCCTCTTTTCAAAAGGGGGAAGCTGATTCCCCTCTCTTTAAGTGAGGGCTGGATTTAGCAACTTAATTCTAACAAGTAAAATGTAGTGACAGTGAAAACACATGAGACTTCCAAGCCTATGTCGCGGAAACCTGTGGCTTCCTCCTTGCTCTTGGATCACTTGCTCTGGAGGAAGACACATGCCATTATTTAAGGATACCCAGGAAATCTTAGAGAGGCCCACGTGGTGAGGTATTGATGCTTCCTACCAATAGACAGCCAGAAACTGAGGCCTCCTGCTGCCAGCCATGTGAGTGAGCCCTCTTGGAAGCAGAACTCAGCCTCAAACTTTCAGATGCCTCCAGCACTAGCCCTAGACGGCAGCTTGACAGTGACTTAAATGATAGACCCTGAGCCAGAACTACCCAGTGAAGTCATTCCCAAATTCCTAACCTGCAGAAAAATCTGAGATCATAATTGCTTGTTGTTCTAAGCTGCTAAGTTTGAGAAGTAATTTAGTTATAAAGCAACAGGAATTTCTATAATCACCATTAATACTCTTTATTTTTTCAATTCTCTACTTCATTTGTCTCTTCTCTAATCTTTATTATTTCCTTACTTGTGCTACTTTTGGGGTTAGCTTATTTTTCTTTTTCTAGTTCCTTAAGTTGTAAAGTTAAGCTATTGATTTCAGATCTTTCTGATCTGTTTCTGTGTCTCTTGAATCTTTGAAGTAGCTGGTTGGCCTGTATTGTGAGTACAGACTGCTCCAAGTGGGGTCTTGAAGACCTCATGCTAATTTCAGTTGAGTTCTGCTACATCGTTACTTACAAGTGCACCAAAATTCAGACAGCAGAGACCATGGTCCAAAACACTGGGAAGCAAGACGTGAGCTTACGAGCTGCATGACCATGAGTAGGGTCAAGGCTCATTTTTGTCAGTTATAAATTTATGGGCTAATAATTCTTACCTTATAAGGAGGGTAGTGAGGATATAATTAAATAGCTTTAGTAAAAGTACAAAGTAAAAATATAAAGATAGTATCTCTTCTTAGAGCATGAACACGGTGGAGGCAGGGAACTGTGCCTTTTTCTCCTTTCAGTGAATGAATTCTGTAGCAGCTTTGACTGGGCTTGAATTCTATATAGAAGCCATGTATCTCCAGCATCTAGCAAATGATGGTCCCTTAGCAAATGTCAATTTCATGAAAGAACCAATTACTCTTACCTTGAGTGATGACATGTGTGACCTTTGATAAGAGTTCACCATCGTATCCCTCTGCTATGCTTCCCACTAGTGTGCGGTTCCTTCATCAGCAGGAACTCCTCTGGGTCAGTTCTTTCACAGACAGAGCCAGTACCAGCACAAATGTTTGCTGTTATCTTGGGAGATGCTGTCTTACTGAGGTGACTGAGAAGATGCAGGAGAAAAATCAGGAAGAGGAGTAGCATTCACTTGTCTGTGTTTCTTCATCTGCTTCTTGTCATCTTTCTTGCCTATTTAACTCTCTCTTTCTCTCTGTTTCACTCACTCACACACACACACACACACACATACACACACTTGCGCGTCTGCTCTCTTTCACTCAGAAACACACACATGCACCTCCCGAGTATCACTTTTGGGCTGAAATCCAAAGTCTTCTCTTATCTGAAATTCACTGTGCATTTGCCACTTGGCAGAGCCTACAAACAGCTCAGTGGGTGTTTTTATAGTCAGCACTAAAAAAAATTGCCACACTACTAATAAAGTTTTCCTTATTGTTGTAACTGTTGGCAAGGGCAAATGTCTGGGGAGATTGACTGCCTGAAAGGCTTCATTACGCTCCAAGAATATTTTTGATAGAATTTCAACAGCTCCTGAATGACTGTCAACTTCACCATGTGACCCTGTACCCCTCCCTAGTTGGTCTTCAAACTCACAAAAAACATTCAGGTCAGCTGTTGAGCATCTGAATCTTTTCAAGTAATTAGTAGGTAGAATTACCAGATAGCAGGCAGTGTTTGCTTGTGATCTATCAATCAGGGCTGCTTTAGGGGTAATTGTCATCTGGAATGGTCTTGTAACCATGTTCAGGTTAAAGTGTTGGGACTTCCCTGGCAGTCCAGTGAAGACTCCACAGGTTTGATCCAAGGTCAGGGAACTAAGATCCCATATGCTATTCAGAGAGGCCAAAAAGTTAAAAAAAAAAAAAAAGTGTCAGGAGAAAGTTTATTACTGTCTTTTTTTCCACTACCAGGTTGTGAGTTTTCCTTTTAAAATCCAGACTCAAAGTAAGACAGATATTTGAACACGAAAATTTCAAGAGAAAAGTTTCCCCAGCAACCTCAAATATAAAAAAGCATTTAGGCATCATTCCTCAAAGACTTGATAGGGTTAGATCAACTCATATATTCAAGGCAGATAGATAGTATCTGATGAATGTAGGATGGACAGTAAGCCTTTTACCAAGCAAAGTTCGACTTTGCCAGCTGGGTTGAGGATAGGCAGTGGTTCACATAAAGGTCTTCTGATGCTAATACTTGACTACTAATATTGGTGGCTGCAACCACCATTAGACTTCTTTCTTTTTGGCAACCCATGGACATGTTTTTCTTAATTCTTCACTGAACTGTTTTTTAGCTCAAGATAGATAGATGTGCCAAAACGACAAAGTGTATATTGAATAGACAACGTGCCTAGATTTACAGAGCACTGGTTCAGGAACACATTTTTCCATTAGCAGAGCCCGGGTCTTGGCTGCAAAGTTTTGTGACGGCTCTTGGGATCAGTCCTGGGTCAAGGTGCTGTGAGGTCCAGCTGACTGCTTCATTCTCAGAAATACCGTCCCGCATCAAAGTCCCCTTGATTGGAAAAAATCACTCCTTGCTTTATATTTAAAGACAGTGTACCCTTTTCTCCCTTCTTTTCCTTTTTTTTTTTTTTTTCTGACTCACATATAGAACCAAGATGTTGGGTTCCAGAAGCCCATATGATAATTCACAGATGGTTTTTGGGATAATTTCTTTCTTGCCATTTGATTCATTTAGGTAATGTGTTTTATTTTTCAATACAGAATAAAAAGAAAACATTCTAAATAGGCATCAGTGTCATATGGTACCTTACAATGTCTTCAGGTACTGTAATCAATGTGGTTTGGATACTGATTTTACTATGAAGTTTTTCTTCGATTTGCTTTCTTGAAGAGTTCCCTTAAGGATGAATTCTAAAAGGCTGCTGATACAACAGCTCATATTTAACATTTTTTAAAAATTTATATCTAATCAAGATAAATATTGCAACAGATTCTCTCTATAGGTAAAAGAACAAATGGTACTGGAAAAAAGAGTAACTTGCTTATAATCTTAGAATCAATACATTCCATTAATATGTTTTAAGAAAGCATAATCAATTTTTATTGGGGGAGAAACATAACAGTAAGGAGAGAAATGTGTTTTCACATGGACTTGTCATAGGCATTCAACATTTATTTGTCTTTAGTGTATGATCATAGAAATGGAGACTGAAACTTGAGAAAGTAAACCCACTGGAAACTTACCTCCATAATGTGCAGATGATTAAAAGCCTTGCCCCCCTCCCCGCCCCCTGCCCCCCCGCCACATCTCTTTTATTAAATGGCCATCAGCCAATACACAAGTGATCTCTGTAACTTTGCATATAAAGAACAGCCAATTCATGGTATAACTAAGCTTCATTGCCTAAGTCCTACTCTGTTGAGGATTTCTGATAAATTCTGAGGCAACCTGACAGATGTGTCATAATGTCTAATCCCTTTAAACACCCAGAGATCTCGGAAAGTGGATGTTTTAAAAGAGCAAATTGGAAAGCAAGCTGCTTTTGTATTGAGCTTTCTTCTCTACTGTCCACACTGCCCCTGAATCCATTTTTCCGCAAAGTACTTGGGGATGGACAAACCCAGGCATTTACACAGTGATAGCAACCCATTCCAGAGTTTCTGCCTGGAGAATCCCAGGGATGGAAGAGCCTGGTGGGCTGCTGTCTATGGGGTCGCACAGAGTCGGACACGACGGAAGCGACTTAGCAGCAGCAGCAGCAACAGGGAAACGGGAGCTAGATGGTGTGTCTTTGCAGCTAAAACCATAAAGATACAAAGACATGAACCTAAATGAGCTTGCCTTTCCCCCAGCAAACCCCCGAAGGCCTACAATTTTATTAAGGAGATCTCCTTCAGCCCAGCTACTCAGTGGCAGCATGCTTGTATAACTTAGTTAAAGAAATGCATCCTGCATAGGAGTCTGGGAGGGCCAGAGAAAAAAGTGGGGACATTCTCATAATGAAAGAAATAAGTGTTGGCCCCCAAAGATCCTTTCAAACCTGCTCCGTGTTTTGGAGCTCTGTACCAGATTTCTGGATTGCATAAATCTGTGCTCAACGATGGCACGCTGCCAGATTCCATGGAGGCTGGGAGTTGCTTTCACGGAGAGAAGTGACACCCTTGGAACTGCACACAGTTGTGAGGTCTGCTTCTCAGACATTTGGATTACTGCCACGAGGAAGGGAGGGAGGAAATTGGGCCAGTATGCATTCTGTTACAGACCAGCCTTTTGGATGACAGAATTCTTTCCAATCAAAATGCCATGGATTACTCCCTGCTGTGAGCTAATAGGGTGCTAATTAGCATATTTCATTTATTTACTTAACTGGGATAGAAACCATTGGGCACGTGGCCCACTTAGAATGGTATCCCGGGGAAGCCGTGAACTGCTCTAAGCACTACCTCCATGTATTAAGAAAATCAGTTCACAGAAGCAGAGCATCGGGCCCTCTCCTGCTGCCCTCCTCCTCTTCTTTCCTTCACCCCTCCCTTGACTCCAAACGTAAGCACAGAACGCAGACCAGGGCTTGTGTCTGACCTGGTCTCACTTCAGTGAGAACCTGAATGAGGAATGAAATTTGCACAGCCACTTCCATTTCCATGGATGATTTTTGGCAACCTTGAGGACCACTCTTGACTTGCTGCTTCACCTGTGATAATGACTCTTGGGCATCATGGGACGTAAAGGCCTCTCCTGATCTCTTCATCACTCCCTCTTTCAGACCAAGAGCCAAACTCACACAATGAGTGAAGATGGTTGCTGGGTTCCAGAACCCTCTCTGGACTGTTACTTGGGGAATCTTAAAACGCCTGTTTGCCATGGTTTCCACCTTACTTAGGGAAGAACTCATTTTACAATATGTTTCCTGAAAGTACTTTTAGATACTTAAGCATTCCATATCTGCTTATCTTTCTAATGGCATATTTTCTTTGTTCAAGGGCAGACCATTAGCAACACGCAATGAAAACAAAACAGCCAAAACTCACTAAGCAAGGAGAGTTGGATGGGCATTTCAAACTGCTTTCCCTTGGTGTGGAGGCCCATTGCATGGAGCAGTAATACTGAGAGGCGGGTGTGCAGGCAGCCAGTGCTCTACCGAGAATTCTTGACTGGGCAAAGGCTTAAAAATCAGACTCACTCGGTCGAAATATTTCTTGATAACTTGGTAGAAATACATAGGTGTAAAGGGTCATGTGGTGTTTCTGCAGAAGACTATTTTCTAAGGATTCAGTTAATAGCACCATAATCCACTCTATCATCCAAGCCTGACAATCTCAGAGTCATCCTAAATGTTTTTTCTTACCCTAGTCAGTCACTGAGTCATGTCAGTTTTACTTCCTGGCTGCTTCTCGGCCCTTATAGTCTCTCCTTTTTTTTTTCTTTGATCACTGCCTCAGTTCAGTTCAGTCGCTCAGTCGTGTCCGACTCTTTGTGACCCCATGAATCGCGGCACGCCAGGCCTCCCTGTCCATCACCAACTCCCGGAGTTCACTCAGACTCACGTCCATCGAGTCAGTGATGCCATCCAGCCATCTCATCCTCTGTCGTCCCCTTCTCCTCCTGTCCCCAGTCCCTCCCAGCATCAGAGTCTGTTCCAATGAGTCAACTCTTCACATGAGGTGGCCAAAGTGCTGGAGTTTCAGCTTCAGCATCATTCCCTCCAAAGAAATCCCAGGGCTGATCTCCTTCAGAATGGACTGGTTGGATCTCCTTGCAGTCCAAGGGACTCTCAAGAGTCTTCTCCAACACCACAGTTCAAAAGCATCGATTCTTCGGCGCTCAGCTTTCTTCACAATCCAAATCTCACATCCACACATGACTGCTGGAAAAACCATAGCCTGACTAGACAGACCTTTGTTGGCAAAGTAATGTCTCTGCTTTTCAATATGCTATCTAGGTTGGTCATAACTTTTCTCCCAAGGAGTAAGCATCTTTTAATTTCATGGCTGCAGTCACCATCTGCAGTGATTTTGGAGCCCCCCAGAATAAAGTCTGACACTGTTTCCACTGCTTCCACATCTATTTCCCATGAATTGATGGGACCAGATGCCATGATCTTAGTTTTCTGAATGTTGAGCTTTAAGCCAACTTTTTCACTCTCCTCTTTCACTTTCATCAAGAGGCTTTTCAGTTCCTCTTCACTTTCTGCCATAAGGGTAGTGTCATCTGCATATCTGAGGTTATTGATATTTCTCTTGGCAATCTTGATTCCAGCTTGTGCTTCTTCCAGCCCAGCATTTCTCATGATGTACTCTGCATATAAGTTAAATAAGCAGGGTGACAATATACAGCCTTGACATACTCCTTTTCCTATTTGGGACCAGTCTGTTGTTCCATGTCCAGTTCTAACTGTTGCTTTTTGACCTGCATATAGATTTCTCAAGAGGCAGGTCAGGTGGTCTGAAATTCCCATCTCTTTCAGAATTTTCCACAGTTTCTTGTGACCCACACAGTCAAAGGCTTTGGCATAGTCAATAAAGCAGAAATGGATATTTTTCTGGAACTCTCTTGCTTTTTTGATGATCCAATGGATGTTGGCAATTTGATCTCTGGTTCCTCTGCCTTTTCTAAAACCAGCTTGAGTAACACAAGAGAAGACTCTACACATGGACATGACCAGATGGTCAACACTGAAATCAGATTGATTATGTTCTTTGCAGCCAAAGATGGAGACGCTCTATACAGTCAACAAAAACAAGACTAGGAGCTGACTGTAGCTCAGATCATGAACTCCTTATTGCCAAATTCAGACTTAAACTGAAGAAAGTAGGGAAAACCACTAGACCATTCAGGTATGCCCTAAATCAAATCCCTTATGATTATACAGTGGAAGTGAGAAATAGATTTAAGGGACTAGTTCTGATAGATAGAGTGCCTGATGAACTATGAATGGAGGTTCATGACATTGTACAAGAGACAGGGATCAAGACCATCCCCATGGAAAGGAAATGCAAAAAAGCAAAATGGCTGTCTGAGGAGGCCTTACAAATAGCTGCGAAAAGAAGAGAAGCAAAAAGCAAAGGAGAAAAGGAAAGATATAGCATCTGAATGCAGAGTTCCAAAGAATAGCAAGAAGAGATAAGAAAGCCTTCCTCAGCGATCAATGAGAAGAAAACAACAGAATGGGAAAGATTAGAGATCTCCTCAAGAAAATTAGAGACACCAAGGGAACATTTCATGCAAAGATGGGCTCAATAAAGGACAGAAGTGGTATGGACCTAACAGAAGCAAAAGATATTAAGAAAAGGTGGCAAGAATATACAGAAGAACTGTACAAAAAAGATCTTCACGACCAAGATAATCACGATTGTGTGATCACTCACCTAGAGCCATACATCCTGGAATGTGAAGTCAAGTGGGCCTTAGAAAGCATCACTACGAACAAAGCTAGTGGAGGTGATGGAATTCCAGTTGAGCTATTTCAAATCCTGAAAGATGATGCTGTGAAAGTGCTGCACTCAATATGCCAGCAAATTTGGAAGACTCAGCAGTGGCCACAGGACTGGAAAAGGTCAGTTTTCATTCCAATCCCAAAGAAAGGCAATGCCAAAGAATGATCACTGCCTAGGTCAGTGTTAAGTCACCTGTCACTTAGATCTTAGCTACTCAAAATATGTCCTATGGACTGGAGCATCAGCTTCATTGGGGAGTTTGTTAGAAATTCAGGATTCAGTGACTTTCACTCCCAGGACAAATCAGAAAGTGCATTTTAACAAGTCGCCCAGGTGACCTGAAAAGTAAAATTGTTAGTTACTCGGTCGTGTCATACTCTTTGTGACTCCACGGACTATAGCCTGCCAGGTTCCTCTCTCCATGGAATTCTCTAGGCAAGAATACTGGAGTGGGTTGCCATTCTTTTAACCAGGGGATCTTCCTGACCCAGGGATGAAACCTAGGTCTGCTGCATTGCAAACAGATTTTTTACTATCTGAGCTACCTGCAGGTTAAATTTGAGGTTTACCTGAGTCAGCCATCTAGTATCCTTTCACCATCTATTTCCTCTCTGTTACACCTTCCTCACACCTTTTTTATAGCCCATAGATCTGATTGTGTCATATTCTGCTTGAAAGGTTCCATACTTCTCCATTAAACACAGAATGACATCTAGGAGCAGAAATGATACTGTAGTCCCTGATATAAGGTAGCCCCAAGATATAACTATAGTTTTGTGTACAGAACATGGTTTCTATGTCAGGATTTTTTCATATGGTCTGATGGTGAAAAATGTTTCTAGTCAATTCTAGGAGAACCCAGTCACTTGATGATTTTCTCTGTCACTTCACATTTAAACTCAGTCATGATTTGCCACTTTTTACATTTCATCTCACCATGGCATCACAATTCCAAAGGACTTATAGTTTTGTGTTATCATCTGGAATTAAATTAACCATTTGTCGTGCTTTTCCCTGGAGCATGGCCATTGCTCCATGCTGGTGTCTGCTAAGCAGCCATACTCCCATGGTTCCATCCTCTACCTGCTTTTATAGTCTCTTCTGCTTTCTCTTGTGGCACTTTGTGAAAACCAGGGAATCCTCTTTGGACCAGCTGGCTTTCTCTCTTTTTCAGTTAGTTTATGAACTTGTCTTGGGGGACAGAAAGACTTCTCTGTGTTTTGTAGCTGAGAGAGCTGTAGTGTAGCTGCCTGTATCCTCTGGAACCCAGACTCCCCACAGCTATCTCTCTTTTTCACTAGCATCAGTGCCTGCACACCTGAGGTTTCTAAATCTACTTTTGAGCCCTTCTCACTTTTGCCACTCAAAATTTTGCACTGTGCCTACTGGAACCATTATCATCTGAAATGACACTTATCTCGGTATTTTCAGGGTCTTTTCAGAACACACTCTTCACCTTTCACCTAAATAGTGTCTAGGTTCCCAAGAAATAAATGAATAATAATAAGATTCTAACATATATGTATAAAATGCTTTGTGCATTACACAGCTCTTTAAAATTCTCCTCCTCCCTCAACCCATTCAATTTACACAGGTAGGTAAGCTAGATGTCTCAGGCAATTATTCCCAGATGAAGAAACCTTATTTTAGAGATGTTAAATAACTTTCCTAGCATTACCTGATGCTTAAAAACTGGAGGGAAAAATAACCTTGAGGCCTTCTGACTCTGGATCTACCAATATTCCTTGCAATATATATTACAGAAAACTAATTTCTGGTTCTTCTCCTCAACTCACATGGTTTTTATGCAGATCACTTACACTCCCTGCACCCATGCCAATCACATTGTAAAATGCTTATGAGAATGATACTCTCTACTAGATAATTATGATGTGCTTTGAGCCCCCTGGGAGACAGAAAAACTCTAGGTAGCATTTGCATTTCTCAATTTTGTCCAGAAATTTTCTCCCCCTTTATTTCTACATATCTTATTTTCTCTCTTAGGTATTATGCAACCTGGCAGGCAAGGATTCTTTCCTCACCTTCTTTTATTTCCTCATAATAATTAGTGCAATATAGGGTAGACAGTTGGTGATTGCATACCAGCTTAATAAATATATAGAATCTTATTCGTGTATTTGCTGAACCATGTGAAAAGCTCTATATTTCTGTGAAGTTGCGATATGTCTTGTTGCTTTACTCCAAAATATCGTAATTTTAATATAACAAGCTGTTTCTTAATTTAAATCACTGGTACTCAGCTTCAGAGCTGCAGCTGTATCTTGCCAGAGGTAACATCAAGTGTTCTTGTTGAGGGCAACATCCTTCCAAATACAGCTGAAAAATTTCACATATTCAGCAGCAATTTATTATTCTATCATTCAGGAATTTCCTGCTTCAGTCGTTCATACATAAATAACTTTACTAATGAATGAATTTACTTATTCCCTCACTGATTTGTTTCAACTTTTCTCCGAGTGCTCCTTTTGGAAATCCTACCTAATTTCTCATGTCCTGATTTCATAAAGCCTAAAGCCTTTTCTCTTCATCTCAAACTGATGTGATCTTCTTTTTATAAAAATTCATCATATTCTAGTGTTTATATACCCTTACTGTTTTCCTGATCAGGACTGAAGTTTCTCTAAGAGTAGAAACAGTATGTTGCTCTCTCTTGACCCACAAAATGCCATAATAACTGTCCAGTAACTCTGTGAGTTTGGTTAACTGAAATAACAAGACATTCTAATTTTATTTTTGAACATGAGAATGGGATTATTTCTTGCTGGAAATATTATGGCAACTACTAATTAACATTTTAGTGGTATAGCCTACTTTTCCTAAGATTTCAACCTAACAACTGAACCTTCCAAAAATGCCAGTGAGTATGCTATTTGCAAGAAAATTACAATAAGGAAAGAATCTCTGATCTCATTTTTTTTTTTTTTTTTTAGTGCTAGGTTGCTCTGGGCTTAAGTGATAGAGAGAATTTATGAATCACTCTAAGTTGTTGGTCATATACTAATACAATTATTTATATGCTTTCATTGCTAAGGTTTTAAATTGTGAATGTATCTACGTCTGGTATCCGTTCTGCTCTCCTGAGCATTCACCTACCATCTACTGGAATATAGCCATGAATCTTAAGAACTAGTAAAAGTCAGTCTCATTGAAGCCCCAAATCAAGAAAATATTATTTACTTATAGAAGGAAAGCTACCTTTTAAACTGGACACCATGAGTTATAAAATACATTACTCTAGTGAATACACTTCAAAATGAGATTGGGACTACATTTTCTTTCTTTTTTTATTTAGGTATGATTTATAATACTGTGTTAGTTTCAGGTGTACAGCATAGTGATTTGATTGCTTTTTTAAAAAACAGATTATATTTCATTATGTATTGTTATAAGATATTGGGTGTAATTCCCCATGGTAGAGTTAATCTTTGCTACTTATCTACTTTTTATATAGTAGTTTATATCTGTTAATTCCATACCTTTCTTCCCCTCTTGCCCTTTTGTACTCACACTTTTTTTTTTTTTTAATCTCTGTTGGGACTACATCTGCAATGTTAGGAAACACACTGAATAACAGTTGTGACTATCTTCCATATATTATATAAATGAGAGTGGACATATTTAGGGCATCTAATACACAAAATAGTGTAGTTGTCAAGGCTGCTGAGCTAGTGCAGAGGTATAAATTGGCTGTGGTATCACTGACTTACTCAGAGTAAGACCTGATAAAAAATGATATGAAAGTAAGAGTCATACTCTTAGGTCTAGCTCTCTTTCCAAAGGACCAAGCTGGTCACAACATCCCTGAATCTGTTATGGATTGAATGTTTATCTCCTAGAATTTGTATATTGAAACCCTGTCCTCCAATGTGATAGTATTAGGGGCTGGGGCCTTTGGGAAGTATCAATATTAAGATTAGACTAAGTCATGATGGTGGAGCCCTCATGATTGTGATTACTGTTCTTATAACAGTCATGAGACAGCTTGCTTCCCCACTCTGCTCCCTGATGTATGAGGATGCAATGAGAGGTTGATGGTCTACAGCCTAGAGGAAGGATGTAATCAGAACTTGTCTAGGCTGGCATCCTGCTTTCAGATATCTAGGCTCCAGGACTGTTAGAAATAAATTTCTATGGTTTATAAGCCCCTCAGTCTATAGTACTTTATTAGAGCAGCCTAAATAGACTAAGACTCTACTGCTTCTTATTTGACAGAATATAAGGGAAAAAAAAGAAACTATTTGGAAAATCAAAAGCATGCATCAAACCACATATATCTCCTCCCACCTTCTTTCTGGAACTGAGTGGTATGTGTGGTTTTAGAAGAAAGTCAGATCATCTCTCATGAAACGTCCAGTGTGGGAACTTCTTTTAAATGATGCTCTCATTCCTCAGTTTATCCAAGGATTTCCTAAAGGTCATTCTGGGGACGTGTCATTTCCTACTGAATGTGATACAGGAGGAAAGGGAGGAGATGATAGGGCTATAAGCTACAGTTGCTTTTAAAGGGAGTATTGTATTTTGAGAAGTGCAGTGAGTTATATGAGCCAAGGATGTGGCCAGGTTTGCTGGCTGCAGGAGTTGGACAGTGAAGTTATTCTTCAAGAATACAATTTATAAAAATTGTTAATCTGAGGATGGTGAGCAGTACATGGGAAATAAAATCTTGGAAAATTTTAAACAGTTCCTTTATGAGCTTAAAAGCCTTCTAGGAGCTGCGGTTTTATATTCTATAGCACAACTCCATGGAAGCAGAAAACTCTTCATTAATCAAGACGGCAGTGGCAGATTGCTGGAGGTAAATTCTCCCTCATATTCTGATTTCCAAAATGTGGCTCTTATCCAGTATTTTGAGGGTTTCTGAACTTACGAAATTAAACAGGAAAAGTGCTCAGAGACTGATAATCCTCCCTGCTTCCCGCCCAGGATTCCAGGACGATCTTGCCTGCTACAGTCTAATAACCTTCAATGGGATGAGCTGAAAGGCAATATGATATTTTCAAGAATCAGAAACCCAGAAGAACACCAACTCAATTGGAAATAGAGATTGTCAGAATTGAGCTTCCCCATGCCTACTTCAGCATACTGGAGAGGGCATGACATTTGGAGTGAAAAAAATAAGATGCAGGAGTGGCCTATGAGTCCAACCAGCTAACATAAAATTATTGGAGAAAAATGTGCAAAACAGCAGAGAGTAAGGGGATAGAGGACAGAGACCAATAAACTGTGAAGTGAATGGGTGGTTTGGGTTGCCTCAAAGTCACTTATTATTGTTGTTTAATCAATATGTTGTGGCTGATTCTTTGAGACTCCGTGCACTATAGTGAGGCTCTTCTGTCCATGGAATTCTACAGGCAAGAAAACCAGAGTGGGTTACCATTTTCTCCTCCAGGGGATCTTCCCCATCCAGGGATTGAACCCATGTCTCTTGCATTGGCAGGAAGGTTCTTTACCACTGAGCTACCAGTAAGCCCCAAAGTTCCTTACTCCAGACCTTAAGACAATTTAGGCCAAACTCCCTCCCCAGAACTTTCAGTGAAAAAACTATATGCCAGTGTTTTCAAATACACATGTCTTGGAGTCGATCTAAAGGTGATGGCATCAAGTAGTTGGTAAAGGCTGTGTCTCATGGGGTATCAGCTAGACATGGCACATTCACATATCATCCAATAGGCCATGCCTTCTTGGTTTGAGTGATCATTTGAGATGTTCAGTGAGAACTGGATGGTTGTAACTTGAATGGTCACCATTTACTCATCATCAGATATAGGTGAGGCAGCAGGTGTCCTGACTGTCTTATTTTGTAAAGACTATATCCCTTTGAAGCTACCAGATCATTGGGAGCTGGTAATGTTCACATTGGTAACTATGAGTTTCTTGGAAGAAGTAGAACTCCAATTTTGTTTTAAAAGATCTGGGATCCATGTAGTGTGAATGAATAGCTTGATGGACTCCTTCTCTGAGCTGGTGTCCATACACTTATTGAGCATCTTGTTCTTGGCTTTGGAGAGACACAAAGCTTTGGAGAGACTCCAGTGCAACACAAATTTTGTATTATTTGTATAATTATATTGCCATATTGGGCTAAATACTCAGGAGTTTTTGCTAAACAAACCTACTCAAGATGCTTCTGAGACTTGCCATTAGAGCAGAGGAAATTCAGTTCTCAACAGAAGCAAATAGTACTGGCATCAGACAGCTGAGAATAAAAGAAAGCCTGGGTTTTCCAGAACCTGGGTCAGGATACCCTGACTAATAAAAGCCCAGAACAAAGGGACATGTGAGCAGCAAATTATGGGAAGCCCTAGTTTCTTGCTATCTCAGCTGGAGGGCAATGGTTTCTTGGATTACTGATATCTCAGGAAAAGAGCAAGGGGCTTAGGACAGGGTAGGAAACTGGTAAAATGGCCTAGAATTTGGTCTTTATATGTGCCATTTGATGCTTTTGAACTGTCGTATTGGAGAAGACTCTTGAGAGTCCCTTGAACTGCAAGGAAATCAAACCAGTCAATCCTAAAGGAAATCAGTACTGAATATCCATTGGAAGGACTGATGCTGAAGCTAAAGCTCATGTTTTGGCCACCCGATGCAAAGAACTGACTCACTGGAAAAAACCCTGATGCTGGGAAAGATTGAAGGCAGGAGAAGGGGATGACAGAGGATGAGATGATTAGATGTCATCACGGACTCAATGGACATGAACTTGAACAAGCTCTGGGAGTTGGTGATGGACAGGAAAGCCTGGTGTGCTGCAGTCCATGGGGTCACAAAGAGTCAGACATGACTGAGCAATTGAATTGACTTACCTGCCATTAGCCCTGAGACTGGCTACTCATCTGCGATGCAGGCCCAGGCAGCTGGTCAGTCTGAGCATCACCCTTCCACTTCTGGTAGATAGGGACTGGAAGCTATTTCCTCTTGTCTCATTGGCCAAACTGGGTTACGTGCTTATCTTTGAACTAATCACTGTAGTTTCACTAAGGAAGATGAGTTTCACTAATGGGATTAAGTTAATCAGAGCCCTTTATAGATATTTAAACCACTAATTACTTTTGCTAATTTGAAATAAAATATATATTGATACTTAAACATACTCATAATTTTTAATATAGCTGAATTAAAATACAAAAGAAATCTTAGTTACCTATTACTTCCATGAAGCACTAGGTAAAGCATAAAAGACTTGCCAACTTGTTTAAATTATTTTGTATAAAATACACTGATGGCTGAAACCACCTTGAAGATTTTGAAAAACACTTATTTTCAAATAGATGCCTGGTCATCAAGATGTGACCTATGTGAAAACCTGCTTTGAAACAAGAGGATGGAATAGATAAAGGTTAAAAGATCCTTTTGTCTCTACAATACTAGGAAAAAAAATAAGAAATATTCTTCATTCTTCCTACCACAAAATAAATGGTAAAGCCACACAGTTGTAACATAATGTCTTAGTCCATGCAAGCTGTTATAACAAAATACTATAGACCAGATCGTTTACAAATGACAGAAATTTTATCTATCCCAGTTCTGGAAAGTTCTGAAGAGAGTCCTCTTCCTTGTTCACAGCCAGTGCCTTCTCACTGTGCCTTCACATGGTGGAAGGGGTGAGGGAGCTCTCTAGAGCCTCTTTTATAAGGGCACCAATCCCATTCATGGCGGTGCCACCCTCATGACCTAAGCACTTCCTGAAGGCTTCGCTTCCTAATACCATCAACTTTGAGGGTTAGGATTTCAACATATGTATTTTGAGGGGACACATGCAGACCACAGCACATAGTTTTTCTCCTAGTAGAAGATCTGATACTATAATCTATTAACGCATGCATGCTCAGCTGCTCAGTTGTGTCCCACTCGTTGTGACCCCATGAACTACAGCCTGCAGGGCTCCTCTGTACCTGGAATTTTCTAGGCAAGAATACTTAAGTAGGTTGCCATTTCCTACTCCAAGGGATCTTCCCAACCCGGAGACTGAACCCGTCTCTTGCATCTCCTGCATTGGCAGGCAGATTCTTTACCACTGTGCCACCTGGGAAGCCTATTATCTTAGCAGGGAATGGGAATCCAGAGGGAACTGGGTTTTGGTATCTCCTCTGCCACAGACAAGCTGGGTTATTTTGGTTAAATCATTTCAGACCTTTGAACCTGCTTCCTTATCTATAATATGTAGATAAAATGTTTACCCTCCAGTTACCTCTGCCATGAAGATCAAATAGGGAGGTACTATGTCTAAAAGTATAAGATGATATGTCTAAGCTATAAAACTGTCTAAACTGTAAAGGACTTTCTGAATGTATTCTTATTACTAATACTATTATTTGACTATTAAATTTATTCAAAGTGAATTTGCAGCCTTGACTAAGTTATTTAACATTTTTCACTCTTATTTTCTGTTCTTAGACTATGAGGGTTTAAATCATATGAGCTCTAATATGTCTTTCAGCTCAGCTTTGGGGTCTTCTAATTATATTTTTTCTGTTAACTATTGAATGTTGCTTCCTCATTGGACAGAGAAGTAGGGAGGCATGGATTTACAGTGGCCAGCTGTGGACAGTGATACTGAGGGTCAACTACACTAAATTTCTGATACATTTCTTTGGAATTTTAATGATAGTAATTGCAATTAATTTAGAGTTTTCTTTGATGCCCTGAGTTGTTTTAGTTTTTACATGCAGCACTGGGTAGATACAAATTTGCAAGTTAGTTTCTGGGCATAATTTTTGAGAGAGAATATACACAATTCAGAGAACAGATGAATTAGCCTAAGACATTCAATTTAGAGGCAATTTCAGGAATAGAATTCACATATCTTGATCTCCATGGAGCAGGATTTGCAGTTATTATATTCTTAGTTTTAAAGGAATAACTGAATTAGTGAGAAAATGACCTTCGAAACTAATGAGAGAAGGTTGCCTTTGATAGGTTTTGAACTATTTAGATAGATAGGAAAAAGAAAGAACAGCTCAGAGAATTAGGACCTGGAAACAGTGAATTATTACGTTTATGAACTAATAAAGGAGTGCTATATGAGAATCTTCCTATGATTTCATTCTAGACAGAGCTTTCATTGATTCATATTTCCAGGCCATAAAAACAAATTTCTTTGGCAGGGATGATGATGATGATGACGACGACTACTGCATAATGACAATAATTACTAACATTCATCACTTGCTTATTCTTTGAAAGGTCCTAGTCTATGTCCTTTACATGTATTCTCTCATTTAATCCTGAATACAATTTCGTGTTCTTTACCATCTGAGCCACCGGGAAGCGCATGGGTACGATTCCTTTCTCTTCATTCAGTTTAGTTCAGTCGATCAGTCGTGTCCGACTCTTTGCGACCCCATGAACCACAGCACACCAGGCCTCCCTGTCCATCACCAACTCCCAGAGTTTACCCAAATTCATGTCCATTGAGTTGGAGATGCCATCCAACCATCTCATCCTCTGTCATCCCCTTCTCCTGCTGCCTTCAATCTTTCCCGGCATCAGGGTGTTTTCAAATGAGTCAGCTCTTTGCATCAGGGGCCCAAAATATTGGAGTTTCAGCTTCAACATCAGTCCTTCCAATGAGTAATCAGGAATGATTTCCTTTAGGATGGACTGGTTGGATCTCCTAGCAGGCCAAGGGATTCTCAAGAGTCTTCTCCAACACCACAGCTCAAAAGCATCAATTCTTCGGTGCTCAGCTTTCTTTATAGTCCAATTCTCACTTCCATACATGACTACTGGAAAAACCATAGCCTTGACTAGACGGAACTTTGTTTAAAAAGTAATGTCTCTTCTTTTTAATATGCTGTCTACGTTGGTCATAACGTTCCTTCCAAGGAGTAAGCATCTTTTACTTTCATGGCTGCAGTCACCATCTGCAGTGATTTTGGAGCCCCCCAAAATAAAGTCTGACACTGTTTCCACTGTTTCCTTATCTATTTCCCATGAAGTGATGGGACCAGATACCATGGTCTTCGTTTTCTGAATGTTGAGCTTTAAGCCAACTTTTTCACTCTTCTCTTTCACTTTCATCAAGAGGCTTTTTAGTTCCTCTTTGTTTTCTGCCATAAGGGTGGTGTCATCTGCATATCTGAGGTGATTGATATTTCTCCCGGCAATCTTGATTCCAGCCTGTGTTTCATCCAGCCCAGCATTTCTCATGATGTACTCTGAATATAAGTTAAAGAAGCAGGGTAACAATACATGGCCTTGACATACTCCTTTTCCTATTTGGAACCAGTCTGTTGTTCCATGTCCAGTTCCAACTGTTGCTTCCTGACCTGCATACAGGTTTCTCAAGAGGCAGGTCAGGTGGTCTGGTATTCCCATCTCTCAGAATTTTCCACAGTTTGTGGTGATCCACACAGTCAAAGGCTTTGGCATAGTCAATAAAGCAGAAATAGATGTTTTTCTGGAACCCGCTTGCTTTTTTGATGATCCAGCAGACGCTGGCAATTTGATCTCTGGTTCCTCTGCCTTTTCTAAATCCAGCTTGAACATCTGGAGTTTTATGTTTCACATATTGTTGAAGCTTGGCTTGGAGAATTTTGAGCATTTTTTACTAGCACGTGAGATGAGTGCAATTGTGCAGTAGTTTGATCATTCTTTGGCATTGCCTTTCTTTGGGATTGGAATGAAAACTGACCTTTTCCAGTCCTGTGGCCACTGCTGGGTTTTCCAAATTTGCTGGCATATTGGGTGCAGCACTTTCACAGCATCATCTTTTAGGGTTTTAAATAGATCAACTGGAATTTCATCACCTCCACTAGCTTTGTTCATAGTGATGCTTCCTAAGGCCCGCTCTTCGTAGATGAGGAAAATGAGGCACAAAAGTGTTAATCACCTTACTCAAGAACATGCAGTAAATCATGAGCAGAGCTAGAATGCAAACCCGTATGACACTGAAAGTGCACTTCCCCAGCTGGCTCTATCACTTAATGCTACCACCAACAATATGTAAAACTACTCCTGTTTGTATTTTTACTATTCTAGACATGTCACGCATTAACTTACTTTATCTTCATTACAACCCTATGTAGTAGGTGCTGTCATCATTACCTGTAATCTTATAGATATGAAAACTAAAGAACAGAAGATGAACTCTAGAGTTTGTCCTCTAGGCTATTGTACTATTCCAATAATATTTTTAAATCAGTAATGGAAAACTTAAAAATAATAAATACAAGTACTTGAGAGATTTTTACAAGCTAGCTACAAAATGCTTTTTGCACATTGTCTTTATTATTTTCATACTAGGTGTGAATAGTTTTTAATCACATTTTATAAAGGATAAAATTGAGACTGAGAAAAATTAAGAAATTTTCCTATTATCTCATTAATCTATACTGTTGGAACCCAAGATTCAAGACTTTGGGGACTAGCCCCAAAGCCAAACTACAACACTGAATTAGTGTTTATGACCATAACACTTGTTCACTCTTTCATTCAACAAATATTTATTAAGCACCTCTGTACTGTGTGGAGCTTCCCAGGTGGCCCAGTAGTAAAGAATCTGTCTGGCAATGAGGCATGCAGGGGACATGGGTTCTATCCCTGGGTTGGGAAGATCCCCTGAAGTAGGAAATGGCAACCCATTTCAGTATTCTTGCCTGGAAAAGTCCCTGGAGAGAGGAGCCCCAGTCCATGAGATCAAAAAGAGTCGGACACAACCAAGCACACTGAGCTTGCACTTACACATGCATTCTGTACCAGGAGATACCTCCTTATGTTTCCCCAGGTGGGTTGTAAAATAGAACATCACATTTTCTTAACCACAGAAAGCCTCTGAAAGAATGGATAAATGGTGGCAAAGATGTTCAAACAAAATGCAGTGGTAGTTTGACAATGATCATTCTAGGCTTGATCTCAGAAAATATTTAAATCAACTGTTTCCATTTTAAAATGAAATATTTAAGTTCACAAGTAGCAGCAAAAAAAAAAAAAAAAATCCCAGAAATGCATATAAAAACTGAACAGGATGATTTAATCACAAATCTTCCCACAAAGAGACCCCCCCCCCATTTCAATAACTAAGTCTGTGAAAATCAAATGAGATTACCTACTGCAGTGTTTTGAAAGTATGTTGAATAGCTTCTCCCACTATTTTACTTGCAAAGTGAATGCTAATTGGATAAAGCCAAGGTCTTTGGGATGGGAAATCTTGCTGGGAGTAAGGAGTAACAACAATTATAAAGCCAGTTACTTTAAGGCTAGCAGATGTCACAGGCTGTCCTAAGTGAAGAGCCTTTGTGTGATCAACTGTATCCTTTCTCTTCTGTTGAACTTTTATTTACTTCTGATATTTTCTATCTGCTTGAATGCACTGAACTTTTCATTTCAAGGAAACTAGTATCATGGCAAATATTTACATTTATTTTGTAGAGATAAAGCTAGTCGTTCTTTTGAGTTTTAAGACCAAAAGTATTTCCTAATTGTGCATTAGCTGTGAATATACAAGTTTGTTGAAACTTCTGTAACTAACTGAAAATGGCAGAAATACGGCTCCCTGGTTAAGGGTGTGTATCTATCTTCCTCTCAATTTTAAATGTGGTATTTTTACAGTGTAACATAGTACCTTCAGATAGTAGGTTTTCAATTTATGCTTGTTGAATTGGAATTTAAAATTTTAATTAACACAGTTAACATGAAATGAAATGCATGCATCTTAGTTATTCATCTGGTGAATTTCGACAATTCTTTCCAACTCTGTAAGTGCTATCCCCACCAAAAAAAGAAAAAAAACAACCCCACAAGAATCATTTTCATCATTCCGAAAGTTTTCATGCCTCTTAGTCAATCCCTAGCCTATACATAAGTTCAACCACTTCCTACTTCTATCTCCATAGATTAGTTTGCCAGTAATTAGAATTCGTATGAATGAAAACATGCAGTGTATTTTTACATCAAGATTCTTTTTCTCATCTTAATGTTTTTGAAATTAATTTTTGAAATTAAAGTTGTCACTTGAATTTGTACATCATTATTTTATTACTGAGAAGGAAATGGCAACCCACTCTAGTGTTCTTGGCTGGAGAATCCCAGGGACTGGGGAGCCTGGTGGGCTGCCGTCTATGGGGTCGCACAGAGTCGGACATGACTGAAGCGACTTAGCAGCAGCAGCAGCAGCAGTGTTTCACTGACTCAATGGATGTGAGTCTGAGTGAACTCCGGGAGTTGGTGATGGACAGGGAGGCCTGGCGTGCTGTGATTCATGGGGTCGCAAAGGGTCGGACACGACTGAGCGACTGAACTGAACTGAGTGTTTCACTTTATGAACGTAATACAATTTGTTTATTCATTGTTTCCTTGATAGACATTTAATTGTTTCCAAGTTTCAGCCTATCAATTGTCTAGAACAAGCATTTTTGTGGATAGCTTTTATTTCCTCTTGGTAAATACCCAGGATGGAATTCCAGGTTATAGGATGAATGTGTATCTAACTTTATGAAAAGCTGCCAAAAGTTCTTCAAAATGATTGTGCCGTTTTGCATACCAACCAGTATGAAAGTTTTAGTTGCTTCTCATCCTCACCAGCATTTGGCATTTTCAGTCTTTCAGATTTTATCCATTAGAGTGGGTATGAAGTAGAATCATACTGTGGATTTAATTAGTATTTTCCTGATATTGAGCACTGGTGGGTGCTTATTGACCATTTGCTTATCTTTTTTTGATAAAGCATCCCTGCCTTTTGCCTTTGAAAAAGAAAAGTTAGAGTATAGCTGCTTCACAATGTTGTGTTAGTTTCTATTGTACAGCAAAGTGAATCAGCTATATGTATACATATATCCCCTTTTTCTGGATTTCCTTCCCGTTTAGGTCATCACAGAATATTGAGTAGAATTTCCTGTGCTATAACAGTAGGTTCTCATTATATAAACCATGTACTTTACACATAGTTTAAACTATGTACTTTATACATAGTCCCAATAGCTTATGTATGTCACTCCCAATCTCCCAGTTTATCCTACGTTTCCTGTTCCTCTTGCACCACACCTGTATCTCTGTTTGTAAATAAGATCGTCCATACCAATTTTTTTCAGGTTCCACGTATATACCCTTTTTAAATTTGTCTTTTTATCCTTGATTCATAGGAGTTCTTTATATAATTTTTTTGTGTCTACATGTCTTTTTAAAATACATATTCCAAATATTTTTTCCCAGTTTGTGGTCTGCCTCTTCATTTTCTTAATGGTGTCTTTTGATAAGCAGAGCATTTTCATTTTGATGAGTCTAACTTAACAGTTTTTCCTGTAAATGTTGTTGCTTTTAGTGTCTGTCCAACAAATCTTTGCCTAACTCAAGATTGCAAAGACATTCTCTTGTGTGTATATTTTCTTTTTAGAAGCTTTATGGTTCTGGGTTTTATGGTTAGGTCTATCATCCATTTAGAATTAATTTTTGTGTATAAAGTGAAATAGAGAACAGGGATTCATGTTTATTATTTTTCATAATAATTTTTCATAGTTATCTAGTTGTTCCAGAAACATTTGTTAAAAAGATGTTTTGTCTCCATTAATTTTATATTGAGGTAAAAAATCTGTTGACCTTAATTGTAAGGGTCTACTTCTTAACTCATTTTTTTCACTGATTTGATAATCTATGTACCACACTATCTAGGTTATGATGATTTGTAATAAATCCTGAAATCAGGTAATTTAAGCCTTCCAACTTCTTCTTTTCAAGATATATTATTCTAGATCTATTGAATTCCATATAAAAATTTAGAATTAACTTGTCAATTGCTTCAAAAAACTCTACTGAAAGTTTGAAAGGGATTGCATTGAGAATCTAGATAAATTTTGGAAGAATGGGCACAGAAACATTATTGAGTCCTACAATCCATGATGTGACATCTCTCTCTTATCTATTTATATCTGTATTTTCTCAGCTGTGTTTTGTAGTAGTTGGTATAGAGCTTTTGTACATTTTTACTAATTTTTTCCTAGCTATTTTATATGTTTTAGAAATCATATTTTGAAAATTGCATGCTCCATTTATTCACTACCTGAATATAGAGATGAAATTGATTTTTAAATATTGACCACTGTGTATTCTATATAAAATTCACTTATCAACTATTGTCATTTGTCATTTTTTTGTAGCTTCCATAGGGTTCTCTAAGTACACAATTATATTACTTGTGAATTTTTCCAATTTTACTATTTTTCAATATTTATCACTTCTTGGCATTTATCTTCCTTTATTGCACTAGTTAGAACAGCCAATATTATATTGAAAAGAAGTGACAAGGGCAGTCACATTTGCCTTGCTTCCAGTCTTAACCTATAATCATTAATTATGAAGTTAGCTATAGGTTTTTATTAGACCCACTTAGCAGGATGAGGAAATTCCCTTTTATTCTTAGCTGACTGAGATTTTTTAATCATAGAGAGCATTGTTAAATTTTTTTCTGCTTCTATTGTAATGATCTTTCTTCCCTCTTCCACTTATTCTGTTAATGTGGTGTTTTACATTGATTGATTTTTCAAATGTTGAATCTACCTTTCATTCCTGCAAAAAACCCACTTAGTCACGATGTATATATATATATGTATACATATATATGTATATTTCTGGATCCGATTTGCTAAATTTTGTTAAGGATTTTTATATCCATCTTAAGGAACAATATTGGTCTATAATTTTCTTCTCCTGTCAAATCTTTGTTAGATCTTGATTTCAAGGTTTTGCTGGCCCCATAAAACCAGTTGGAGAGTATTACTTCCTCCTCTGTAAGCTGAAATAAGTTTCAGTAAGATTAGGATTATTTCTTTCTTGGTTGTCTGATAGAATTCACCACTGAAGTTTTATTTGTAAAAACATTATTTATTGCATATACAATTAAAAAAAAAGATTTTAACTATTTATCACAGTGTACCTAACTTCCATAAAGTTAGCAGCTTAAAACATTATATATTTGTTATCTCACATTTTCTGTAAGCAGGAATCCAGACATGGCATAGCTGTGTTTTCTGCTTCAGAATATCATGGGAGAAACTGAGGTTTTGGTCAGGACTGAGGGCTCATCTGTGGCTCAACTGGAGAAAGATCTGCTTCCAAGTTTGCTGCTAAGTCACTTCAGTTGTGTCCATAGTGACCATAGGGTCACTTGTGACACTATGGATTGTTACCTTCCAGGTTCCTCTGTCCATGGGATTCTCCAGGCAAGAATACTGGAGTGGGTTGCCATACCCTCAGTGAGGGGATCTTCCCAACCCAGGGACCCAACCCATGTATCTTATGTCTCCTGTATTGACAGGTGGGTTCTTTACCACTGGGGCCACCTGGGAAGCCCACTTACAAGTTCATTCTGTTCAGTTCAGTTCTGTTCGGTCACTCAGTCATGTCCCACTCTTTGTGACCCTATGGACTGCAGCACACCAGGCTTCCCTGTCCATCACCAACTCCCAGAGGTTGCTCATATCCATCCAGTGGGTGACGCCATCCAACCATCTCATCTTCTGTCGTCCCCTTCTCCTTTTGCCTTCAATCTTCCTTAGCACCAGGGCCTTTTCCAATGAGTCAGTTCTTTGCATCAGGTGGCCAAAATATTGGAGCTTCATTTTTAGCAATAGTCCTTCCAATGAACATTTATAACTGATTTCCTTTAAGATTGACTAGTTTGATCTCCTTGCTGCCCAAGGGATTCTCAAGTGTCTTCTCCAACACCACAGTTAAAAAGCATCAATTCTTTGGCTCTCAGCTTTCTTTATGGTCTAACTTTCACATCTATACATGACTACTGGAAGAACAATAGCTTTGACTAGATGGACCTTTGTCGGCAAAGTAATGTCTCTGCTTTTCAATACGTTACCTAGGTTGGTCATAGCTTTTTTTCCAAGGAGTAAGCGTCTTTTAACTTCATGGCTGCAGTCACCATCTGCAGTGATTTTGGAGCCCAAGAAAATAAAATCTGTCACTGTTTCCATTGTTTCCCCAGTCTATTTGCCATGAAGTGATGAAGTTAGTTTTTTGAATGTTGAGTTTTAAGCCAGCTTTTTCACTCTCCTCTTTCATTTTCATCAAGAGGCTCTTCAGTTCCTCTTCCCTTTCTGCTATTTTAATTTATTTACTAATGCAATTTAGTTGTTTCCAGGTGGCACTAGTGGTAAAGAACCTGCCTGCCAGTGCAGGAGATGCAGGTTCGATTCTGGTTCAGGAAGATTCCCTGGAGGAGGAAATGGCAACCCATTCTAGTATTCTTGCCCCAAAAAGCCCATGGACAGAGGACCCTGGTGGGTTGCAGTCCATAGCGTTGAAGAGTTGGATATGACAAATGCAACTTAGCACACACACACAGAAGCTTCATTTCTTTGCTGGCTGTTGTCTGGAAGTTCTACTCAGTTTCTTGTTGTGTAATCCTCTTTACTTGGTGACGTCACTAAAGCCAGCAAGAGAGAGTGTCTACAGAGAGAATGTGCTGGCAAAACAGGAGTTACAATCTTCAGCCCATCAGCTTTGCCTTATATTATTATTATAAGCAAGTCACAAGTCCCACCCAATCCCAAAGGGAACGAATTACATAAAATGAATACTAGAAAGTAGGGAGAATTGTTAGGTAATTGTTGGAGTCTGTCCACGACATATAGGGCCATTTTAGATTTACTATTTATTCCTATATAACTTTTGGCAAGTGTGTTTTTTAAGGAATTTTTCCATTTCATCTAAGTTGTCAGATTTATTGGCATAAAGTTATTCATGCTATCCTCATTATCTTTTTAAATATTTGTTGAATGATATTCTATTTTTCATTCTTGATATTAATGATTTGCATTTCCTTTCTTTTTTTCTTTACCAGTCTTACTATGGATGTGTCAATTTTATAAATATTTTCAAGGAAATGAACATAGACTTTATTTTCTCTATGATTTCCCATTTTCTAGTTCACTGATTTCCTCTCTTATTTATTGTACTATTCCTTTTTCTTTTTACTTTTTCTATCTTCTTTTCCACTTTTTAAAATAGTTTTTTAAAGTAGAAGCTGAGATCATTAATTTTAAGCTATTTTTGTTTTTCAAATATAAGTCAAAATTTTAGAATTATTTCTGTGAACACTTAATGAACACCTTTTACAGAACATCAGAAGAGTCTATGCAATTCAAAGTCCCTGAAGCTAAAATTTCATTTGGTTAAAATAATCCACCTCTTCTACTATTGGATTTAAGATGCACATCTCCCACCCTCCAAATTTTAGCATCTCTGAAAATGGAATAAATCTTATAAACTATAGGTGTGGCACCTCATAATTGTTATTAGCTAGGCAGAAGTCATGGCACAGTCATCATTGTCTATGTAAGCATAGACTTGGCAACGATGTATTACCAGCCTTTCAGTTGAGTCATTTTGCATGTCTGGTACCTACATTGATTTTCAGTGTTAAAATACTATACAATGATTACATTGTCATCAGTACTGAAACCAAAAAATAGTGTATGTTCAGAAAAACAAGAAAAGAAGGGAAAATGTAACATCAACAAAGCAAACCTTATAGGAAGACTGCTTGTAATTTAATGTTTCAGTTCAGTTCGGTCGCTCAGTCGTGTCCAACTCTTTGCAACCCCATGAATCACAGCATACCAGGCCTCCCTATCCATCACCAACTCCCGGAGTTCACTCAAATCCATGTCCATCGAGTCGGTGATGCCATCCAGCCATCTCATCCTCTGTCGTCCCCTTCTCCTCCTGCCCCCAATCCCTCCAGGCATCAGGGTCTTTTCCAATGAGTCAGCTCTTCGCATGAGGTGGCCAAAGTATTGGAGTTTCAGCTTCAGCATCAGTCCTTCCAATGAACACCCAAGACTGATGTCCTTTAGAATGGACTGGTTGGATCTCCTTGTAAAGAAAAACAAATTTATTTCATTGTAGTTTCCTTTTTACATGTGTATTATAATTACATTTTGTAATTAGTACACATGTAATATTATATTTACATGTGTATTTACTTCAATATTATAGTAATATTGAAAAAAAACTGTGTCTAAATCATAGCTAAAATAAAAAATTTAAGTGGTGAGAAAGCATTGAGTCATACTGTAATTGTAAGAATTATTTTTCCTGATGTATATTCTGTTGACAATGTCTCTATTTAATGAAATATAGGTAACCTATTTAGTTCTCACATACATGCCCTTGAAGTTGCTATTATTCATTTCCAGTGATGAGAAGATTGAGGTCCAGGGAATTAAATTCTCCAAGGTAACACAGCTGGTAAGTGGCAGATCTGGGATTAGAACATAGGCTTCTGAGGCTTGAGTTTCTGCTTTAGGCTTCACTGATGGCTCAGATGGTAAAGATCTGCCTGCAATGTAGGAGACCTGGGTTTGATCCCTGGGTTGGGAAGATCCCCTGAAGGAGGAAATGGCAACTCACTCCAGTATTCTTGCCTGGAGAATTCAATGGACAGAGGAGTCTGGCAGTTTACAGTTCATAGGGTTGCAAAGAGTCCGACATGGCTAAGCTACTAACACACTATTGCTTTGGCATCTCAGGAAGAGAGGAGAAGTTTCTTGTTCAAGATCCTCATCAACTAAAAATGTTAGATTTTCCAGACAACTCTTGGCCTTGTCTCTCTCCTACTTTACCACCATTATGGATAAAGCTTAAACTTATTAAACTTGAAAGTGGTTCCATGATCTAACCTCAGCCAGCTCTTGCCTAACTCCTGCTCTTCAGCAACATGGAATTAGTGTCCCTATATATGTCCATATCCTGGTCATTTCTGGTTCTAGTCTCCTATTTAATTCATCTTTCTTATTTTTTTAAGATCTATTTTTTCTTTTGATGTGTACCATTAAAAAAAAAGGCTTTATTGAATTAGTTGCAATATTACCTCTGTTTTATGGGTTCTCTTTTCTGGCTGTGAGGAGGCATGTGGAATCCTACCTCCTGACCAGGGATCAAACCCTCACCCAAAGCTTTGGAAGGCAAAGTCTCAACTGCTGGATCACCAGAGAAGTCCCAATTGATCTTCCTTTCACTCCTAGAAAATTCTAACTATTTTTTCCTTGTCTGAAGTTATTCATGTTAATCCCTTGTATAAAAACTAGTTGACATAGTAGGCCTAATGGCTATCTTTTGAAAGGCCTGATTGCAAGGCTGTCCCTTGAATGGTATCTGGAAACTTGGACTTGGGAAGGGGTTCCAGTCATTTCTAGAACCGATGAGTGTCTAAGCTGTTTATGGAAATGATACGGTTTATGCTGAACACTTGTTTTCCTTTTGGGATTCTGGAATATTTGCACATTCTAGGCAAAGGATGCCTAAATGAGTATCCCCCAGGAAACTTCATGGGCTCCAAGTCTCTAACCAGCTTCTCTGATTGGCAGTAATTTGTGTGTGTGGCCACACTCATTGCTGGGAGAATTAAGTTTGTTAGGAGAGGACTCCTGGAAGTTCATCTGCAGTTTCCCCTGGATTTCTCAACATGCATGCCTTTTCTTTGCCAGTTTCACTTCATATCATTTCACTTTAATACATAGCTATGAATGTTCGCTAAGTTTATTATAAGTTCTCCTAGAGAATCATGAAGTCTGAAGGCACTCTTGGGGGTCCCCAGTATACCCCTCTGTTGAGAATCTCTTCCAGGAAGCCAACTCTGAACCTCTCCTAGACCATTTTGTTGCATTTGGTATACTTCCTTAGGTCTACTATAAATCCTGGGGCTCTCTATTATTACACTTATCATATCATTTTACTGGGGCTTCCCAGATGGCGCTACTGGTATAGAGTCTGCCTGCCAATGCAGGAGACACAAGAGACCTGGATTTTATTCCTGGGTTGAGCAGACCCCTCTGGAGTAGGAAATGTCAACCTACTCCAGTGTTCATGAAGTGGGAATACTGGGAAATTCTATGGACAGAGGATCCTGGAAGGCTACAGTCCAAGGGGCTATAGAGTCAGACACAACAGAGTGACTAAGCAGCAGCAGCTGCTGATAGCTTATGGAACATCGTGAAGATCAGAGAACAAGACTTGTGTATCAGAGTCAGGGGAAAATGCCCACCCACCCCATGGGAACTTTTCTAGAGGAAACAGTTATGAAGTTTTACCCATTTTTAGGAAAATATGGCTGGCCTGCATGTCAATGTTCCACCATGCTGGAATTTTATAATTATAGGGACTTTGTCTTTCATCCACTGGTCTGTGATTTTCTGGAGGGCAGAAACTGTGTTATATTCATCTTTATATTTGCATGCCTGTTACACAATGGAGGTCAATTAATATTTGTTGAATGAATACCTTGACCAATCTGAGATAGTCTTTTGATTGCTAGTAGTATCCATAATTAAAATAATTGACAAGGAAGTTTGGAATGTACTTGGAGAATTATTTTTTAAAACATGTACTTACCTACACAGTTAGTTATTAAATTGTTTCAACTTTCAGAAACGACTTAAGAAACACACACTGTATATTATATTTTAGGTGAGAGTTTTGGGTATTTAAAAAAAAGAAAAGAAGAGGGTTAATTTGATGTTAACATTAGGAAATTAAATATAGGCCTCAGCTTTGTCATTCTGCAAAATGGTGCTAAAGATATCTGTTCTTCTAAATCCACAGTCATGATAAGAAATAAAGTTGCCTAGGGTGATGCTTTGTGAGAAGGTGCTAGGTAATTCCAGGTGTTTATCAGTAACTTATACTTAATTAATTCCAAAGAAAATGCATCTATCACTTTTGTGGATTAGCTATTGATTGGAAACTTACACTCTTGTTCTGGTGTGCCTCTTTTCTTTATACTTTCATAAAGATGACATTTGGATTTATTTTCTTCCTTCTTTCATTGTTTGCTAATGCCTTACTTTTCCCTCCCACAGTTATATAATCAACTTTCTATTTTTAACACTGTACTTCTGACAAAACCAAATCTGAGCTTTAACAGATACATTTTCATATCTCGGAAGTTACCTCAATGATTCACTCTGCTATGAACTGAATATATTATGCATCTTTTTGATTGTTCTTACTCTTTAAAAAGGATATTGAGTTTCTTGAGGTGTGATTTTTCAAGTTAAAATTAGAGCTAGGAAAATATACCTTCTTTGGGTGTGTTGGGGGTTGTACGGCAAGGAGTGGAAGTTGTTGGTAACAGGATAAAATAGGTTCAGCTTCACTTGGCTAATGTTGTAATTATCTCTTATATTTTCTAATCATAAAGGGGGTGAGTATGTGGGAATAGCTGGTAGGGAATTGATCAACGTCCGTGTCATTCACTTTGTGAGGACTTTAGCTGATCTCAGTCTGTTCAAAACACCCTTCTTAGCTACTCTCCCTGAGTTGTTAACAGCTGTTATCCTGTTAAGGAGAAAATAGTGCGTGAGACCCTGCTTTCAGCCTTGGAAGACTCATGGAATTAAACCCATCGAGATAATTGCTTAACTCTTCTCTTCATTTTAGTTTCTATACCAATTTTGCCTGAATCATATATAATTTAAAAAATTATTGCATGTGACATGTGGAAATATTTTGGATTATTGTTTTAACAGTAACAAAAGCATCTGTTTCATAATAGAAAGTCCAAAATTAAGGTTGAAATATTCAGACATAAACTTGTAAAGAATCTCCTGAGATAACCTTTTTTAAAGAATAAAAACATTATTTAAATTTTTGTATTGCTCAAGCCTTATTTAATTTACCAAGATAGAAAAGATATGTCTAAATCAAGCTGATCATCTAGACTATAGAAGAAAAAAATCCACAGAGGTTAAATAATAAAATCAGTTTGGAAAGATTCAGCCGCCTCACTCTGAAATGTTCTTGCTCTCATGCTCTTTTTCTTCTCTCACTGAAATAAACTATGAATCCTTAAATTATCTGTTTTCTAATCATGGGCTTTTAACATTAAAAAAAAAAAAGCCAGCATACTTCTGGTAATGTTCTGATTTTAAATTTTGAGATATTTTAGGGTTTTTGTTTTTTCATCAGATCAATGCACTGTCCCAAATTTTGATTTTATGATCCTATCTTAAGCTTTGAATGATGCCTAAGTATTATAACTTAGTATAATCCTTTTCAGATATATTTATACTGATACAGCTTTCATGGCTTTCTGTTGTACTCTTTTTATAAGTCCTACCTTCAAGATGTTTCCTTTATTAAAAAAAGATGACTTCCTAACATTCTGATATTGCAACAGAAACAAGGACGAGACCTAAACCAGACGTACACTTGGTGTGGTGAGGAGAATATAGAGTAATAGCCAAACGATGCCATCATTCTGCTTTCCGACGTCTACTGTTTCTTTTCACGTTGCCATTGTTCAACTCGGTAAAGAAGCAGGAACAAAGTCCTATTCTGTGAGCTCTGCGTTTCTTCTGCAGGGAAACAGCTAAATGTTCGACATCTTAGTGTGAAAATAACTATTGGTAGAACAAAAGACTCAAACCAAGAATCTGACTCACACTTGAAGAAATATTTTAGCAACAAAGTTCAAGCTGTATTATTAATAGGAAGCTGAATTCTTGCTGATCATAAACACGTGTCTGTGGACAAATAAAGGCTACTCTAACTACTATTGCCACCCCCCCCCACCAAGATGTCTCATCCCAGCTTTTACATTTCATTTTATGTTTTTATTGAAGTAGAGTTGAATTAATGTTTTCTGTTCAGCAAGGTGACTCAGTTATACACACACACACATACACACACACACACACACATATATATATACACACACATACCTTCCTTTTCATATTCATTTCCATTATGGTTTATCACAGGATATTGAATATAATTCCCAGCATTATACAGTAAGACCTTATTGTTTAGGTACCCTATATATACCAGTTTCCATCTCCAGCCTTTACATTTCTGATTTCTGCTCAGAATTCCAACCCTCTGAGGCAGACTGTGGGCGCTAATAGCTCTAGAAAACTGAGCAGTGTCTGAACACACAGTGATTGATTCTTGCTCTAATTGCAATAGCTTTGAATGAGAAGTTACCGTATGAGAAAGATTATTTATTTTAAAATGGCAATCAAAATAGTCATATTTTCAAGAACGCTCTGGCTTAATAACCATTTTTCTATGGTTGTGATATATTTGTAAGTGTTGAAAAAAAAGACAGCATCAGCAAAAGGCTAATTGAAATGTAAAGATATGTGCTTATTATTAGGTTCTTCAATTGGTTATTTTTCACCACTTGTTTTATTAACACACATCTTATGTTACACGTTGCTTTAATCTCCTTTATTAAGACTAGCTGAAAAGTCCTGTCATTGTGTATCATTTCAATGCCTCAGGATCCATGTTTTGTTGAATTTTCTATGCCAACTTCTTTTGACGTGAAAGTGAAATATTGTTGTTTGGGTAGATGTGCGAATGGGTCTAGGGTGGGTGTTTTATATAAAAACAATCACAGAAAATCAGTTATGTGAGCAAATTCTATCTTCAGGCAAAATAACACTTTTGCTGCAAATGATCTCTCTCTGTAAATGTTCTCTGATCATCACTTTCTCTGGGCTAATGTGGTCCTTTCTCTTTGCTCCCCTCCCTTTCATGCCCCCCAACTCCAATAAAACCAAAAATACTATTGTGTGAATGGAGAAACACACATACTTCTTTCCAGAGGCACTTTTATCGAAAAGGGAATACACCCCACACTGTTTTACCACTTTGACGCAGCTTCGGTAAAGAAGAAAGAGTTAAGTTCTCGGTCTGCAGCTGATCCATGCTTAAGCAGTTCACTGGGGCATCATGGTTATAAATGTGATAGAGTATCCAGGGAGCCTTGCATGATTTTATACTATTTTTCATAAATAAGTAAAAATGCATCAGACGGCATTCCTACTTCCCAAGGAATGCACAATTAAGGAAGGCAGAGAAAAACGAGATCGAGAATGTGGGACTCTGGCTTCAGTCCTGTGGAGGAAAATGTGTTCACTTTTTTCCTTTTTGTTTTGCTTTTGCTTTACTCAGTCCTCTGATTGAGTAATGACAATAGTTCAGTAGGAAACCACACAGGAAGAAAATCATGCCCCAGAGCACATCAGTAGTAAAAGTAATTAGTTCATTGTTAACATCAGGGTGCTGTTAACAAGCACACGGGCCCTGCTCTCTGGCTAAGCTGCTGCGTATTATGATAGCCGACTCCAAAATAAAAATTACTTTGTGCAGCAGGAAGAAGAGCGGGGATTATAAGCTTGGAAAAGACGAAATTTGGGGATCGAGGATATTTTTCAAAAGCATAATCAGAATCTACAAATGCAGCCTCGCCTCCCAGATCTGGTCATTATGCACCACATGTGTATTCAAAGCATGCATGCTTATGAGAGGCACAGAGGCAGAGGAGAGAGCGAGAGAGGAAGAGAGAGGAGAGAGAGAGAGTGCGCCAGAGCAAGCTAGTGAGTGCGGGAGACTGAGCAAAACCATTATTCTACACAGCACCTAGGGAACACAAGATCTAATTGGAGAATCAATAACTGAAACCCCATTTTAAATATTCTGCTCTATTAATTCTTCAGGTTAATAAAAACTGCCCGCGTGATGATATTTGGGGATATAGATATTCAGAGTTGGATTACTTTTGACAAGAGCGTAAGGAATCTATTCAAAGCTGATTTTCCCCCCTTTTGTTCACTGAGGACCTGCAGAATCTAAGATAAAAATGGCAGTTGTCCTGAGGGCACCCTGAGGCATGTCATTAAAATTGGAATTTGATCCTCTTTTCATGGTTACTTGGGACAATCTAGCACAGGAAACCTGAAAACTCATCAGTTTTCCAAAATATGACATGCCCTTGACTTTGTCAGTTTGGCTGCCATAGAGCAGCCCTGGCTATTGCATAATCCCTTTAGATGTCACTCTGTCTTCAGAAATGCATCCTGTAGATCTCCCGTGAAAGATGAGAGACTGGAACTTCCTCCTGGCGCCTTTGCCCAGTTGAAGCACTTGCTTCTCTGTTTCCCATCAAAGAGAAATTCCATCACAGTCTTCCAGTAAAAGGCCAGTAAAAGGCTTGTGTTTTAAAAGAAATGAAGCAATTTACTAATTGTACTTCATGTCAGTTTGAGAAGTGTTTTCCATCTACCCGTTCAAGCATCCCAGGTAATGGGTTATTTTGGATTTTAAAGCTGCAGTGTGTGGTAGATTAAGGAACCACAGAGAATCTTAGAGAAAATTCATTGCCATACAAAATTATGTGTCTTACTATTGTCCATTTGTTTCCGTTCTTTTGCTCTGTTTTCTAAATGTTAATTTCCACTGATAAAAGCTTTCTTCATTTTATTGTTTGAGTCATGCAAAGTTGGAGACTGCACAAAACTAGAAAACTGGTGCCCTGGGGTTGCTAGGAAGATTTAATGTGTATTTCACAAGACAAGCTCCAGGGACCATAGTTTTCTTTTAACTATTAGTTAAATTCTTGAATGATTCTGTGAACCAAGGCTTCTTCTCACATTTTACCCTAATCCTTGTTTGTCCAGGATGAATGATAAGGAGAATCCCCATCTCTGAGCTATATGTATTGCCATGACCTGAGAGACGTTTGAGTATTCCCAGCAGTGAGAAGAGCTTTTCATGAGGAAAGGCCAAAACTCTAACCCCAGGGCAAACAGGAGGCTTTTCCAAGTAGGGAGTGTGTGAGTTAGTTTTTTTTCCCACATGCCTTAAAACTAACTCCTCTTTCTATAAAAGTGAAAATAAGAAAAGCGCTTTGGCTATTGAACTTTACCTGCCCACTGAAGCTAGCTGCATTTTGATAGATGTTGCCTGTTGCAAATATTGTCAGGTTAAGACAGTACAGGGGCAACCACGTGACCAGCTGATGTGTAGAAGGATAGGAATTCAGCATGGCTGGCGAGGCTAGGAAGTTCTGGTTGTGCTTGGGTCTTTTACTTGGGACATTCCTCTGCCTATGCAGAATTTTACATAATAGAGCTTCAGCTGGTTAAAAGTATTGTAAGTACACAAAATTTCTATACAAGTTTAACTCCCTTGTTGCTATCAATTTATTACCCATCACATGATAAAATTCACCTTTGGCAGAGGTGCTTAAAAAGATCTATTTCTACAAATCATCTCATTCCACAGGGCTAGCTTTTTAGAACTTTTTGTTAGACTGTAGATCCAGCACTCAAGTTAAATAATGTGTACAAAATGGAGTAACTTTGAGTAAGCAAGATCTTGTGCAAATCTTTACCATTGTTTCTTGTTATTAGCCAAGTATTTCATGTAACCTAATCAGCCTGTCTTTTACTTTGCTTTGTTGTAAGGCTTTACATATGTTTCCCCTCCCACCTGGGATGCTTTCTCCTCCTATACTTAGCCTGCTCTCAGAAACAGCTCTGAAGTCAGCTCCTGCTAAAGGCTTTTCCTGATGTGTTCAGCTTTCACTTTGTGTGCATCTGTGTGATGTTATAGTTCATAGTTCACTATTGCAGAAACTTGAATATCTTGTAAATTAATGACTGTGCCCCCAAACCTTGGAGAAACATCCTGTTATGATACCTTTTGCTTGGCCTTAGTGCTATGAAGGGACTCCAGTGGCCAAGTTAGCCCTCCTGGGAGTATTTCTTGATAAACTCTTTGCTCATGTGGGTGGGTTATTGAACATAAGCAATTAAGGCTACTATCTTCTCTTCCTTTATGGTCTGTAGGATGCCTAATACTATGTCTGCTGCCGCTGCTAAGCCACTTCAGTCGTGTCCGACTCTGTGCGACCCATAGACGGCAGCCCACAAGGCTCCGCCGTCCCTGGGATTCTGCAGGCAAGAACACTGGAGTGGGTTGCCATTTCCTTCTCCAGTGCATGAAAGTGAAACGTGAAAGTGAAGTCGTTCAGTAGTGTCCAACTCTTCACGACCCCATGGACTGCCGCCTACCAGGCTCCTCCACCCATGGGATTTTTCCAGGCAAGAGTACTGGAGTGGGCTACCATTGTCTTCTAGTGCAGCTCAAAAAGTTCTTATAGCTCAGTAAAGTAGAACTGAGTATTAACCATATGCAAAGCACTAGAGCTAACATAGGGCCTCCCCAATGGCTCAGCTGGTAAAGAATCTACCTGTAATGCCATAGGAGACATGGGTTCCATCCCTGGACCTGGATCCAGGAAGGTTCCCTGGAGGAGGGCATGGCAACCCACTCCAATAGTCTTGCCTGGAGAATCCCATGGACTGAGGAGCCTGACAGGGTACAATCCAAAGGGTCGCAAAGAGTCTGATATGACTGAGTGACTAAGCATGCATTCAGAGGTAACATGAAAATGACAACATGCCACTCTCTGATGGCCACTTCGACTCTAGATCAGGGATTGGCAAAGGCATACTGCCCATATGCCAATCTGGTCCACCGTCTATTTTTTTGTTTTAAATAAAGTTTTACCTGTATGCAGCTAAGCTCATTTACTAATATGTAACCTGGCTGATTTGGGGCTATGATGACTGAGTTGAGTTGTTTTGACAGAGACCACATGGCTCACAAGACTAAAATATTTATTATTTGGCCCTTTACAGAAAAAGTTTGCCGATCCTTGACCCAAATCTTTGCAATGACTTTAGGAAGAAGACAACTATTAGATTAAGACTAGTGTAAAAACAAACCCAAATGAACTATTAACAGATAAATTATAAAAGTACAGTATTGAGCAACTAAAAAGGCAGCTTCTTCCCATGACTAAATATTTAGGAACTTGTATTTTCAATGGAGGAAAAAAAAAGAACAAAAATCCAAAGTCTAGAGGATTAGGATTAGCATTTCTTAAATCTACTTAGAACAAGTACTGTTTATATATGACATAATCATTTCATTTATTTACTCAACAAAATTTGTTGAGAGATTGCTTTGTTCTAGGCACTGAAGCCAGGGATTCAGTGAAAAGCCAAACTAGAAATGGATAATTTTCTTCCCATTTCTTCCATAAGAAAACAGAGTCTCTGTAATAAGAGGCTTAGCTAGGCCTGGAACCCAATATTCTGACTTTGCTTTCAGAATACTCAACTCAGTAGTCATTACCATAGGAGACACAGATTGGAAAAAAATATATAGTTTACTATAAACATCATCTTTCTCTCCAATGGTAAATTTATTGGTTTGTGATACCCTGTCTATTGATCCCCATAAATTTTCAAATATGAGATAATCTAAGTGTGACCCTGGTACTGATATTTATTAGCTGTATGAACACTGCTTCTCTGAATCTCACTTTCCTCATCCTTGCGCTATGGTGGTTTGTGCTCAGTCATGTCTGACCCTTTGCGATCCTGTGGACTGCAGCCTACCAGGCTCCTCTGTCCATGGAATTTTTCAGGCAAGAATACTGGAGTGGGTTGCTATTTCCTACTCCAGGGAATCCTCCCAACTCAGGGATTGAACCCATATCTCTTGTGTCTCCTGCATTAGCAGGCAGATTCTTTGCTGCCTCATCCTTAGAATGTGGGTAGATAATATCTAATTTGTAGTTTACAGAAGGTAATCCAATAGGACACTCTACTCTGAAACTAAACGGCAAAATCCTGAGCAGTTTAAAGTTAAATATCTGAATTTTAAAACTTTATATTTAGAGAATCTTTGCCTAGCATGTGGTAAAGCATATTTAGATGTGAATTCATAAGTTTACTAACAAATATTTACTGAAAGCCCACCATATGTAATCCAGCCTGGCACTCCCATTTTCTAGCTTGTGACCTACTTGCTTAACGCTGAGTCACACTGTCCTTATTGTACAAATGGGGAGAAATGATACTGGCCTAACAAAAGATGTTGTGAGAATTGACAAGACATGTGAGGGCATCTAGCAAGACCTCTACTTTGTATGAGGGGCTCCAGAAATGTTAGTCTCCTTCCTTCTATCTGTATCCACTTGAATATTAAAATCCAATCAGGATCCTATTACTACGATTAGGAAGCAAATCAAGCTGTAAAAATATGAGGGAAGAAAATGCCTAAATTTTTTAACCAATCCAGCCACACTGTGAAAGGGTCATACTTTCCAAGGTGACGCCATTGATGAAACTGCAGGGTTCTCTATCTGAGAAAAATCTGTTAACACCTCCCACCAAAAAATCCTGTTTCTTTGCGTTGGTTTGAAATGTGAAGACAGAAGAGCACCCATTTTATCGCTGTAGTTGCCAGGAGCGACTGGACAAATTACATGTAAAAATAATATTTAAGGGTCAGGTAATTATTCTAGTGACTTGAGGGAATTATCTTGGTAATAAAAGAAACACTCTCTTATCTCTTCTTAATTCTGAAATCTAAACTTCGTTAGTGCCAGTCGGCTTTAAAATCTGATGACAGTGCTGCTGGCTGTCGTTCCATGATGTTAGAGAAAGTGTTGAACACTTAATGAATTCAAGGGTGTGTTTTTAGTGATGAGAAGTGCTGTCTTGTGTTAACAGTGTCAGTATGAGAGAGACTTGAAGGCACCAAAGACTATGTTTATATAGGTACTCTTTCATGTCGGGTGCTACACTTATTGCTTTTGATTAAGATGTATGATTGAGTTACTGGATATGACATTTGTTGAGAGAAGGAAGATTACCATGGGTGAAGTGTAAGAGAGTAAAGAATGAGGTGGTGGATGAAGTGTGAATGAAAGGTTACATGCATTGATGTCTTGTTTATTTGATTTAGGGGTTTGAGATAGAATCAATCTATTTCATTTTTTTTAGCATGTTAGGAAAATTGTTTTTAAAATGTACCTTCCAATACATAATCAAAATATATCAAAATAGACTTTGGAAGTTAGCTTAAGTTGTAGAAAACTGTGCATTGGGGGCTGGTGGAGACGACACTTGGGGACACTCCCCTTAGGAAAGCTTAGGCTGCTCTCAAATGTATTATTCAATTTATATTTACCATATTCCACTGCAATAGGTAAAGCCAGATCTTTTTCATGAAGCCTAAATGCTTCAGATGAAAACCCATTTTATCTGCTATTTTCCTGGAACACTGTGAATGCAAACCAAACTCATCATCTCTGAACACAGAAATTAAAGAATGAAATGGACTATAAACTGAAGCTGAACAATCTAATTTCACTGTTGCCGTTAATATGGTGAAAAAACCCTCAAAACCATGGACATTTAAAGGGCAGAAAATAAATGCACTGTTTGAGGTTGAATTCTCTAAATAGCACCTGGATTTTGGCAGCCGAAAATGATGCTAGAATCCACAATGAAGAACTGAAAATTCTCCCAGAGCTAATCTTGCTCTGAATCTACACACTCACTGTCTCCGACTGTTTGCTAATTCTGCTTTGCTAAGAGTAAGCTGGGCATATTATCACTTCCATTTTACAAATGGGAAAAAGGAAAGAATGGGGTGCTAAACTGTCCCAATTTATAAAGTGATTCAGTGGCAGGGTCAGAAATAGAAAACTAGATCTCCTTACTCTTAGACCAGAGCTCTATTCGCGAAACCAAATTCCCACTCTCCGGTCCATTCTAAACCGGTTTGTTTATTTTCATCCTCAGATAAGCCCCAGCATTGGGGTTATTAGTGCTCTTCAAGTGGTCTGGGCTGGCTTCCCCCACCCGAAGCACACCAGGGACTTATGCTTCTTTCTGTTTTCTAATCAGGGCCATTCACTGCAAAGCAGTTTTGCCCTGCTCTGAAGCCTGTCTGCCTCATTTTGTTTTAGAATGAATTATAAATTGACTAAATATTTCTCTCTAAATTAAAAAAAGAAAAACACAAAAACTTTAAAAAGTGACATCTAATTTTTTAACTCTGTGGATCTTTTAGGACAAAATTTCATAGTTTACTAGGAAATGTTAACTCCTGTGACGAATGAAATAAATATTATCTTCATTTTGAACTAATTCAGATGGTTGTCCTCATTGGTTTAAAGTAGAAAACTTTTAATGTATGTTTGCATGTCCCTGGGTATGTGTGTTTACGTCTGTATCTAAACATACGGATATATACACCGAATCAAAGGAAATGTTACTCTTTTCTCCTTTCTATTATTATTCCTTCTGCTCTATTTTTCTATCCATTCCTTGTTAAGAGAATGACGTTTGTTGTTAGCAACATGGGAGAGATGATGGTAAATCAGTTAGTGAACTTTGCTGTTGAATCCCAGAACACAAAAACAAGTCTTAACAAAAGCTATATTTTTCCTTCTCCCCTACACAACATTATTTAAAATTGCATTCATTTTAGGATTTCTACTGAAACACATAGAACCGAAGGTCTGAAACTGTCTATCAGAACGGCCTGGCATTTAGCAATGCCAGCCTCACTCAAAAATGACTGCCTGACTCCCTGGGACCCCAGATCAAGTGATCTGCCAGAGGGCATGGATAGAATCTGATATGAAGGCAGCCTATTGATTCTTTAGATTACCTCCTTGGGAAACTAATTATTGTTTAATCTTTATATGGGTGGATTTTTGTATTTGAAAATCTACTCTTTTTTGTCAACAAGAGAAATATTAGTTTTGATCCTCAAAGTTCTTGCCTCTGATTTTAAAGGGATATCACTTTAGTGCTCCATCCTTTATGGTATCAATAAGCTACCGGAAAAGGTGGCAAATAAATCCCATAGAAAGTAGTTAAAGAAGATCAAACATAACCTTCACTGCAGAAGTAGAGGTGTCTATTCTTCTTTACTTGAAAAAAAGATTCTGACTTGGAGATGCCCTCATCTGTTAGGGAGCCTGACACGTTCTTTTATTCTTCCACTAATATTTACATGAAAATCAACTTTTATTGTTTGCTGCAATTGATTGTGAGCTTTGATATATAGGAGGCAGGTTTCAATTACAAATCAAATGCTTGCTTAGTAGATTCGTAACCAGTTATCACATTAAAAGCACAAATAATACAATATACTTGGTCACTGGAGAAGGAATATTAATGAATTATGAACTTTTAAGGAACAGGGTTGCTAAGAATTTTAAGGTAATTTAATCTTGCTACAGTGCATTCAGTTGAAATATGCTTTAAAATTACTATCCATCTTTGCTATTTGGGGGTTATTTCATTTTTCAGTATCGTGGGCAGAGATTTAAAGATACTTAAGAAAGATTATCCTTTGAAGTATATTTCATTTACCTTTCTTTTAGACATATGAAAAATAAAATTTAAATTTAACATGTTTGGGTCTTTGAAATTTCTGAATGCTTATATTTTATGTGCAATATCATATTATTCCAGTTAGAGTTTTCACAACAGAAATAATTTAGTACCTTGGGTACAAATCTTATCGTGAAGAACTTTATGCTAACGTGGCAATTGGGTAATGAGGGGTTTGTAAACCGAGTCAGAGCATGTAATTCTCCTCATAGGTTGCTCTCTATCGAGATTTTATGACTTTAAGTACTTCATGATCAGTAAATAATAAATTCAATTTACCGGATAGAAGTTTTGTCACTTAGAAATACTCACTTGGAATATATATTTCTTAATTGGCATCAATGGCACATTTCCCAGGAAGCATAACAAAATGGATCATTTAATAGATGCCCAATCTCTCCATCCATCTATCTATCAGTGCGGCACATGATGTTTTGACTTTAATATGGTAATTATCTCAGGCTGACTTCAGAGCAGGAAGCTGCCTCCCACACAGCAGTGCTTAATTACTTTAGACTTCAGCTTGCCAAGTGAAAAATTGACTGTTTTTTTGCACATTGCATGGAATTGAAATGATTTCATTGTCATTTCATTTGAAATACAGCCTGACATCAGCATAGAATCATGGGAAAGATAATGCAAAATTTCTCTGAAATTCTAAAATGGTCTGAAAGCTGCCTTATTTTTTTATGAAGCTGCATTTCATTTTCAGAATGTTAATGAAGATCCACTTCATCATGAGAGAAGCAAACTTTTAGGAATTCACTTCTGTGAAACCATTGCAATGGCAATTCAGTGAAGGGCAATATTGTTAGGTAGCTACAGTTGGGGGGGCCTAAGCCATTGAAATGGGTATTGACTTAGTTAGTAGTAAAAATTGTTAGCTTGAGTGTACAGCTAATGAAATCAAAGGAATAATAACTGCCCCATTCAGAAAATTTAAGAAAACATGCCTTTAAGTGAGTATGTGATGTAAATAAAGTCACAAATAAAGTCATTTGTACAATAAAGTGGCAAAAATAAATCCAGCCTCTCTTGTGTTGAAATTTATCAAAAAAATTTTTTTTCTTCAGACTTCAGCTGTCAGTCACATGCTACTAATTGAATAATTTCCAAGATACTAAAGACAGATTTCATGAATAAAATGTCCACAAAAATGTGCTCTTGGATAGAGGCAGAAAGTAAAATTATGAGAGAAAGCATTGGTATTATGGAGCAAATCAAACCCAAGCTTTCACTTTGGCCAGAAGCACTCGGCAAGTAGCAATGACACCTTTGCCATGTAAACCGCAGGGGAAAGCAATTAAATTTAACAGAAGCTGCCCTTGATTTAAAGCCACAGGGGAAGTAATTAAATTTAATACAAGCCACTACTTCTAAACAAAGATATATGGTATTTCTATCACCAAATGTTACCTTATTTTTTTCAAATGTGCCTATAACTTCTAGTAGCCTGCTTGTGGAAACTAGTTCCAGAACATCTAATGGACAATATGATGGAATATTGTGAGCCATACTGGGCAGTAATGTAATGTGAGCACATTAGAGTTGCAATCTGAGAAATGTCAAGGTGCTCCCCTCTATGGCAGTCTGCTCAAAACCAATACCAGGCCTTAAGATGATGACAAGAAATTTTGGGAAAAAAGTATACGCGATTTTTTTTGGGGGGGTCAACTTTGATGCATTTTGTATATCTGTTTGAACTGTCCCCCAACCTTAGCCCCCAGGGCTGCTATTCTCTTACTGAGTTGATTCAGTATCCTGGTTTTGGAAGAAACAAAGTTCTCCTTCCCTATTAATAAAATGTGTGCTCTTGTCATCAGGGTTCTCCATGCCAGACCATGAGGCCCTACATGTTTTCTTGCTCATTGGGCCATCCCAGTTAAAGCTGGTCCCAGGGCCACCATGGATATCTATACAGAATGCTCATTTCAAACGGTGGTCTTTCCATCAAGCCTTATACCCTGGCTCTGATGTCTTGAAAGAAAGTTTGCTTTTTAAAATTTTGTGTCAGGATCCCTTTCTTGTCAGCTTATGCATCTTATGAGCTTTGTCCTAAGCCTCACAAAGGCCATAAAACCAGTATGTCTTGGTTTGTTCCTGTTTTATTTCAACATGATGTTAAGAATACCAACAATGAACATTTTTTGACACTTTTTACATAATCAGTTTGGAAGGGGTGATAGTGATTGAGGGTGAGAAGACTCACTTTCCTTCCTGAATTTAAAATTAAGAAGACCAGAGATATCTGGCTTACTTAGGGCATAAGCGGCAAAGAAGTATTGGAATAGGTGTTTTTCAGAGAAGTGGTACCAGTGAAAACCAACTAAGATTGTTTCAGTTGTCATACAACATTGTTTACAGAGGCAGAGGGATGAAGAGTTGGACTCTGTAGACTTCTTGCTTGAATCTTGAGCAGACTCTCAAGCTGCATGACATTGGCAAGTTCCTTTCTTGGTTTTATTATCTATGAAGTGAGGGCAGTAATAATATCTGCCACACAGAGCTGTGGAAAGGATTGAATAGGTTCATACATGTCAAGTGGCTAGAACAGTATCTGACACACAGTAAACGCTAACTGTTGACTCTCATTGCATGAAGTATATGTAACAGTTTACCGCCTATTGATGGTAACAGTTCCACGTTGTATCCAGTGTTATAAAAACTGTGCCCCGTGGTTTTATTTGAACTCCATATCCAAACTACATTGTAAACAGGGATCCTTATATATTATGTTTTAAGTGGAAGCTATGCAGCCGCAGCTCCTATTGCTCCAATAGAAGAGTAATGGTGGTCTAGTTGGGGGGTGGGGTGGGGATTTGGGGCTGAAGGTATAGAGGGATGGACTATAAGATAAACCTAGCAAGGAGGCATGGTGGTTAAAGATGTAGCTCAGTATATCTTGCTACATTTCTAACAAAAGCCCAAATAATGCCTCTCTAGCTGTTATGGATTATACCAGCTTTCTTGATTAGCCCAGAACTGGCACCAGAATAAGTAAAATCAGTTACTCTTTCTTCCAGGACTGAACGCATAGATGCAACACATTTGTCAGCCATATCTTTTCCTGTCGAGTAGTCATTGGGTGGAAAATCATCGAAAAAGAATTTTTCTTTGTCAGATAAACTTTTCACAATGGAGGAATGTAGTGAAGGTTTCTGAAATAAATCTAGTGGCACTGGGGAGTTTACAAATACTAGCATATTAATATACAGCTAAAATAATAATAAAAAACACCATGCTGCTAAAGATGTTTAGTATTATCAGCTCACTGCAGGAGTTTATTAGAAACTCCTGCTTTCTTTTATTAAAATTTCAATTGGCTTGGTGAATGAGATCCTATGTTAGTGTCATAAAGTGAGAAGCCAGAAGGAGAGGATATTGGCATTTAAGTGCAGATTTCATTTTAAAAACACTTTACATTATAAAAGAAGATTGCATATTGTAAATATCACATATAATGCTAGTAGTGTTAAAAGGAGTGTTAGCAATTTTTTAAAATTCGTCAAATTGTCTTGGTTTATGATGATATCTGGCAGATTTTATGTTTCTGTAGTAAAGCAAAGTTTTAAATTTATCCCAAGATGTTTTTAGTTATAAGCAGCAAACATATTTTTCAGAAAGTTTCATAAAATAATGCATAAGTATAATTTAATGGGAATCTTTTTTGGCAACAGCACATGACAATTGCTTAATTCTATAATTAGCTGATTATTTTCCTTCTGCATTTTGGAAGCTTTTGCTAAACTAAGTTGGTTTAGCTGGGCAGCTGGAAGGATTGCAAATCTCAATCTATGGTTGAATGTTTGGGTTGGCAATGCTATAGTAAATTATATGGAGCACCTTCTGAAGGAAGCCAGGATTTTCTTTCCTGGTATTAAATGATCATAGCTTCTTTACCTGGTAAAAAATTGTTTAAAAGATGGCGGCAGGCAACGCTCTAAGGTACAACAGCTGGGGAGCCACAATGAAAATCTTGCTTCCCTGTCCCGGCATCTGGAGTCTTCATGGAAGTGAGAAGTTTGTAGGTTTGCAGCTGCAGCCCTTTCATGACAAGTTCAGTAAATTTTACACATGGTTGCTTGCTTAGAAAATATTTTCCAGATTTAACATGTTTACAACATTGACATTTGAAGCTGAAGCCCCTTCCTTCTTGATTAGAGCAGAGAGTACTCACACACTGCTTTCTAACTTTATGGGGTTGGAAATCTGGGACTGGGTCATTTACAATTTTCAAACAAATCAAAATGCACTTTGATCTCTGGTCCAAGTTTCTTTAAATGCAATGAGTAGTAATGAAAAATTAGCCCAACTTAGCTATTTTCCCCTTAAATATGGTCATTTTTAATGTAATCATTTCATTGCATTCTAAAATCCAACCAACCATATTTAATTCATCTTATTCAAAGTATATATTTTTTGAGAAGGAACATTAACTCAACAAATTAGGTAGAGACTATGTGTGTGTGTGTGTTTGCATGTGTATATTTTTACATTTTAAACCACAACACAGTTTGTGAAAATACATATTAATAATAAAAGCAGCATTTTTTTTCTTTACACACATTTTCTAACTGAAATCTCATTTGATTTACATATTTTAGGTGCACGGAATATTGTCAAAGCAATATATGGAATGGTTCAGCAATAACACACATTCAAAAGAAAGAGAATGTGATTTTGAATTTTCCAGTGTTAACTAAGATCTCTAATTTAAAACTTATTTTAGCAGATTAATTTTACATGAATAACATCAGTTCTGTTGAACATTTTGACCATACCTTTGAAATAAAGTAAGAAATAATTAATACTGGTACTTTTTTTAGAACCATAAAAATTTTGTTGACTGTCACCTTGCTCTTAGGTTGCTAGCAGGCATGCAAAAGATATTCATATAATGTGATACATTTCAGCATCCTCATCTCCACAAATGTAAACCCTGTTGCTTTAAACTGGATTTACTAGAGGCCAGATGCAAAATGCTAAGAATTTTCATTAACATTCGTCACATTGAATCCAGTGTATCTCCTTCATGATTTAAGACAAATGATGGCACATATCATATGAAAAAGTCTTTCCTAGAATAGTCTTTAGGTTATAATATTTCATATTCAAAACAAAAGCACCTCTATCCCTCCAACAAAACAAAGCAGCTTACAATTGTGAAACAATGTGTTATACTATATATGTGATACTGCATATTATAAAATGATAATAGGTACCAGTGTATCATTCCTCTAATTTGGAAAGGGTAAAAGCAGTTTGTTCTTTTTTGTGTACTAAGTTTACTTAATTCCTCGTCCCTAAATAAATGATAACTATTTGCTTTGACTGATGTTTAATTCAGCCCAAGGATAACTTATATGAGCAGCCAAATGATTTGTATAGATTTTGATCTTTATTATTTGTAGAAAGATATTTTAGCAAGTTTTTGAAAGAGCAAAGCATTTCAAAATCACATCCTTTGGGGATTAATTGCAGAGTCGAACATTTTAATTTTAACTGGGAGAAAGAAAAGAACAAGTGAAAAAATATGAAGATCTGTAATGAAAAGCCATAAAATAATCTAAGTGAATCATTTTATTTAAATGGTAGTTTCACTATAAATAAGGAACCATAAAAAATACAATTTGTATATTCTGTTACAAAAAAACCACACTCTAGGCAGCCAACTACTAAAATTTTATATGAAAAAAAAATGCTCCCCTAAGGAAAATGTGCATATCTGCTGTTTCTTTTTAACAAAGATTGAGATGCTTATAAAGGACTTAGAAAAGAATTCTAAAAATAAAACCTCTTTGCCGTCCCTCACCCCCTCTATTGCACACGCTGTGGATGTGAGGTTTTTTTTTTTCCCCTATTCACGCTGAATTGTCTGATTCCCATTTAAATTGCTAGTCAGTATTTCACAGCTTTGCACAACACTTTCTAACCTTTTCCTCTTGGGCATCTCTATTTGAAATGAAGCTTTACTGTCTCTCATATATCTGAAACAAACAAGTGTACCTACTTGATGGTTAAATCGTAACTGGCTAAGCTCAAAAAAATGAGCAGCAAGTTCAGGAAAAATGCATGGGACACAAACAGTCGACAGAACCAAAACCCTCAGCAGAGATGCAAATGATATTTTATTATTTGAAACAGCTGCCTTGCAGTCTCAGACACTTATTTTTCCTTTACAGATTTTTCCTGAATAACTTTGTGCTGGTGTGGTATATTCTTTCATGCTTTCCCTGGTGACCGCAGCTCTCATGCCATTTACCTTGCTCCAGGTAATTTGGAGAAATACCACAGACACATATCATTACAGAGTCTGTATAGTTGTTTAGCTGCTAATTGATTCTCAAAGGAAGCCGACAGATACTGTCACTATTATGTCATATTTAAAATTCTTCGAGATAAGCGTGCTTATTTTAGAGGAATTAAAACTGCTGGATTTTCTGGATATCAGCTATGAAAAGCTTTTACAGAAGAGGTTATAATCAATATTGCCTTTACTAGCAAAAGAAAAAAAAAGGAAATCTATGCACATTTTAAAGATTGAGTTTTTTTTAATTTTCATTATTAAAATTATAGTTTTAATTTATAGAAGTACTTGATGTCTATCATGAGAAAAAGTCAGTCTAGAAGCTTTTAACCCATGATTCAAAAGGACTCATAGCCTAGAATCAGAATCTCAGAAGACAGTGCAATGAATACTTGTTCTAAAATGGTTTCATTTTTCTTCATTTTATCAGGTCACCCTGTTGTTAGTGTCTGTGTTGTAACGAATGCTGTGATATCACAGAAACTTGCACAAAGTGTCTTGACTTAAAAACAGAGTGTGGTGTCAATTTTTTAAAGGTACATTACTTCTATGAATGGGTTTATTAGCAGTACAACCACATTACAAGACAAGCTAAGCCATAAAAAGGATTAAGTGGCTCTGTGTAATACTGATTAAGTAACAGAGCAACACAGGCAAGTTGTGAGAGTAACTCGTGCTGCCAAGCCTTCTGAAACAACACAGTAATAAAAGTTTACTTTCCTTGCAGGCCCAGCTCTTTCCTCTGGGATCTTCTCTAACAATATTCAAACATTAGCTCTTCTACAGTCACTAAATTCTGCCCACATTAAAAATAGTCATCAACAACAAAACCCTTGATACAAATGAACTCATGTACAAAACAGAAAGAGACTCACAGAATTAGAATGCAAGCTTATGGTTCATAAAGGGAAAAGACGTAGGGGGTGGGGAGGATAAACTGGGAGATTGGGATTAACGTATACACACTACTATATTTAAATAGATAACCAACAAGGACTAACTGTATAGCACAGGGAAATTTACGCAATATTTTATAGTAATCTATTAAAAAGCAGAGACATTACTTTGCTAACATAGGTCTGTCTAGTCAAAGCTATGGTTTTTCCAGTAGTCAGGTATAGATGTGAGAGTTGGATTATAAAGAAAGCTGAGCACCAAAGAATTGATGCTTTTGAACTGTGGTGTTGGAGAAGACTCTTGAGAGTCCCTTGGACTGTAAGAAGACCCAACCAGTTCATCCTAAAGGAAATCAGTCCTGAATATTCATTGGAAGGACTGATGCTGAAGCTGAAACTCCAATACTTTAGCCACCTGATGCGAAGAAGTGACTCATTTGAAAAGACCCTGATGCTGGGAAAGACTGAAGGTGGGAGGAGAAGGGGACAACAGAGGATGAGATGGTTGGATGGCATCACTGATTCAATGGACATGAGTTTGAGTAAACTCTGGGAGTTGGTGATGGACAGGGAGGCCTGGTGTTCTGCAGTCCATGGGATCACAAAGAGTCGGACACGACTGAATGACTGAACTGAATGAGGGAAAAGAATTCAAAAAAGAATATATGTATATGTGTGTGTGTGTAACTGACTTTGCTGTATACTTGAAACTAATAAGACCTTGTAAATCAACTATACTTCAATAAAAAATAAAAATAAAAAATAGCTAAAATAACCCCCCCCCCGGAAACATCGTTTTGGTGGTTTTTGTTTTTGCTTTCATAACACTTCTGTGATGTGAAAAAAGATGGGGTTCCATTTGGATTCTACCACATACCCTTGAGCGTGAGCCTTCACCTCTTCTGTTTCCTTATTTGTAAAAAGAAAATGATAAGACTCCCTTAAAAAGTTGCTGTGAGGGTCAGTCAATGCCTATAAAGTGCTCAATGCAGTACCCAGGACATTTTAAGCATTAAAATACTGATAACTCTTATTCAGTTTAGTTCAGTTCAGTTCAGTCACTCAGTCGTGTCTGACTCTTTGGGACCCCATGTACCGCAGCACGCCAGGCCTCCCTGTCCAACACCATCTCCCGGAGTTCACTCAAACTCACGTCCATCGAGTCAGTGATGCCATCCAGCCATCTCATCCTCTGTCGTCCCCTTCTCCTCCTGCCCCCAATCCCTCCCAGCATCAGAGTCTTTTCCAATGAGTCAACTCTTTGCATGAGGTGGCCAAAGTACTGGAGTTTCAGCTTTAGCATCATTCCTTCCAAAGAAATCCCAGGACTGATCTTCAGAATGGACTGGTTGGATCTCCTTGCAGTCCAAGGACTCTCAAGAGTCTTCTCCAACACCACAGTTCAAAAGCATCAATTCTTCGGCCCTCAGCTTTCTTCACAGTCCAACTCTCACATCTATAGATGACCACTGGAAAAACCATAGCCTTGACTAGATGGACCTTTGTTGGCAAAGTAATGTCTCTGCTTTTCAACATGCTATCTAGGTTGGTCATAACTTTTCTTAACTCTTATTAGGGGAAATAATTGTTAAGTCCCTTTTCCCCAGTGATAAATATATTTTGAGCAAGTAACCAGCTTTTGGTTTTGAAATCTACAGAGAAGTTTTTACTGTTTTGCTCTTACTACAACACTAAATGGTAGCAGGTACCCAAGAATACTTTTGAAATTTAAGATAGGTGCAAAAGATTTCAGAGATATACACCTTTAAAATGCCTTTTAAAAATGAGTTAGTTGGGCTATTTGCTCCAGTAATCTATTTAATATAAAGAATATTCCAAAACTGAAGTTAACACACTGGATATTTTTACCTGTTAGCTGCTCATGAGAAGTGTTCACTCAGTTCAGTTTTATGTGAGAAATTAATTTCAGGAGATAATTTCATTTATATCACTTGAAATGTTTTCCATATGGGCTATTGAGAATTATAAATTCTAACTTAATAAAAAGGCAAAGAAAAAAAAAAGAAAAATGTCTATTGGATTTCACACACTAAATCCATCCATTGTTTTTGCTAGTTTTTCCAAGATCCAGAGGGAATTCAACAACAATAGGTTATATTGAGTGCAATTAACATCATTAATGTAGAAGCCAGTAAATTAGGGCAGATGTTGAGATTTCACAACTAGCCTGCTTTCCTTATATTCGGACATAATTCACTAGATGTGTTAGGAAGTAACAATGTCTCTTCTTCAATGCATCAAAATCATTTTCAGAAAATAGGGAAATAACACCCACTGGTCGCACAGAGTCAGACAGTGAAGGGACTTAGCAGCAGCAGCAGCAGCAGCACATTGCCAAAATCTGGCCCCAGACAACTTTTGGAACCCTAGATTTCAAGTGTTTAAACCTAATTATATGGAATCACCTTTCTGGGATATGCCACAACCCAGAAAGCTGGGGTGTGAGCTGGAGTGGAGTGCAGTGGGCTTAGGGCTGGGCCCAACCTGGGCAATAGGATAAAGGGCACCGAGCAAAGCTTTTTATTAGGAATCAATCTGCTGTTAACGGCTTGCCGAAGCTGCTTTTGATTCGGAAGGGCTTCTCTGCTTGAGCTGAAGAGAAGTAAAGAGGAAGGAGCTACAACGGAGTCAGATGTGGGGTGGGAGGGGGTAGGGAGGGTCCGCAATGATCTGCAGAGAAGGAAGCTTGATCAAGATGATCGGCAGACAAGGAGGAAGTCGGTGGATGGCAGGCAGGTAGGCTTGGGAGGGGAGCTCAGAGGCCGGGTCCCGGAGCAGCTTCCTGGAAAATCGCTCTCCGGTTCTCTGTGAAAACAGCTTAGCAGTAGAGACAGCCAACCCCAGAGGACCTCTTCAGCCAAAGAAACTCTCAGTTTGGAGGGTATCTTTTATTTTTATGTAAGATCACAACACAAACTATAAATTTAAAACCTATTTGGGTAATTTCCCCGAGGAAGAAAGCTGACCCCATCCCTCCCTACTCTAAAAGTGCTGAGTGTCACGATGCATTTGGAATGCTTTCTTAAAAGTTCCAGATCATTCGACCACTCCCACTGCTGTGTTAGTGCTTCTGCTTCTACACAGGGGCTGGCAGCGGTGGGCGGGTCTGACAGCAGCTGGGAGGCAACACCCAGGGAATTTGTGGCAGGTGGAGGTGGAGGAGGAGATAATGACCAGTCGGAGACAACCTATTTAAGCAACTGTTAGCTCTACAATAAAAATTACTCAGTGGCTCTGAGCTTGAACTCTCAAAGGGAGGGTGCTGCGGGCGGCAGTTGGAGACTTTGTTTTAACCAAATGAACAAACAAGAGCCTGGGGCTTTGTTGAGAGGCGGGCCTTCCTCACTTCCTCAGGCTTCATTTGCTTTCGAGGCGACAGGGCTGCCCCCAGGGCCGAGGTGGATGAGGCAGGTACAGAGGCGGTTCTGGGAGGATTCTCAAGGGTTGGGAACCGGGAGGCCTCAGAAAGTACAGAGCACAGCTTGGAGCCCACCTTTCAAAGCACAGTCCAGAATACTTCCTTGTCTTTTTTGTATTATGCACATTTTCACAAAAATGGGAGCAATTGAGCCTACACCACAGCCTACAGGACGAAGTCTGAACTATGGCAACTGAGTGAAGCAGTGATTTTCAGAGCCCAGGACCCAGGGGAGCGGAATCTCAGCGATCTGTCGAGGAGAGAAGGGGGTGAGCAGGACTAGAGGGACCCAGCCCGGTCAGACCCCAGGAGCTCCCGCAACGGCTGCATCTTCTCTGAGATTCCACCAGCATCCAGATGTCTGGATGCTGTAGGGGAACACTGGCATCAGAAACACTGATCCTCATCTCCACATTCTCCTCCTAATCAAAATATTTTTTATGTATGCTGTCTGCTTACTTCAGAGAAAAGGGTCAGCTGAAGAGCTAGAGGAGGGCAAAGAGAGTCTGGAGCATTCTGGTAATGAAAATGAGGTCAGACAACACAGTAGCACTGCAAGGCTTGCCTACAGGCAGGGTTTTCCAGATTGGTTTTTTATACCAAACAAAAGGCAAAAGGCTAGTCGACCTGTGGCCACAGGAATTGGCAGAGGACAGCTCTGAGGCCAAGCTGGCCTCTGGAGGAGTTATGTTCTCAATCACATCTGGGTCTGCTATTTGAGGCTGTCCACCAGGGCGTCAATCTCAGAGCATGTAAAGCTAGTGATTAGAAGACTCTGTCTCTGTAGCTCATCTCTTTGAACCAGCGCCTGGCTTAGAGAATCTCCCTGCTGGAGGGGCTAGGAGTCTTCTGTGGTCTGTGAGTCTCTCCTGCAAGCTGTCTGCTCGCTTTGTACTATCTCCTGGAGTTTGTTCTGTGCTCTGCTTGCATCTAATGTATATTTATTCTCAAAGATTGGGAGCCTCAGCAGGCAACTGAAGTTTCAGTAAGTGAAGGGCTCTTCAGTCCTGGGGAAGATTCATTATCAGTACTTTTCTAGGCTGTTTGACATGGGAGATTTGGTGTTGATTAGCAATTGATGCGGTGAGGAGAAGGCAGAATGACAATATGGAAACCTCTTAGGATATACAAAAAAAACGCAGCCCATACAAGACTGCCATTCATTAGATAATAAATGTGATGCCAGATTTTGCCAAACAGTAATACAGAGAATAAATACTCAAGACATAGACCAAAGTCCAAGGAGAGGCATTGAGTCCTGTTCATGGCTTTCACCACCTCCTAGGGACACCATTTCTCTAGATGAGATTTAGCTTTTAGCAGCTACGTTATGAGGCAGGGTTACTAATATGACTCCTTTGAATATGAAAAATAGAAAGAAACCCCTTTTTAATCTTTGTTTTTATGGCTGTAAACATGATTACATACAGGAAAATCAATCCCAATGGAGCACAATGGATAATACAAAGTAATTGATTGGCCTTTATCATTTTCTATTATGGTATTAAAATAACACCATAACATCAAGCAGCAGCCACTGATACATAAAGGAAAACAGGAGTTGATTATGTCTAAGGGTAATCAGGTCAGGGAAGTATGAAGGTAAGATATATAAGGTAAATACAAAGACAGAAAAAGTCTTCAAAGACGCAAAAGGGAGTTGGTGGCAGAGAGTCGACACAATAGAAGGGAGGTCTGCTGTTGGCAACATCATTAAGCAGTAAGCCACGAGAGACCATCTATTGCTGCTGTGTGACTGCAGTATGTCTCGGTTGGTGTCCCAAGCCATGGGGGCAAAAGCTGAGCGACTTCAACTTCTCAGAAAGTGCAATAATCCTTTCAGAATACAATGCCTGCAGCCTGACTGCCATCAGGCTATGAAATTCAGAAAATGAAGGAGAGGAAGCATTTAGCTCTTGGTATTTCCCAGGCACTAACGCCACTAGCATGGTTTTGTGAGCAGCCACTTAGAAAACCTCCATTTGCAGCCAACTTTGCAAACTGCCAGAGACAAGTGAGGCTTTGTCAGCTCCCCAAATGCCATGGTCTGTGTCCTAGTGGCAAGTAGCTGAAGCAGAGCCCTGGTGAAAAATTCCATCAGTAGAATGCCTAGATATGTTATGCTGCATTCTTGCCTGTTTTAATCTCTCCATATATATTTATTCTCTCAACAAATTTCACAAGAATACTGGAGTAGGTAGCCATTCCCTTCTCCAAAACATTTATTCTCTCAACAAATATCCACACTTACTAATGGTTGCATAGATGTTACTAATTACATCGTTTGATATTAAAATATGACCAAATTTTAATTATTACCAACATTTCTATTTTTTGAAAATACTTTTCGGGTCAAAATACATATATGCACATTGTGTCTGATCAATAAACAAATACACTTAGGGACTGCTGCTGCTGCTGCTAAGTCACTTCAGTCGTGTCCGACTCTGTGCGACTCCATAGACGGCAGCCCACCAGGCTCCCCTGTCCCTGGGATTCTCCAGGCAAGAACACTGGAGTGGGTTGCCATTTCCTTCTCCAATGCATGAAAGTGGAAAGTGAAAAGTGAAAGTGAAGTCGCTCAGTCGTGTCCGACTAGTAGAGACCCCACTGACTGCAGCCTACCAGGCTCCTCTGTCCGTGGGATTTTCCAGGCAAGAGTACTGGAGTGGGGTGCCATTGCCTTCCCCGACACTTAGGGACTAGTTTCTTCAAATATACAAGATATTAGTTTTGATCTTTTTGTCACTACCTAACATTCTTCTATTTAAAGTTAACACAATGACTTTCTGTTAACCATCCAGAAAAGCCTAGTTGTTGCTGAAAGTCAGTTTTTCCCATTCACACTTAAAATACAGTATAAAAATGTCATGTCCACCAGAGTGACCCAGTCCTAAGGATAAGCAGTAATGAGAAATATAGCTTAAGGTGATAGAATAAGTCATCACATGGGGTGGGAGCATAAGAGAGCTGGTTAGCTGTGATACCCTCAAGAGATGTGAGAAGTAGTTTCTTACTCAGAAGAAGGACTCTTGATAATATTGAATTTGTTTCTAACTTTTCTAAATCCTGGGGGGTTGAACTTTGTTCATTCACTCACTTATTTATTCCAGTAATTGAATGCCTATTATGGTCTAGAACATAACTTGGTGCTGTGGATACAGAGATGGCCTCAAGGAGCCCATGGGCTTTTAGAGAACATTGACGTATATAGCCAGATATCTGAAAATGTCCTGGTTGACATGACACAGGTGCTATGAAATATGGAGCAAATGAAAGTCAGAAAAAGGCTTCACAGAGGTGAGCACGGATGGAAAAGTAGATTTCCAGACAGAACAGATGGATACGGGCATTTAGGCTGCAGACTTTGACATGAATGGCTCAAAAGACATAGAGAGAGGTGCTGTGGAACAGAGGCAAGAGCAGAATGGTGAGCCTGTGCATGGAATGAACGGTGGGAGTTGGACAGGCTGGCAAGTGAAGCCCAGATTCCCAAGGACCTTGTCTGCCATGCTAGAGAGTTGTCCCTATAGGAAATATAAAGCCTGTAGAGGTGTTTAAGCAGAGACACAGTCTGATACGATCTTGGGGTGGTGGCATTTGGGTATAGGGTAGAGAATAGGTAGGAGTGGGGACGAGAGAGGCCATTGCACCATATAGTCATCTGTGGTCCTGGTTGAAGCATAATAAACCACCCATGCTCCATGCAGAAGGGATTGCATCGGAATTATCATGCCTTGTCTGTCAAATGCTCCTGGTAGCAAGTGGCAGAAAACTGAAAGGTATCATCTCATCTAACAAGAAGTTCATAAAGCCATGGCTCTGTGTGTGGTCTGTCAGGGTCAAGCTCCATTTCTCAAGCTGTTCTCTTAGTGATGCTTCTCCCATATGTTGTCTTTGTTCTTGAGCTGGAGGCAACATGACTGCAATGGCTCAGATGGTAAAAAATCTACCTGCAATGCAGGAGACCTGGGTTCAATCCCTGGCTTGGGAAGATCCCCTGGAGAAGGGAATGGCTACCCACTCCAGTATTCTGGCCTGGAGAATTCCACGGGCAGAGGAGCCTGGTGGGCTACAGTCTATGGGATCACAAAGAGTCAGACAGGACTGAGCGACTAATACTTTCACTTTTTTTCATCTAGACACACTGTGTCCAGAGGAAGAAGGACCATCTTTTTTTCCTAATGTCTCTTCCTTAGGAATGAGGACACCTTTCCCAGAAATTCCTAGCAGATCTCCCTCATGTTTTATTGTCTATGTTAGGTTGAATTCTCATTCCTGAACCACTTACTGATAAAAACTCAAAATGGACTTTGGAAAGTCAACTTTTATGCCTGTCTCACTTTCCTTTAAATATCTTCCGTTTGAATTTTGCATCTCCCTCATTGAAATGATAATTTGTATGATAAGAATTACTTAATGATAAATAATTCTGTAATGGGTATTGAGTTATTGCATGCCATCCTGGGCATAAATACTGCTTTACTTCTTTATCAAAATGTCATGTTAATTCTGATCCCTATCCTTGAGGACAAATGAGATGTCTTCCATCAGGCACTGTTCATAGAGTGCTTTCCTTCCCTCTTGCTGATGGATGGAATTCATGCTATTTACACAGATTCAGAAGACACAAGGAGGCTCTGGTCCCCAGTCTTCACTGTTGCGCTTCTTGCCAGGCCTGTAAGGTCTTCTCGGATATTGTTTTATGTCCACACACCCTCTCAGAACCTGCAAGTCTCATCCTACGCTCAGGTCCTAGAGAACCAAGCCCCTTCTGGTATAACGGGTTACCTTTGTCAGACAAATTCAGTTTAATTATCTCAATGAACATGCCTGATAGTGGTTGTCTGCCTGGATTCATCTCCATCTGACAAGTTCTCCCAGAGCCTTGAGGACCCAAATATCAACTGACTCTGGCTGGGGAGATTGCAGATGTGCAGTGGGGAGTTGATTTCAGTTCTTCATGATGAGCCTAGAGTCCACCAAATAAGATGCAGTCAATTACTTAATTGTCCATTCTATACTACTGAGTATTCTTAAATGTCTTTATACAGTGCATCGAAGGAATAAATACAACTGTCCTGGGCCAGGCTGAGTCTTAATTGGTCTCTTAGAGGTAGCCTGACTTTGGAGGCTCTCTAATCCTGCAAAACCAATATTCCCTTCTTGCGTTACCCTTGCTCCTCAAGCCCCTCCCTCATCCAGAAAAACACACTTACTAAGTTTACTGATTTAAGAAGCTTGTTAGTGGGAAATGATTTGATTAATTAATTCACACCAAGTTTGAACAACTGACAATCCTGATTAAGGTGATATGCTTTCCAGGGCTATTTAAAATTTAAAAGAGATATCTTCTAACCCAGATGAATTGAGCTCTAAAGGTGAAATTTCAGGCAATATAGAGGAACATAATTATTGCCTCAGAGTTGCAAGTGTGACCTCTTTAAATCCACACCTTTTACAAACCTCTGCTGTAGAATATTATACTTTAATACTCTGCTGAAGAGCCTTTCTTAACCATGAAACTGACTTTACCAGAAGACCAAGCCTCATTTATTGTTTTGTCCTTAGCCCTTAGCACAGTTTATAACACAGAGCAGCTTAATGCTTTTCGGTGGTTGCTTGAAGCATTTTTGTGCAGTCCATCTGTTTTATAGGACTTATGTGAATGCACGCTAAGTCACTTCAGTCATGTCTAATTCTTTGTGACCCCCTGGACTGTAGCCCACAGGCTCCTCTGTCCATGGAATTCTCCAGGCAAGAATACTGGAGTGGGCTGCCATGCCCTCCTCCAGGGGATCTTCCTGACCCAGGGTTGGAACCCATGTATGTTATGTCTCCTGCATTGACATGTGGGTTCTTTACCACTGAGCTACCTGTGTCTGTTTAGTCGCTAAGTCATGTCCAACTCTTTGTGACCCTGTGGACTGTAGCCCGCCAGGCTCCTCTGCCCATGGGATTTTCCAAAATAAAAAAAAAAAAAAAAAAAAGTGATTTTTTTTTTAAATTTTGGACTTGGGGAATCAAAAAAATCAATTTCTTCTTCTCAATCCACTAAGTAATCCATATTTTTCTAACTTTTCACTTATATTCTGTGAAGTAAGACCTTTCATTTAGATTATGTAAATCTCTATTGTCCAACTTGGAGCTGTCTTAATTTCCTCTGATCTCCTCAAAATGAAGAATTCCCATCAAAGCTTGGAGTTTTACTACTGGATGTTTAAGTGACCAGCTAAAGAATTTCCCTCCATTTGCTTCTCAGTGCCACTGGATGCCCAGATATGTTTAATAGAGATTTCTTCCCAGGGGAGATTTCTTTGGATTTCCAGTCATTTTTCTATAGATAAAATCCTTGACTTTAGCTTGAGTCCATGGTTTAGCTTTACCTTTGAAACATTCATTTCTTTTGACTTGGAATAAGAGTCGAAGTGCCTGCAGGTTCTAAGGGTGGTTTTTACTCAGAGTAGAGGCAACCCTTTTTCAAGCTGGACCACCAGTAAGGCCTCACATACTCAGTCTCCTGGTCTAGTGCACAAACGCTTCACGTTTTGATGAATTATTATGTTGTCTGCCCAAACTCTTTTTTTATGTATTTATTTTTATTTATTTATTTGGCTGTGCTGGGTCTTATTAATAGTTGTGGCTTGCAGGATCTTTAGTTGTGGCATGCGAACACATATTGTGGCATTAGAGATCCAGTTACCAGGCCAGGGATTGAACCTTGGTCACCTGCATTAAGCAGCAAGGAGTTTTAACTGCTGGACCACCGGGAAAATCCCTGCCCAACTCTTTTTCATTTCAGCAGTCATTCCTTATAGCTTGGTGAAATGTTGGTTGCTGTAGTTGCCTCCCCTGCCATGTTGGTGACCGTGTGACTCAACTGGCCACTCAAGTAACCTCCTTCTTCTCCTGTGATATTTCCTAGATGGCCAGATGACCCAGATTTAGCCAATCAGAGTCATCCTCAGGAATTCTGCTGAATTTGTTAGGAAAGAATCCCTAACTTCTCTTTGTAATTAACTGTAGGTCAACAGAAGCTTTGGGTTGATTTGCTGGGGACTATTTTCATCATTAGGTATGAAAAAACTAGTGGTGTGAAAAGAAAGTAGCAACTAGGGATGGATGGACGGATAAGAGGGAAAGAGAGAAGGAGCACTGGGGAAATATCTGAGGACCTAAATCCAGCCATATCTGAAAAGTTGAAAACTTCTCTTTTATTCTATTTATTTGAACTGGGTTTCTGTAAATGACATTAAAAAGACTCCAGATAAACAAGCATGTTCCCAGTTTATTTATCAAGTACAAAATTATATGAGCTTCATAAGATAAAGGTGTATATATTTTTAGCCATTTAAAAATTGTACTTTGAATCCACTGAACTGGGTATTATCACATATTTAACTTTGAACAAATAAAAAATAGCATGTGCTTTGTGCTATAAAATGTACATGACATTACTTCACCACAGAGAAATTTCTGTATCCTACACTTAGGTGAATTCAGCTAATTAATAACTTTATAAAGCAACTGAGAAGTATTGGGAAAGTAAACAAACTGAGGCTCAGAACTAAAAAAGAAATTATATTTAACACAGAATTATCTGAGAGACAGGGAGAACATGACAAGAGCAGAAATATTAAATCAGCTATACAGAAAAAAATTAGTGATTTCCTCATGTGTGAACAGGCATTGGTAGCTTTAGAAACATCCCTGTTTTCAGATCATAGCTTGGGTACCACTTCCTCCGGTAAACCCTCCTTCATAGCACCCAGAACTTAAGCTTGGCCAGCACTTACTACATGAAACTGAAATTGCAGGTTTATTTCTTGGTTCCCCAGTGAGACAATAAGCATTTGAGTGCAAGGACTGTCTCATTCATCATCATATCCATCTCATCTCTCTCAGTCCCCTACACCTGCTCCATTCATCAGGCATACTGAGCAACGGGACATGTCTGCTGATGACGTCACAGAGTTGCCTGTGCATGGAACCTGTGGTCTGGGATCTTCACCCTCTGGGGCCAGCTACTATTCTTTTTTGATCATTGACCATCCCCTTGATGTTGATTGTCATGTGATGTTATGTTTATTATGTAGATGGCTCAGCCAGAGTCCAAAGCTCAGAAGAAACATAATCATACAGTGGAAAGTGTATGAAGATTTTGTTCTGACAATAGTGTCTCTCCTTCTGGTGCACAGACATGTTAAGCTGCTGTGTTGTTAGACTTGACTTCCAGGGTTGGAGAGGAAGAATATTTTCAGTGTGCTAAGAATGGCTTCAGTCAGTTCCTACAGGCTTAATTTCACTTCTCCTAATTACCCTATGAGTATTATTCTATTTTATGGATGATCAAATTAGACTAAAAGCAAGTTTCCCTAAAAGAGAAAGCTTATAGTGAGACAGGATTTGAATCTAATTCAAACTTCCCAAACTGTGGCATTTTGTACAACCCTACTTGAAAGAGCAACTTCAATCCTGGGATTTTTCTAGCAAAGTTTAGACTAAATTAGTTTATTTAGAATTATATAGTCTTTGACAAAGCTCAGCCGGTAAAGAATCTGCCTGCATTGCAGGAGACACAAGAGACATGGTTCAATCCCTGAGTCAGGAAGATCCCCTGGAAGAAGAAAATAGCCACTCTAGTATTCTTGCCTGAACAATCCCATGGACAGAGGAGCTTGGTGGGCTACATTCCTTGGGGTCACAAAGAATTGTAGACAACTGAGTGACTGAGACATACATTGACAAAAAAGCAAATTTAATTACACTCATCTTTGTATTATCAGCGATAGAAAGGTTACAGAGAAAGCAGATTACCTGCAAATTTTATGTTTCTTACAAAACTCATAAATAATATATGAATAGCTGAAAGCTGCCATCAAACTACACTCTCAGCTGTAAAAAGAGGCTGGTTGTAAGTGAGGTGTGATAATTACCATGTTAGGTCAACTTACTTCTCCAGAGTTTATGGCAAATGATTATTTACCAGATGGAATTTTCTCTAAGAAATTTCATTTACTTTATTTCCTCTTATTTTTTCATAAAGTTGATTCTACTTAAAAATAACTTCTGGGATATTATTTGAGAGTAAAAGGCAGACTTACTTGATTCCAGAGGGAAAACAAAAGATTGTCTAAACATCAGCTTAATCCATAGCATGGAATGGAAGCATTATGTCTATCTATTCTCTGTGAGGAAGTCTCGGGGAGCAGAATAAATAGTGTGTGGAAAATCCAGAAGGGACCTCTGTCGTAGAGTCTAAATTATGAGGTGTTTCTAGGAAACATGTATTTTATCCCAGGTCAGGGCCAGCTGGGTTTGGAAAGGCAGCCTCCAGTGATTTGACATTTCCCTGATGCCTTCTGGAGGAAATACTCATGTTCCTAGAGGGGAGTGTGCTCTAGGCTGACAGCTCATGTCTTTTTTCAAGGTACCATTACCTATGGCAGGTGATGAAATACTCTGTAAGTTTTGACATGGGGAGGGTAAGACTAATTCAAAAGGGTCTTGCCCTCCTAGGCTAAGATGACTAGCTTCCCTGTGAGTTTTTACAGACCCCTACCTCTTGTATACTCAGTCACACAAACATAGAGAACCATTCACACCCACACGTGTATGCTCATATGCACACATATGCACACATATACAGGCTCAGGCTCTCACCTACCCATAGGTACTGTTAATTTCTAAACTTTTGCACTTTTAAAAAGTCTTTAAATTTTGGTGTTTTGTAACAAGGGAAATAATATTTTGGAACTATTAGGCTATATAGTTTCTTTCCCCTTAAATTTTGTTCTCTTGAAGTCTTCTACCTCCAAGGTTAAGCATGACTCATATGTTCATTGGAAGATGTGGGTTAGGGGATATACCACACAGAACAAAGGAATCAAAACTATGACTGCTAAGAATTGAATATTTGTGTCCCCTCAAAATTCGTGTGTTGATACCCTAATCCTCAAAATGATAGTATTTGGAGAAGGGGTCTTTAGGTTGTAATTAGGTCATAAGGGTGGAGCTTTCATGATGGGATTAGTGTTCTGTATGAGGAATAACATGAGAGAGATTGCTTCCTCTTTCTGCAGTATGAGGATACATACATTGGGAAGATGGTTGTTGACAAATCAGCAAGAAGCCTCTCACCAGGAATAAAATTGATCTGGCATCTTAATCTTAGTGCATGTGTGGTAAGTTGCTTCAGTCACGTCTGACTCTTTGTGATCCTATGGACCATGGCTCACCAGGCTCCTCTGTCCATTGGATTCTCAAAGCAAGAATTCTGGAGTGGGTTGCCATGCCCTCCTCCAGGGGATCTTTCGTACACACGGATCAAACCCTCATTGTTTATCACTAGTGCCACCTGGGAAGCCCATCTTGATTTTAGACTTAATAAAAATGTTGACTCAGTCTCCCAGTCTGCAGTGATTTATTATACTGTAATAAATTGTCGAGCTGGCTAAGAGAAAGATGAAAGAAATGGTCTGGTTAGGGAGGAAGAGAATATAGAAATATTGCTATCTCATGAGATGGTAGACAAAAAAGTGGAAGTAAGGAAATAGTAAAACTTGTTCTGAGCACCTGATCTAGATCTAGGTCACCAAATATGGGTCACTGACCTCAGCATAGCTTCAGGTTTGGCTAAGACGACTGAATTTTGGAGTCAGGCTTCAAGGGAGATGGCCTTGTTCTGCAAGAACTTCACTAGCTACAGTTGTTCACTTCAAAGATGAACACAGTAGGATGTTCAGCCTGGGTACAGTCAAAACTAGGTCAGATAGCCCATCATGGACCCTTAGACCAGCATCAGACCAAGGGCCTCACCAACACCATGTCCTGAGATATATCCTCTACATCCAAGCCTCATTTGATGAAAGAAGAGGGGAAAGAGAGGAGCTGTTTCATTATGGAGTAAACTTTGAATGAGTGAAAAATTATCCCAAAGGAACTATGTAACACAGCAGTGCTGAAACATCATAAATGGGCAAATTTAAAGTTAAAGACTGTTGCTCCCCACGCTCCATCTCCATCAGCTAGCCAGGAGAGTGAGAATTTTTGAGAAAGATTCTATCACTTGTAGAAAATAAAGAAGTTCATTTTTCTCTGCACATTTGATATGTTAATTGTGACCCTCCAGACATAAAAGCAATACCTACAGCACAGCTTTGGCATTCCTGCTAGGACTAATGTCATTTTCTGGGCCCAGGGAAACATCACTAAGAAAAACTTCTTAATATAACCTGATGTCTTGTTTCTTTAACAGACTCCCAGTTTGGTTGGTGCTTGTTTGGGAAATGAAAATGCCTTTTGGCCTTTATTTCCCTGTGCGGATAAAGATCCTAATTGTGCCCTTACAAGCTGGTACATAAATCTGTGTCAGGTTTCTCATAATATTATATCTGCAAATGAGATCTTGGAGGTATTGTTCTCTTTTTCGCTTGATGACAGAACAGGATTCTACACTGGAAAAAATGGTAAAGGATGATTGAGTTCAATTCAGCCTAAGCATTTGAGTTTGTATATTTTAGGGGAAAAGGGATCAGAAAACAGAGTTTTCAGACAGATCAAGAAAACTAATTGAAATATCTGGAAAAATCCCTTTGAAATTGAAAGCATGTGATAGACAACAAAGGCAGCAAGAAGTCTCAATCTTTATGCTTTTATAGTTTCTTGATTGCAGTGGGGAAACTGAGTCACTAGCAACCTATGGATTCCAACTTGGCCCTTGTTGATCCCTGGTATTATTTGCCAAGATACTGAACATCCTCAAAACAATGAGAAAAGAAATGTTAAATACCTGAAACACTCTTTACAAATTTAAGAGAATCAGGAAGAAAATAATTAAAGCATCTAAAATAATTGGATCAGGAGTTAATAGATATTACCCAAATCTCACTTTTATTGTGGCTTTTTTTCCTGGTAGGATATTTACTAGTATTAATAAGAAGCCTTTATATTTATTAGTATTTTTATTCCAGATAGCTCAGAGGCTCCACAGACATTCTTTTATTATTTCTCACAACATCTCTATAACGTTTTTGGCAAGAGGATAGGTATTACCCTTGTTAAACCTGATGCAGGAAAAAGCAAGTGTTTTCAAATGTAATTTACAGAAAAGCACCTCTTAGGCTGAAATCTAAATTGCTGCTAAGGAACTTTCTCTAGGGAATGTTTTTCTCCCTTTTCCCCTTTAATTTAAAGTATGAGACTGTCATTTCTGTCATTAGTTACTGCAGTAACTTTTTCCTCTTCAGACCAAGGTCAAAAGTCTCCTGCTGTTAGTGTATCCAGGAAAGTGCTTGAACACACACAGCCGCATATCATGCATATTTATGCTGCACAAGTATTAGAGTAAACATAAGAGGGATGAATTATTAAGGGCAAAGTAAGACTGATGAAATGCTGTTAGTTTGAATATTTGACTGATTTGCACATTTATAAGCTGACATGAAGCAGTTGAAGGCAAAGGAAACAAACTTGGTCTTCATGCTAATTCCTTAAAAATGATAAGTTTTAGGACTTGAGAATGAATATATATATATATTCTTCTGTATATATATATATATATATATATATGGGGGGCTTCCCCAATGGCTCAGCAAGTAAAGAATCTGCCTGCAATGCAGAAGACACAGGAGACACAGGTTCGATTCCAGGGTCAGGAAGATCCCCTAAAGAAGGAAATAGCAATACACTCCAGTATTTTTGCCTGAAAAGTCCCATGGACAAAGAGCCTGGAAGGCTGCATTCCATAGGGTCGCAAAGAGCTGGACATGACTGAGCGACTAAGCATAGCACATATCCATATATGCTCACATATAGGATTATACATTACACATTAGTGACTTATTTCCAGAAATGCAACAAGAGTTTCTATTTGTATTTATCAGGGTGCCAAGGGCCCATGAACTCTGCAAAGTAGGGGCTCCCATTGGTCCTTGGTTCTTCTGTAGATCTTTAATTGAATTGGATTCTTCTAAAATTCAAGAGTTAGTCTTTACTTCCACCCAATCATTAGAGCCACTATCTAGAATGAAGTTTCATTTCTAGATCTTTGGCTCTGATGTGGATGGTAAATGTCATTGCACCCCCCAGCTTCTTAGAGGCAATCTTCCTTCCATCTTAAGTAGCCCCAATTGTTTGGCACTTAAGATTCATCATACTTTACAAAGCCTTCAAGTCAACTCTATTGGAGACTAAAACTGTGGGTAAACAATCCCCAGTAGATTTCAAGGGAAAATGGTCCATTTTATCTGCTAAGCCTGCTCTGTTTCATTTCTGATTGCTTCGGAGTGGCTGGACAGAGGCTGCTGAGGGTTCCAGCCCACTCTAGCAGTTTGTTCTAATTGCTACCAAAGGGTGGTAGAGCTGGAAAGATGCATAATGCAAGAAGATATCTCCCCATCCTCTTTCAACAGCTCTGTGAACTCAGGTGCTAGAATGAAATTGTGACTAAGGTTCGGGGGTGACAATGGGCAACTGGAATGAATCAGTAAAAGGCAGGCATGGGATTTTATGCTCAGGAAATTCAATTCAGTTCAGTTCAGTTGCTCACTTGTGTCTCATTCTTTACGACCCCTTGGATGAAGCATGCTAGGTTTCCCTATCCATCACCAGCTCCGGGAGCTTGCTCATACTCATGTCCATCAAGTCAGTAATGCCATCCAGCCATCTTATCCTGCTTTCAATCTTTCCCAGCATCAGGGTCTTTTCCAGGGTATCAATTCTTCCCATCAGGTGGCCAAAGTATTGGAGTTTCAGCTTCAGCATCAGTCCTTCCAATGAATATTCAGGATTGATTTCCTTTAGGATGGACTGGTTGGATCTCCTTGCAGTCCAAGGGACTCTCAAGAGTCTTCAACACCACAATTCAAAAGCATCAATTCTTCAGTGCTCAGCTTTCTTTATAGTCCAACTCTCATATCCATACAGGACTACTGGAAAAACCATATTTCCATAGTTTTCATTAGACGAACCTTTGTTGGCAAAGTAATGTCTCTGCTTTTTAATATGCTGTCTAGGTTGGTCATAACTTTCCTTCCAAGGAGTAAGTGTCTTTTAATTTCATGGCTTCAGTCACCATCTTCAGTGCTTTTGAAGCCCCCAAAATAAAGTCAGCCACTGTTTCCCCATCTATTTGTTATGAAGTGATGGAACCAGATGCGAGGACCTTAGTTTTTTTTAATGCTGAGTTTTAAGTCAACGTTTTTACTCTCCTCTTTCACTTTCATCAAGAGGCTCTTTAGTTCCTCTTTGCTTTCTGCCATAAGAGTAGTGTCATCTGCATATCTGAGGTTATTGATATTTCTTCTGGCAATCTTGATTCCAGCTTGTGCTTCATCTATCCTGGCATTTCTCATGATTTACTCTGCATGTAAGTTAAATAAGCAGGGTGACAATATACAACCTTGACATACTCCTTTCCCAATTTGGAGTCAGTCCTTTGCTCCATGTCTGGTTCAAACTGTTGCTTCCTGATCTGCATACAGGTTTCTCAGGAGTCAGGTCAGGTGGTCTGGTATTCCTGTCTCTCTCAGAGTTTTCCATAGTCTATTGTGATCCATACAGTCAAAGGCTTTAGCATAAGCAATGAAGCATAAGTAGATGTTCTTTTGGAATTCTTTTGCTTTTCCTATCATCCAACAGATGTGGCAATTTGATCTCTGGTTCCTCTGCCTTTTCTAAATCCAGCTTGAACATTTGGGAGTTCTTGGTTCACGTATGGTTGAAGCCTAGCTTGGAGAATTTTGAGCATTATTTTGCTAGCATGTGAGATGAGTGCAATTGTGTGGTAGTTTGAAAATTCTTTGGCATTGCCTTTTTTTTGGGTTGGAATGAAAACTGACCTTTTCCAATCCTGTGGCCACTGCTGAGTTTTCCAAATTTGCTGGCATATTGAGTGCAGCACTTTCACAGTATCATCTTTTAGGATTTGAAATAACTCAGCTGAAATTCCATCAACTTTGTTTATAGTGATGTTTCCTAAAGCCCACTTGATTTCACGCTCCAGGATGTCTCGAGAAAAGCAGTTCTCATTTCTAATGTTGTAGAATGTAGATTCTCATTTGTGCTCCTGCCTCTTGATTATTTTGCTTTCTCTGATGGAAGAGGTTGTAAGTTGTCAAAAAGAAAAAAGGAAATCTTATGAGCTGAATTTGGGTCCACTCACCCGCTGGGCTGCAAAGCCGATCTACTGACACTGGGCTGTGGTGAAGGAAAGTACAGTGTTCACTGATGGGCACCAAACAAGGAAAACAGGCAGCTGATGCTCAAATGACCTGGACTCCCTGATGGCTTTCAAGAAAGGGTTTTTATAAGCGGCATTTCATGTGAGTGTTGTAGCTCGTGGACTTTTTCCTCATTGATTGTTGGTGAGGAAACAGCGTGATGTTTGGGGAGTTGTAAGCATCATACTTCTGGTTCCGAGCAGTCTGGGATCTACCTGCTCATGCTTAGCACGTAGTCATCATTCTCAGTCTGAGCGGTGGGCATCTTAATTTCTGTTGACCAGCTCAAAGATCTGTGTCAGATTGTTATGTATATTCCTTGAGAAGGAACTAAAACTCTGTTTTATCACTCAGCCATTGTTTCTTGATGGCTTTTCCTTTGTTTCTGCATCCTCCTACTTCCCTTATTAGTAACTGCCTGAGTTTGTTCTCTGGAACTCTGCACTTTTCTTTCATATTCTTCCATCCTGAGGGGAGCAAGGGTGGGATAAGAAAGGGAATAAAGTTTTGGATAGAGAGGATTATAACCTTTACGGGGGAGCTCAGTTTTAGAGGGATTCATTTTCAAAATCACAAAGACATGCCACCAAAAGTCATAATGTGGAAAAAGCTCTGCTTTTCAATTTTGCACAAAGCAAATCAGAAGCCTTAAAAAAAATGTTGGTGTATTGTTGTCTGAAGAGAGCAAAGAATTCCTTCCATTATGTTCTTTAGGAAAATGACAGCAGCAACCAACAACTTCTTGCTTGATATAATTTGACTCAAAATTTATTTTTCAAGTTGACAGACTTACAGCATCTTGAGTGGTAAAACCATATACCCACCAAATAGCCACATTTCACAAAGTTACATTTAAATAGAAGATTGTCACATTGTCCAAGTAGTGCTTATCACTTAAAAAATAATTATTTCTCCCCTATTGCTTATAATAACTACTTTACAGCTCAAAAGTGAAATCTATTTCCTCACCTCAATTTTCTCTCCTCCATCAGGTTTGCATACACTGTGGGACTTCTGGTGACTGCTGGGCTGCTGCCATTGATCTTTCTTTTCCCAGAGGGGGGAAAAACAGTAGCCTTGAAATTTTTCCTTTGGGGAAAAAAATATCACACTTTTACAAGATAACCAGATTTTCTCTTCTTTCTTCTGATTTGGGTTATTTTATGTTATTAAACAGTCTTATACTAGTGTAACAGTCATTTATATATCCATTTATATATTAGTACACTTAAATATTTATCTATTCATTCATGGAATATTTTTGTGCTACTCACATGCCAGGCATTTTTTAAGGTGCCTGAGATGGTGCTAGGTGAGACTGCACGGGTTATGTCCTCACTTTCATGGGGCTTTAGATCTATTGGTTTCCATTAAATTGCAGAGAAAACAGTACCTACTATTCACTGTGTAGTTGTTTGTTCTCATATAGATATAAAATGATAAGAATATTTTCACCGAAGAGAAGATTGCTATGATAAGGAACTTACCCTTTGGATCCACTAATCTCAAAGATAATATACTAATTGCTTTGTTTCATTCTCTCATTGTGTAATGGGCTTTTAGAAATACTGGAGCATTCTGAAAGGTGAAAAGAAGGAGTAATATATATTCAGATTTTCAGAAGTTATGTAGAAGACTATGAATTAATATAAAATATTGATTTCTCAATCAGTTTACCTGAAGAGAATTTCAATCATTTTATTATGTATGTTCTTGATAGAATAGTGCAATCTTGACTTGATTTTAAAGCTTTGGGGAAAAGTTCAGTTCAGTCAGTTCAAATGCTCAGTTGTCTCAGACTCTTTGCAACCTCATGGAGTGCAGGACGCCAGGCCTTCCTTTCCATTACCAACTCCCGGAGTTCACTCAGATTCATTGCCATTGAGTCGTTGAGGCCATCCAACCACCTTAACTTCTGTCATCCTCTTCTCCTCCCACCTTCAATCTTTCCCAGCATCAGGGTCTTTTCAAATGAGTCAGTTCTTCACATCAGATGGCCAAAGTATTGGAGTTTCGGCTTCAACATCAGTCCTTCCAGTGAATATTCAGGACTGATCTCCTTTAGGATGGACTGGTTGGATGTCCTTGCAGTCCAAGGGACTCTCAAGAGTCTTCTCCAACATCACAATTCAAAAGCATCAATACTTTGGCGTTCAGCTTTCTTTATAGTCCAACTCTCACATCCATACATGACTGCTAGAAAAACCATAGCCTTGACTAGATAGACATTTGTTGGCAAAGTAACATCTCTTCTTTTTAATATGCTATCTAGGTTGGTCATAACTTTTCTTCCAAGGAGTAAGCGTCTTTTAATTTCATGGCTACAGTCACCATCTGCAGTGATTTTGGAGCCCCAGAAAATAAAGTCAGCCACTGTTTCCCCATCTATTTGCCATGAAGTGATAGGACCAGATGCCGTGATCTTAGTTTTCTGAATGTTGAAATTTAAGCCAAGTTTTCACTCTCCTCTTTCACTTTTACCAGGAGGCTCTTTAGTACTTCTTTGCTTTCTGCCATAGAGTGGTGTCATCTGCATATCTGAGGTTATTGATATTTCTCCTGGCAATCTTGATTCCAGCTTATGCTTCATCCAAGCCCAGCATTTCTCATGATGTACTCTGCATAGAAGTTAAATAAGCAGGGTGACAATATACAGCCTTGATGTACTACTTTCCCTATTTGGAACCAGCCTCTTGTTCCATGTCCATGTTCCATGTCCAGTTCTAACTGTTGCTTCCTGACCTGCAAGTTTGGGGAAAAGTTAACCTTTGTTAACTAAAATGTACAATTATGCATCCTGGTCTCTGACCTCCTCAAACACTGTTGAATTCTGTGCATCAAGTCAGTTGACCCTTGATACTGGGTCAGGGTACTCTGGTCTTGGTGGTAGCCTTGGCTTGCCATGTGTGAGATTTGGTGAGCATGGGTTGATTCTGATCTGTGGTTTAACTGAAAACAAATTTTCTCACAAGCTCTGAACTCCAGACCAGAAGAAAGTTTCATTGCCAGGAGAGTGAAGGGCAAAAGGAGACCAATACTCTTCTGACGCCTCACTTTAAAACTGCTTACCTCTGTTTTATTGCTTTTTCAACTCTGCATCAAAACAAGGAAGTTTAAAATCTCAGTGAAGGAGGAGAATTTTGCTTTTCAGGGGCCAGAGTAACTAAATAAATTTGGGTTTCATTTTGGAATGTTTTGCCTTGCATTTGAAACAGAAAAAAGAGAGGGAGACTGAAAAATAGGGCAGTTGATCATCTCACTAATGGCAAAAAGATCAATTAATTTACAATGAGAAGAAAAAGAACTACATTACAGATTTACAAAATGTTCATTATCTATGGACTTTAGATATGAACCATCATCAGCCTAATATCCAAGACAGAGATCTGACAGCTCCAACCCTGGATTCAGGCACCAGTTGATAAATTAAAAATCATTTTAAAATTTAATATTAAAATTGATAATTGCTCTGTGGGAAATAGATTTTTCTGAACTTAGACCCTTTTCCTGCAGTACTGAGCAAATGCAAAGCAATAAACTGTCCATTTATCACAGTGATAGATGGACAAATCCTACTTTTACCCTTGTTCCACAGTTCTCATACATTTCAATTACGGAGAATAAGTGCTACCATTTGTATCACATATCTATATTGTCTTACATAGTTCTTTAGGGATTAAAGAATTCTCTCTAGGAGTAGAAAAATGTTCCCCAGCATACCCATACCACTACTGGGGGGTATTGCCCATCCCGTCAAGTGATGTGACAGGTGGACTAAAGAAGAGTGTTGGTTATTATTTGTTTCTTAGACAGGTAGCATACAAAGTGGTGTCTAAATCCAGGGAACAACTAATTCATGTTAGGCCTAGTGAATTCTCTTTTGCCTGGCGAATGCTGATGTATCCTTCAAATTTTAGCACAGTTCTCACTTGAGATAGGGTTATTGGATTACTCTTCTCTGTTTTTCAGTGATTTCCTTTGCCCTGTGACTTTGTAAGTGTTAAAGAAAAAACTATTCGTGACACTTGTTACAGAATGGTAAGGCAGACTTGCTTCAGGGGGATGGTTGTGATAGGATGGACTTTGTAGCAGGAGAGAGAGACTGGGCTCAACTCCAAATACAACAAAGAAATAGGGGGATTTATAGCCAAGGAGCAGGGTGAGTGGGTGGAAAGTTACTAAAAAGAAACCTCAGGAGTAAGGGGGTATTCTGGCTGAAATGACCTAACAGAATTCTTGCTAAAGGCAAGGTTTAAAAGATCACTGAGGGTAGTGGAGGATGAGGAACCTGATTAAACACATAAGAGATTAGGTATTGAGAATGGGGGATTCTGTCTAAACTGACTTAGTAAGATTCTTGTTATAATTAAACAATGCAGAGATGAACATGAAAGGCCAAAAGTCAGGGCTAGTTGAAAAGAGAGTTTAGAGAAGCCTGACTAGAGTTTGGGAAAGAACAGACACTTTGTCAAGTAAACTAGAAAAAGTGAGGTCTAGTTGCCATTTCACTGATGCTAGGTTTGTTTATGACTTGCTTTAAGTCATGGACATATTACGGGATGTGAGACTGGCAAAGTCTTTAAATATGCTTGTGAGTTTGCTTGTGACCACTTGGGCTCCTTCACTTGTCATTAGAAGAGCAAGTTCTAAGTAGCCGTTGGCTCTCTGCCCAAAGTCCCAGAATCAGGAACACAGAACAGATATGTCTAACTGGAAGCTTGTAGCCGACCCCAGTCAAAACAGAGTCTGAAGCAGAAGTGTCCCAGACAACCTGCAGGCTTGTGAGTGGGAATAAAAAGTCCTTATTGTTGAATGCACTAAGTTTTAGAGTAGTTGATTGTCCAGCATTAATTGCAGCCATAGCTGCCTAATACAAAATGCTCTAATTAAAACCTCCAGTGGCCTCAAGACTGATTTGCTACTAGGATTTATCACAACCGTAATCCATCTATGTTTTGTTCACCATTATAATTTAGCACAGGGCATGTAGTAAGTTCTTAATAAATGTGTGTTGAAGAATAAGTTTCTCTATATTTCATATCATGCCCAACTGCCTTGCCTCATGTATAATGTTCTTAGTAAGTCATCTTGAAAATATGTGACTTTGTTTCCAGCTGTGTCTATCCTCAAGCATTTATGATCCTTAGAAGTTGATAACACAGATTAACAAGTGTGGTGAAAAAGAAGTGTTTAGTGCGTGCAAAGTTTGGGAACTGGACCCAAACTGACAGTGATGTCATTAGGGGATGAGGAGTGTAGATGTCCCAGTGAACTTCCTGGGGAATAAATGCTTGAGCCACTTTAGAGATGTCCAGGCCAAATTCTGAAGCTAACAGTAGTTGTTAGGCATTTGCAGTAATTGTTTTACATATGCTATCTCACTTGAGATAGATATCCTAATTATACCTATTTTACAAGTACAGAAATTCAGGCTCAGAGACATCAAGTAACTTGCCTGAGTTCACAGAGCTACTAAGTGAGGGAGATGGGATTTTTATTCAGGATGCTTGACTCCAACATCAGCTTGTAATGTCAGCCAAAAAAAGTCATCAAAATACCTGCTGAGTCCTAAACCCCAGCTGTTGTCTCCTGAGATCTTTGACATTTCCCTTGTTTGGCTCATTATCTCCTATCGTCCTCCTTTTTCCCCCCCTCTGAAACAAATTCATTCATAACTGTAGATGTGGGTGAAGAGAGAGGTGTTCTTGTTCTTTGCAGTGGAGAGAAGAGAATATGCAGGAAGGGGGCCTCTAATTAGCTGGTCCCAGCCCTTCACTAGGCTAGCAGGGTTTCTTTATTTTTAAGGCTTCAAGGCAGGGGCCAGGCTAGGCAGAGAACAATGAGTAAGTCATAGAGGTAAGGCTTTTAATGATACATTCGTTAATGAAATGGCACTCCATGGGTTCACTTATTAGTAACTTAGCTCAAACAGCCATGTCCTACTGCCAGCTTGCCACTGACGACCCAGTGTGACCTCAGAATTGTCAGCTCTACCTAAAAAAGAGCACATGTAGCAGAAAATAACAGAAGCAGCAGCATAATTTGAGTGGAAAGATTAGCAACAACAGAGAAAGCTCTTGAATCTCTGTATTTCTAGTTTGCTGTGAAATTATGCCACCAGTGCAGCTATTTGAAGAACGGGCTAACCTTGCGGTATTTGGGTTTGTGTGTGATTTGTAAACAATAGGATGACTTGATTGAATGTTTTCAGAGCCTGGATGACAGTGCTGGCACTAGAGAAGTGACTAGCTCAACTCCATTCTCAACTAATTATATAGTGTGGGTCTTCTTTATGTTTTCCAGGGCACTGGGGTTTTTAACTTTATGTTTGGAAAATGATTTATGGAGAAAACACTTGTATACAGACCTTGCTTGATGACTAGGGAATCAAATGATATGTGAATGTGAAAGTTTATAATACTTCCCATTTATATAACCTCATTTATTTGAATAACTCAATGACCTTTCCATCAATTATTGAATTAAACCTTTTAATATTCCTCTGCAAAATGGGAAGTGTTTATTTTATGGTTGGATGATGGGGTCATGATGATTTGAACTGCCTTTCTGGGATGAATCAGACGTTACATTCATGCTTTGCATCCATAGTTAAAGGCTGCTTCCTAAATGCGACACCTATAAATAAAATGTCCTTTTTTTGTGACTCTGATGGGATTAGGGCAGACTGCCTCCAAATATGCCACTTTGGCATATTGATTATTTAGAATCAAAGTCACTTAAGACATAGCAGGTGCCAGAAGGACTCAGTGCCTCCTTTGTCTGTCTGAAGGCAAGAAATAAAATCCCGAGGTGAAGGTAGTCTCCTTGCACCTGGAGGGTAGAAGGCATCCTTAATGCCAGAGATGGGGAATTCAGGACTGAGAAAACTATATTAACAAACTTTGTTACTTCTGAATTAATTTATGACTCCAAGTCTAAAAACCCTTTTTCATTTCTTCACAAATAATTTTTGTCTGTTTAAAAGTATAAAGTTTGCCTGCTTTGGTCACTTCTTTGAGTCTCATATTCTTATGAGCTCCTGTGCATATGAAATTAAGTTTGTTCTTCTCCTGTTCTCTGTCTTATGCCAATTGAATTACTAGGCCAGTCAAAGAACCTGGAAGTGAAGAAGGGAATCGTGTTCTATTGTATACCTCTGTACATTCTCATAAACAATTCATGATTCCTCTGCATGGTTCCTATGCACTTTCTTTGTGTGAAGCTAAACAAACGTAGTTTGTGTGTGTGTGTGTGTGTGTGTGTGTCTAAGGTCTGATTGTAAAACTAGAGATTTTCCAGGGTGAATGAATTCCTCGTAATTTTATAGCATGAAATCTAATGGTTTTCATTTTCACTTCTGAACAAGTCTTATTTTCTAGTGAGGAAATTGTGGAAAGGGCGATGAATTTGAATCGTAATCAACAGCTTGAGTCAGAAAAGCTTTCTAGATGTCAGATATATGGTGGACACAGGTTGGAGGTGACCCCTTTTTCATGTTGTCATTTCAGAGGTTCTCTTCACAATTTTTCAGTTCCTTGTGTCTTTTTACATAGCCCCACCAGTTTCTCACTTTTTCTCCTGTAATTACAGGGCAATCAGCTCATTTCTCTCAGCTTCTAAAACAGCTCCACTTACCACCAACTCCTGCACCCTTCTTGCCTTTGGCTATCTAGTCACGAAGCCAGGCAGTAATGAAAATGGGTTTCATTAAACAGGAATCCTACTTATTTTCTCCAACCACTATGTTAATAATCTCCCTCCTCAATATAAAGGCTTAAACACATACCAATATAACTAGTTTTTTCAGCTATTTTTTCTAAAGAAGATTATTTCCTGGGGATAAAAATATCCCTCTTCAAAATCCAGGACTTTGTTGTTAGAAATGAAGACCTAAAATATATAGAACTCTTTTTTTTTTTTTTTTCCTTAGCTCCGGAAGCGAATGAAGCTTGAAACTCCCAACTTCTAGTCATTTGGTTTTGAAAATGAACACAAAATAGATATGAGGAGCTCAAACATTTCCTTACTAAAGCATGAATTTTGCAGGCCCTTATGAATAATCAAGGTGAGTACTTGAATACAGACATAGTTTACAGGCATATGAATATATAGAATATAATTTTTCCTTTGGATCAACTGAAACATGTACCAGGACATACATAGTATAATACTAAAGGAAGAAACAGAAACTGATGGGTGTTGTGTCTTTCTAAAAGAAAGCCAGCCATGCAGGGGAGTGTTACCCTTCTATCTCAGCAGGCTGCTGTCATAGAGTCCATCGTGATTGGGGTTGAAGATCTTCAGTCTCTGCACCTTCTATCTAATGCCTGTAGTTTCTGTTTGAGTATCTAACTTACTATTTATCTGGAGGCCTGTTCTGAAATCATCTGCCTTAGCAGTTATCTTGACATTCTGCATCACAGCTTCAATCCCCCTCTTTTTCCCCCTCTCCCTTGTCATGAAGTTTGTGATCATCAACAAGAAGTCAATTTTGACTCTTTTCACTCTCTGGGGCTTTTAGAGCTCTTTGCAAATACAAGGAGCGTGACCCTGGAAATTTCTTTTCCCCCAGAAAAGGAAAAAGCTCCACTTGTCAATCAGTCATCTTGAACTTAAGTTCTCACAAAGGAACTCAGAGCAGCCCCTGTCTAAATCTATCAAGGGGGAGGGGAAATGGGGGAGGGGTGGGTCATGTTACCAAATAACTGTGATCAGCTTTAAAGTCTAGCTTCAGGGTTATTACTTACATTGCCTTTCATACTACTCAAACACAGCATAAGCGCAGAAAAAATGAAAAACACCAAATCCTTTGTTCCTGGACAAGTTTGGGAATCCAGACATTCTGAGTAATGCAATTCCTGGTTAATTGAATATTAGCCTATTTACGGACAAAGCTTATGCTATGGCAAGGGTTTGGCTGAAGTGCACAGAAGGATGAATGCTTGTTTTCAGATGTGCACAGTTTAACGATTCATCCCATGCTACCATGTATCTTTCTTCCAGTTCTTATTCTATTGTATAGTGAATTGTCCATATGTTTCTTTTACCCAGGAAGTTATAAGCAATTCAAGAGCTGCTGCTGCTGCTGCTGCTGCTGCTGCTGCTGCGTCGCTTCAGTCATGTCCGACTCTGTGCGACCCCATAGACAGCAGCCCACCAGGCTCCCCCGTCCCTGGGATTCTCCAGGCAAGAACAGTGGAGTGGGTTGCCATTTCCTTCTCCAATGCATCAAAGTGAAAAGTGAAAGGGAAGCCGCTCAGTCGTGTCCAACTCTTAGCGACCCCGTGGACTGCAGCCTACCAGGCTCCTCCATCCATGGAATTTTCCAGGCAAGAGTACTGGAGTGGGGTACCATTCAAGAGCAGAAGTGTTTTTTCCATCTTTGCAAAACCTGTAAAATATTTCATATTATAAAAGCTCATTAATTATTTGCTGAGTTGAATTGATTGTGCCTAATATGTTTTTAGATATATTGCTCTACCAGTGACAAATGTCTGCTATGTAACGTCAATGTCTTAAATGCAAAAAAAGCAGGCCTGAGAAATATGAAACTAGTGTGTACTTTGATGACTTTTATAAAACTTAAAAGAAAAACTTTCTTTTAAAACTAATACCTTCATAAAATAATACCTGAAATCTTGAGGTATACACGCCCCCCAACACATGTGCCGTTTGAAGTATATTCTACTAGAAATGTGAAAAGATAAAAGTGGGTCATAGAACAATGAAGCACCTTGAAAATATTAGATACACGATTTAAAGAGACTGAAAGTGATTTAATAATGAGTATTCAGTTCCTCTTGGGCTTCCCTGATGGTTCAGATGGTAAAGAATCTGCCCACAATGTGGGAGACTTCGGTTTGATCTCCCAGATAGGGAAGATCTCTTGGAAAAGGGAATGTCTACTCACTCCAGTATTCTTGCCTGGAGAATTCCATGGACAGAGGACCTTGGTGGGCTACAGTCCACAGGGTTGCAAAGAGTCAGATGTGACTGAGCGACTAACATTTTTAGCTGCACAGTGCTGTATTTGGTATGACGATGGTACAAAAATTACGAAACCAAATTTGAGCTCCTACTTTGTTTCACACAATTTTCTCGGTCTATAGAGTTCATTGCGCTATGTGCTGTGCTAAGTTGCTTCAGTCATATCTGACTCTTTGCGACCCTATGGACTATAGCTTGCCAGGCTCCTCTGTCCATGGGGATTCTCTAGGCAAGAATACTGGAGTGGGTTCTCTTTTCCTCCTCCAGGGGATCTTTCCAACCCAGGGATTCAACCATCATCTCTTACATCTCCTGCGTTGGCACTAGAACCACCAAGCCCATTCAGTTCAGTTCAGTTCAGTTCAGTCACTCAGTCGTGTCCGACTCTTTGCGACTCCATGAATCACAGCATGCCAGGCCTCCCTGTCCATCACCAACTCATGGAGTTCACTCAGACTCACCTCCATCAAGTCAATGATGCCATCCAACCATCTCATCCTCTGTTGTCCCCTTCTCCTCCTGCCCCCAATCCCTCCCAGCATCAGGGTCTTTTCCAATGAGTCAACTCTTCGCATGAGGTGGCCAAAGTACTGGAGTTTCAGCTTTAGCATCAGTCCTTCCAAAGAACACCCAGGGCTGATCTCCTTCAGAATGGACTGGTTGGATCTCCTTGCAGTCCAAGGAACTCTCAAGAGTCTTCTCCAACATCACAGTTCAAAAGCATCAATTCTTTGGCACAGCTTTCTTCACAGTCCAACTCTCAAATCCATACATGACCACCGGAAAAATCATAGCCTTGACTAGACAGACCTTTGTTGGCAAAGTAATGTCTCTGCTTTTCAATATGCTATCTAGGTTGGTCATAACTTTCCTTCCAAGGAGTAAGCATCTTTTAATTACATGGCTGCAATCACCATCTGCAGTGATTTTGGAGCCCAAAATATAAAGTCTGACACTGTTTCCACTGTTTCCCCATCTATTTCCCATGAAGTAATGGGACCAGATGCCATGTTCTTAGTTTTCTGAATGTTGAGCTTGAAGCCAACTTTTTCACTCTCCTCTTTCACTTTCATCAAGGGGCTTTTTAGTTCCTCTTCACTTTCTGCCATAAGGGTGGTGTCATCTGCATATCTGAGGTTATTGATATTTCTCCTGGCAATCTTGATTCCAGCTTGTGCTTCATCCAGCCCAGCGTTTCTCATGATGTACTCTACATAGAAGTTAAGTAAGCAGGGTAACAATATACAGCCTTGATGTACTCCTTTTCCTATTTGGAACCAGTGTGTTGTTCCATGTCCAGTTCTAACTGTTGCTTCCTGACCTGCATACAGGTTTCTCAAGAGGCAGGTCAGGTGGTCTGGTATTCCCATCTCTTTCAGAATTTTCTACAGTTTCTTGTGATCCACACAGTCAAAGGCTTTGGCATAGTCAACAAAGCAGAAATAGATGTTTTTATGGCAGCCCATTAGGGATCAACAAAATAAGTCCTTGATCCTCACTCTCATAAAAGGAGAAGGTAAAGCCCAACAATTAGCAATTAACATAATGAGTGGCTTACATAGTGGTCAGAAAGGAGGTACATACAATAGACAAAGAAAACTCAGATCAGGGTAAGTGAGACTGACTGGGTAGCAAGTTAAAAAGTATGGTCAGAGTAGGCTGCATTGAGAAGGTGGTATCTGAGCTGAGAACATAGGAGAAGTGGGAGAGTTAGGAGCATTCCAGGGAAAGGGAGTGGCCCATGCAAAGGGGTGAGAGCAAGCCTGGCATGTTGTGGGACAGGAGGCAGAACAATGGAGGAGGATAGTAGGAGGTGAAGTCAAGAGAGTTTCTCAGGATCAAACAGGATCTCTTAGGCTCTTGAGAATGAAAACTCCCAACTAAGATAGGGATCCATGGCAAGATTTTTAGCAGTGAAGTGATGTGATCTGATGGACCTTTTAGAGTGTGCACTTTACCTACTGAATGGAGGAAAGACCCTAGAGGTACTGCTGCTGTTGCTGCTACTAGAAGCAGAGAAAGGCTTCTTTACAATGTAGGTGAGACAACTAACATCCGATTAGTTGTCTGGCTCCCCATTAGACTGCCAGTGCCCTTAGGGAAAACACATCTTGTCCCAGTATCCCTTCCAACACAAACTTTGCTACCAAGTAGATGCTTATGTGTCTTTTGAATAAATAAGTGTATATAATTTCAGCATATCACAGAAAATCACTAAAATATACCCCCAGAGTTTAGGATATAAAGCTACAGACATGTAGAGGAGAGTGAAATCATAACTCGTAAGGCTTTTAGAGGAGGGAATATTTCAATAAGATTACCGAGGTCTCATGGTCATGGTAAGAGTAGGAGTAAAAATAATAGCCGCTACTATTTATTGAGAACATACCACATTCCATTTTGTGGGCTAAATTCTTTACATGTATCATCAATTACAAAGACCAAAGAAAGGGAGTTCCCAGTATAGGACATAAGGAAGTGAAGTCCAGAGTTTGGAAAAGAGGCTGACTAGTTATTTCACTTTGTTGAAAACCTGATGCAGAATACGTGTGTGGGTGCATGCTAAGCCACTTTAGGGGAAGTTGGTAAGGTTATTTGAGGCTGGATTGTGGAAACTGTTAAATTCATGCATCATGCAAATGTTTTGGATATTTTCCAGGTTTTTCACGTTTATTTGTTTATTCAGCAGGAGAGTGCTAAGTTTAAAGCTGAGCTCGGGGAAGATTAATATAACTCTTAGATTACCTCTGGATCATTTAGCTGGAGAATAAAACTAGATGAGTGGCTGTTTCTAAGGTCAAAATTACAGTTTGATCATTTGGAAGCACTGATGTAGAAAACAGAAAATGACACACCCCTAATATTTGTACACATCTGTGCTGTTTGTACAAACACAGAGCCCTCGCCTGTGTATCATCCCACTTGATCATCACAGCAGCCCTGCTAGGTGGCATTGCTATCACATTTTACAAATTGAGAAGATTTGTGCAAAAGCGATCAGTGTGCAGTCTGGCCTGTAGTAGATACTCAAGAAATGATAGCTGAAGTGGAAAAATAAGGAAACACAGGCTTGGAAAGGCTAAGCATTTAGCCCAAGGTCACATAGATGGAAATGAATGACAGAGTTAAAACTTAAAGCCAGTTTCTCTGAGTATGAGTCTAATTCTGTTTACTGCTATCTTACCTACTTCCCTTCCAGTCACCAGAGAGTGTCATAAGTTCTTAGAAAATGACAGGTGAAGGCATTAAGCATACCTGTTAACTAACTTAGTTCAAACTCTCAGTATGGGAAATATTATTTAGTATGTCATATAAAATTTTCCTTTATTTTAAGGATTCTCATATACACATACATAGTCTATTGTATATGTCCTTTTATATGTTACCATATAGTTGTTTGTAGGTATGAGTGTGTGTGTGTGTGTGTGTGTGTGTGTGTTGCATTAGATTGCTAGGGCTGCCATAACAGAGTATCACAGGCTGGGTGGCTTAGACAACAGGCATTTATTTTGTCAGCTGTTTTTATACTGAGGCCTCTCACTTTGGTTTGTAGTTGGCTGCCTTCTCTCTGGGTCCTCACATGATCTTTCCTCTGTGTGCATGAACCCTTGCGTCTGTTTATGTCTAAATTTTCTCTTGTTATAAGGAAACCTATCAGATTAGAATGGGGCTGGCCTAATAGTCTCGTTTTAACTTAATCTCTATTGTAAAGTTCCTATTTCCAAATAAAGTCAATTTCTGAGATATTGGAGGTTAGAGCTTTAATGCACAAAGTTTGAGGGAATACAATTTAACCCATAATATACACACACATACATATATACAAATATTTATAGATTATTTATTTGTTTATAGGCCTTTTAGAAATAGATGGTACCTCCAATTGCCTCCTTTGAATTTCCAAAATATAGTACTATCTATTAACTACTTCCCGAGAAAAACTAAGGCCCTGGCACAATGACATAGGCATAGGTGCGATGGACATGGCATGGGGTTTAAATCCCTGTAACATTAGTTTTAATGCTGACTCCATCATCATTTCCCACCTGTGTGGTCATAGGCTTGTTACTTAACTTCAGTTTTTTCATCTGTAAATTGCAGATGAAATGGTCTTCCTGGCAGGTTTGAGTTAAGTTTAAAAATAATCCATGTGAACCTGTCTAGGATAGGGCCTGTCCGTTTGTCGAAGCTCAGAAATGTTAGCTCCCCTTTCCATCACTGCCCTAGGTGAGCTCTCAGGGCCATGCTGTCTCAAATGGAGGCAGACATCCACACAGATGATTTTAATAGGACTTGATATGTGCCAGGAGGGTTGGCTGTATATAACAAAAGACTGTTTGCTTCAGTGTTTTTTTTTTTTTCTCTTGTATTAGCCTAATCAGGATGTTTCTATAATAAATACACTAGGCACCTAGTTCACAATTCTATAGAAATATAATTAGCTAAGCAGGGAGCAAGACCATCCCCAAGAAAAAGAAATGCAAAAAAGAAAAATGGCTGTCTGAGGAGGCCTTTCAAATAGCTGTGAAAAGAAGAGAAGTGAAAAGCACAGGAGAAAAGGAAATATATACCCATTTGAATGCAGAGTTCCAAAGAATAGCAAAGAGAGATAAGAAAGCCTTCCTCAGACATCAATGCAAAGAAATAGAGGAAAACAACAGAATGGGAAAAACTAGAGATCTCTTCAAGAAAATAAGAGATACCAAGGGAACATTTCATGCAAATATGGGCTCAATTAAGGACAGAAAGGGTAGGGACCTAAGAGAAGCAGAAAATATTAAGAAGAGGTGACAAAAATACACAGAAAAACTATACAAAAAAAGATCTTCACGACCAAGATAATCACAAAGGTGTGATCACTCACACTCACCTAGAGCCAGACATCCTGGAATGTGAAATCAGGTAGGCCTTAGGAAGCATCACTAGGAACAAAGCTAGTGGAGGTGATGGAATTCCAGTTGAGCTATTTCAAATCCTGAAAGATGATGCTATGAAAGTGCTGCACTCAATATGTGAGCAAATTTGGAAAACTTAGCAGTGGCCACAGGACTGGAAAAGGTCAGTTTTCATTCCAATCCCAAAGAAAGATAATGACAAAGAATGCTCAAACTACTGCACAATTGTACTCATCTCACACACTAGTAAAGTAATGCTCAAAATTCTCCAAGCCAGGCTTCAGCAATACGTGAACTGTGAACTTAAAGATGTTCAAGCTGGTTTTAGAAAAGGCAGAGGAACCAGAGATCAAATTGCCAACATCTGCTGGATCATCGAAAAAGCAAGAGAGTCCCAGAAAAACATCTATTTGTGCTTTATTGACTATGCCAAAGCATTTGACTATGTGGATCACCACAAACTGTGGAAAATTCTGAAAGAGTTGGGAATATCAGATCACCTGACCTGCCTCTTGAGAAATCTGTATGCAGGTCAGGAAGCAACAGTTTGAACCAGACATGGAACAAGGGACTGATTCCTAATTGGGATAGGTGTACATCAAGGCTGTATATTGTCACCGTGCTTATTTAACTTATATGCAGAGTAAATCATGAGAAACACTGGGCTGGAGGAAGCACAAGCTGGAATCAAGATTGCCAGGAGAAATATCAATAACCTCAGATATGCAGATGACACCACCCTTATGGCAGAAAGTGAAGAAGAACTAAAGAGCCTCTTGATGAAAGTGAAAGAGGAGGGTGAAAAAGCTGGCTTAAAGCTCAACATTCAGAAAACGAAGATCATGGCATCTGGTCCCATCACTTCATGACAAATAGATGGGGAAACAGTGTCAGACTTTATTTTTTGGGGGCTCCAAAATCACTGCAGATGGTGACTGCAGCCATGAAATTAAAAGACGCTTACTCCTTGGAAGAAAAGTTATGACCAACCTAGACAGCATATTAAAAAGCAGAAACGTTATTTTGCCAACAAAGGTCCGTCTAGTCAAGGCTACGGTTTTCCCAGTAGTCCTGTATGGCTGTGAGAGTGGGACTATAAAGAAAGCTGAGCGCTAAAGAATTGATGCTTTTGAACTGTGGTGTTGGAGAAGACTCTTGAGAGTCCCTTGGATTGCAAGGAGATCCAACCAGTCCATCCTAAAGGAGATCAGTCCTGGGTGTTCATTTTAGGGACTGATGTTGAAGCTGAAACGCCAATACTTTGGCCACGTGATGCGAAGAGCTGACTCACTGAAAAGACGCTGATTCTGGGAAAGATTGAGGGCGGGAGGAGAAGGGGATGTCAGAGGATGAGATGGCTGGATGGCATCACCGACACAATGGACATGGGTTTGGGTGAACTCCAGGAGTTGGTGATGGACAGGGAGGCCTGGCGTGCTGCAGTTCATGGGGTTACAAAGAGTCGGACACGACTGAGTGACTGAACTGAACTGAAAGCTAAAAAACTTAAAATTACAAAAATGTATGCTATGTCCAAATTATCAGCTTACAAGAAATTGAGTGACTATAAGCCTAGATATTTTATCCTATTGCAATAGGCAACCTCAACGTCCCTCAGTGAGCCCCACCTCCTCTATTCACAGGCATGCATGTGTGCTAAGTTGCTTCTGTTTTGTCCAACTCTTTGGGACCCTATGGACTGTAGCCCACTAGGTTCCTCTGTCCATGGAATTCTCTCGGCAAGAATACTGGAGTGGGTTGCCATGCTCTCCTCCATGTGAATTTCCTGACTCAGGTCTTGAACCTACATCTCTTGCAGCTCCTGCATTGCAGGTGGGTTCTTTACTGATGAGCCACATGGGAAGCCCCTGGTATTCACACTCTTGTTTAATTCCTGCCTCTTTTGAATGTGGATTGGATTTAATGATTCCCTTCTAATGAATCTAATGTAGTAACAGTGATAGGATGACACTTCTGAGACTGAGTTGCAAAAAGACCATGACTTGTCTTAATTCCTCTCTAAAGCCATTTCTCTCCATCCCATTACCCTCTCTCTTTCTGTTTCTTTATCTCTTTTCCTCATCACCAGATACCACGTTGGGAGATTACCCAGGCAGCCCATGGACAGGCTCATACACTGAAAAACAGCATGACATGAAGAAGATCCTGTAAATCTTGTCAAGGGAACAGTCTTGGGAGCAGATTCTCCAGTGCCAGTTTAATCTCAATATGACTGCAGCTCCAGAACAGCTTGAATATATCTTGAACTAGAGGTGCTCTTTTAAGATACATCCAGCTTCCTGACTCATGGAAACCTGGAGATAATAAATATTATTCTTTTAATCTGCTGAATTTGCAGGGTAATTTGACACACAGCAATAAATAAGTTCTAAAAGGTCTTGTAGGTCTTCATAAAACCGTTCAACTTCAGCTTCTTCAGCATTACTGGTTGGGGCATAGACTTGGATAACTGTGATATTGAATGGTTTGCCTTGGAGACAAACAGAGATCATTCTGTCATTTTTGAGATTGCATCCAAGTACTGCATTTCAGACTCTTTTGTTGACCATGATGGCTACTCCATTTCTTCTGAGGGATTCCTGCCTGCAGTAGTAGATATAATGGTCATCTGAGTTAAATTCACCCATTCCAGTCCATTTCAGTTCACTGATTCCTAGAATGTCGACGTTCACCCTTGCCATCTCTTGTTTGACCACTTCCAATTTGCCTTGATTCATGGACCTGACATTCCAGGTTCCTATGCAATATTGCTCTTTATAGCATCGGATCTTACTTCTATCACCAGTCACATCCACAGCTGGGTATTATTTTTGCTTTGGCTCCATCCCTTCGTTCTTTCTGTAGTTATTTCTCCTCTGATCTCCAGTAGCATATTGGGCACCTAATGACCTGGGGAGTTCCTCTTTTGGTATCCTATCATATTGCCTTTTCATACTGTTCATGGGGTTCTCAAGGCAAGAATACTGAAGTGGCTTGCCATTCCCTTCTCCAGTGGACCACATTCTGTCAGACCTCTCCACCATGACCCGCCCATCTTGGGTTGCCCTGCAGGCATGGCTTGGTTTCATTGAGTTAGACAAGGCTGTGGTCCTAGTGTGATTAGACTGACTAGTTTTCTGTGAGTATGGTTTCAGTGTGTCTGCCCTCTGATGCCCTCTTGCAACACCTACCATCTTACTTGTGTTTCTCTTACCTTGGACGTGGGGGTATCTCTTCATGGCTGCTCCAGCAAAGCACAACCGCTGCCCCTTACCTGGGATGAGGGGTATCTCCTTACTGCCACCGTTCCTGACCTTCAACATGGGATAGCTCCTCTAGGCCCTCCTGCACCTGCGCAGCCACCGCTCCTCGGGTTGCTCCTCCCCGCTGCTGCCCCTGGCCTTGGGCGTGGGTGGCTCCTCCCAGCTGCCGCCCCTGGCCTCGGGCTCGGGGTGGCTCCTCAGGGTCACCGCCCCTGGCCTCTGGCGCGAGGTGGCTTCTCCCAGCCGCTCCTCACCTCGGCCGCAGGGTGCCTCCTCCTGGCCGCTCCTGACCTCAGACGCAGGGTGTCTCCTCTCAGCTGCCCCCGGCCTTGGATGCGGGGTAGCTCCTCTCGGCCGCCGCCCCTGACCTCGGACTCGGGGTGTCTTCTTCCGGCCACTGCCTGACCTCGGACGCGGGGTAGCTCCTCTCGGCCGCTGCCCCTGACCTCGGACACAGGGTAGCTCCTCTCCGCCGTTCCTGCGCCGTCGCAGCCTGTCACTCTAGGCCGCTGCCCCTGACCTCGGACATGGGTAGCTCTTCTTGGCCACGCTTAGTGTGCCGGCTCTGCAGCCGCCCGCACTTAGTGCCCCGGCTTTCGCAACTGCCCACGCTTAGGCCCAGGAAAACCCAAAAAAGATGTCCTTTTCATTATAGGGGACTGGAATGCAAAAGTAGGAAGTCAAGAATCACATGAAGTAACAGGCAAATTTGGCCTTGGAATGCAGAATGAAGCAGGGCAAAGACTAATAGAGTTTTGCCAAGAAAATGCACTGGTCATAGCAAATACCCTCTTCCAACGACACAAGAGAAGACTCTACACATGGACATCACCAGATGGTGAACACCGAAATCAGATTGATTATATTCTTTGCAGCCAAAGATATAGAAACTCTATACAGTCAACAAATACAAGACCAGGAGCTGACTGTGGCTCAGATCATGATCTCCTTATTACCAAATTCAGACTCAAATTGAAGAAAGTAGGGAAAACCGCTAGACCACTCAGGTATGACCTAAATCAAATCCCTTATGATTCTACAGTGGAAGTGAGAAATAGATTTAAGGGCCTAGATCTGATAGACAGAGTGCCTGATGAACTATGGAATGAGGTTCGTGACATTGTGCCGGAGACAGGGATCAAGACCATCCCCATGGAAAAGAAATGCAAAAAAGCAAAATGGCTGTCTGAGGAGGCCTTACAAATAGCTGTGAAGAGAAGAGAGGTGAAAAGCAAAGGAGAAAAGGAAACATATAGGTATCTTAATGCAGAGTTCCAAAGAATAGCAAGGAGAGATAAGAAAACCTTCTTCAGTGATCAATGCAAAGAAATAGAGGAAAACAACAGAATGGGAAAGACTAGAGATCTCTTCAAGAAAATTAGAGATACCAAGGGAACATTTCATGCAAATATGGGCTCGATAAAGGAAAGAAATGGTATGGACCTAACAGAAGCAGAAGATATTAAGAAGAGGTGGCAAGAATACATGGAAGAACTGTACAAAAAAGATCTTCATGACCCAGGTAATCATGATGATGTGATCACTCATCTAGAACCAGACATCTTGGAATGTGAGGTCAAGTGGGCCTTAGAAAGGATCACTATGAACAAAACTAGTGGAGGTGATGGAATTCCAGCTGAGCTGTTTCAAATCCTGAAAGATGATGCTGTGAAAGTGCTGCACTCAACATGCCAGCAAATTTGGAAAACTCAGCAGTGGCCACAGGACTGCAAAAGGTCAGTTTTCATTCCAATTCCAAAGAAAAGCAATGCCAAAGAATACTCAAACTACCGCACAATTGCACTCATCTCACATGCTAGTAAAGTAATGCTCACAATTCTCCAAGCCAGGCTTCAGCAATACGTGAACCGTGAATTCCCTGATGTTCAAGCCAGTTTTAGAAAAGGCAGAGGAACCAGAGATCGAATTGCCAACATTTGCTGGATCATGGAAAAAGCAAGAGAGTTCCAGAAAAACATCTATTTCTGCTTTATTGACTATGCCAAAGCCTTTGACTGTGTGGATCACAATAAACTGTGGAAAATTCTGAGAGAGATGGGAATACCAGACCACCTGACCTGCCTCTTGAGAAATCTGTATGCAGGTCAGGAAGCAACAGTTAGAACTGGACATGGAACAACAGACTGGTTCCAAATAGGAAAAGGAGTACATCAAGGCTGTATATTGTCACCCTGCTTATTTAACTTATATACATGAGAAACGCTGGACTGGAGGAAACACAAGCTGGAATCAAGATTGCTGGGAGAAATATCAATAACCTCAGATATGCAGATGACACCACCCTTATGGCAGAAAATGAAGAGGAGCTAAAAAGCCTCTTGATGAAAGTGAAAGAGGAGAGTGAAAAAGTTGGCCTAAAGCTCAACATTCAGAAAACGAAGATCATGGCATCCGGTCCCATCACTTCATGGGAAATAGATGGGAAAACAGTGGAAACAGTGTCAGACTTTATTTTTTGGGGGCTCCAAAATCACTGCAGATGGTGACTGAAGCCATGAAATTAAAAGACACTTACCCCTTGGACGAAAAGTTATGACCAACCTAGATAGTATATTCAAAAGCAGAGACATTACTTTGCTGACTAAGGTCCGTCTAGTCAAGGCTATGGTTTTTCCTGTGGTCATGTATGGATGTGAGAGTTGGACTGTGAAGAAGGCTGAGCGCTGAAGAATTGATGCTTTTGAAGTGTGGTGTTGGAGAAGACTCTTGAGAGTTCCTTGGACTGCAAGGAGATCCAACCAGTCCATTCTGAAGGAGATCCACCCTGGGATTTCTTTGGAAAGAATGATGCTAAAGCTGAAACTCCAGTACTTTGGCCACCTCATGAGAAGAGTTGACTCATTGGAAAAGACTCTGATGCTGGGAGGGATTGGGGGCAGGAGGAGAAGGGGACAACAGAGGATGAGATGGCTGGATGGCATCACTGACTCGATGGACGTGAGTCTGAGTGAACTCCGGGAGATGGTGATGAACAAGGAGGCCTGGCGTGTTGCGATTCATGGGGTCGCAAAGAGTCGGAGATGACTGAGCGACTGAACTGAACTGAATAAATAAGTTTGTTGTGATCCACACAGTCAAAGGCTTTAGCATAGTCAATGAAACAGATGTAGATATTTTTCTGAAATTTCCTTACTTTCTCCATGATCCAGTGAATGTTGGCAATTTGATCTCTGGCTCTTCTGCCTCTTCAAAGCCCACCTTGTACATTTGGAAGTTCTCAGTTCATGTACTACTAAAGCAAAGCTTGATGGATTTTGAGCACAACCTTGCAAGCATGAGAAATGAGCACAATTATGTAGTAGTTTGAACATTCTTGGCATTGCCCTTCTTTGGGATTAGAACAAAAACTGACTTTTTTCAATCCTGTGGCCTCTGCTGAGTTTTCCAAATTTGCTGACAAATTGAGTGCAGCACTTTAACAGCATCATCTTTTAGGATTTGAAATAGCTCAGCTGAAATTCCATCACCTCCACTAGCTTTCTTTGTGGTAATGCTTCCAAAGGCAGCCCACTTGACTTCACTCCAGGATGTATGGCTCTGGATGAGTGACCACACCATCATGGTTATCTGGATCATTAAGGCTTTTATTTGTATAGTTCTGTATATTCTTTACACATTTTCTTAATCTTTTCTGTTTCCGTTAGGTCCTTTCTGTTTCTGTCCTTTATCATGTCCATCCTTGCATGAAGTGTTCCCTTGATATCTCCAATTTTCTTGAAGAGATCTTTAATATTTCCCATTCTATTGATTTTTTTTCTATTTCTTTGCATTGTTCATTTAAAAAGTCCTGTACTGATGTGAGAAATGAGCCATAAAGAGGGCTAAGCACCAAAGAATTGACACTTTGAATTGTGGTGCTGAAGAAGACTCTTTAGAGTCTCTTGGACTGTAGGGAGATCAAAGCAGTCAGTCCTAAAAGACATCAACCCTGAATATTCATTGGAAGGACTAATGTTGAAGCTGAAGCTCTAATACTCTGGCCACCTGAGGTGAAGAGCCAACTCATTGTAAAAGACCACGATGCTGGGAAAGATTGAAGGCAAGAAGAGAAGTGGGTGGCAGAGGATGAGATAGTTAGATGGCATCACTGACTCAATGGACTTGAATTTGAGCAAACTGGGAGATAGTGGAGGACAGAGGAGTCTGGCATGATGTAGTCTATGGGGTCACAAACTGTAGGACACAACTTAGTGACTAACAACAACAAATAAATAAGAACTTTGCCCAACTTGGGACATGTGTCTAAGAACAGAAATATTTGTATTTCATTCAGCTTAAATATTTTAACAATTTAATGGGAAATTGCATTTTATTTTTCATGAAGGTCTTTGCACTTGTGTGTCACATTTATACCATTTAAAAAAAAAACAGAAGAGACATTCTAATTAGAGGATGACTTGATACTGTTTCTTTTTCTTAGTATATCATTGGGTGAAATACTGTTAGACTTAATAAAATAAAAAATAAGCAAAAATATTTTATTTTTGCCTACTGGTGAAAGAGTCAAATATGGCATAATATTACTGAAAATCACTTTGAATACCACAATAATAAATCACAACACACCTTAGGATCAAGGCTCATAAAGGAGATCTATGCACAGAACTTTGGCTGTCTAAAAGGTTGTTGGAAGAAAGCATAATAATGGAATCTCAGGAAAGGAAGAGCTATACAACTGAACAGAAATATATTTAATTTTCCCTCTAGTAGAGAAAAATGCAAATAGATACATCTACTTTTGAAAAGATAGGGTTCAAAATATATAATAGCAGTGACAAGTTATATTTATAGAGCACTCCTATGTTTGTTCTTTATGTCTTTCATATCTGTAATATCCTGGTTCACAGTTCAGTTGTGAAACAGATCAGCCTAAATGATTTTTTCTTCATTTTACAGATGAAAGCAGAGATTTTGCTCTATCACCTAGGGGATCCAGATTGACTAAAACGTCTTTCATTGCAATAGTTTGGAAATTTTAGGTCATACCTCATAAAACAGGTATCTGTCTATCCATCTATCTATCCATTCATCCACCCACCCATCCATCTATCTCCTGTCTGACAATCACAACCCTCTAGAAGATAGTCTATGAGGCTGGAAGTAAGGCAAAAAGTTCTTAACATTGACTAAAATAACTCCCAAAGACATATGTACTAAAATCTTAGCTGTAAAATGGTAATACTTAACTTTTTAAGAGTTTCTCAGACTTTCTACGCAGAACCTATGGACATTTGTTTTAAACAGAATGCTAACAGGTTTGGTTTTGTTCTTTTGTTCCCAAGACCAGAGCAAACTAACTGAGGAGAAGCAGACAAGCAGACAGAATAATCTGACAGCAAGGATGGTTATGGAAGAAATTAAAAAGAAACCATGGAACCAGAGAAAGCAGCTTTTGGACACTTAAAGTAAAGGTAGACATTGTGACCTGTTTCAAAGCACTTCATAATAATTAATGCTGGTAATTATCACTCCAAAATCAGTAAAATGTCAAAATAGGATCAGCACCTTTAAGGGGGCAAACTAACTGTGGCTGGCATATTTTGAGTATTTACTTTTTAGCAAGAACCAAGTAGACGTAGGTGCTTTACATACATTATCCTTAATCCTCTCAACCCTCAAGGTTTTGGAGTGAGAAAAATGAGACTCGCAGAGTTTAAGCCACTTCCTTACGGTCACACAGGTGCTAATATATGATCCAGAATTCAAGTTCAGATATTTCTAACTGAAAACCTCCCTTCCATCCACTATTCTACACAATCTGAAAGACGCCTATCAAAATCTGCTTAAGGTTTAACAACAAAAAAAGTGTTTTAGTTTCTAACAGCATAGTTTGCTAATTTGGGAACCAAATCATTTCTGTTCTACCTGTCATTTCCCCAAAGTACTAGTGAAATATTAATCTTTGTGTACTTTTTGGCAAAGAGCACAGTAAATTTTTTGCTTGGCATGAAAGGGATATCTTTTTAAAATAAGAATTACACAACAGCAGAATAGACTGCTTTGTGAACTAGTGAGTTACCCATCTCTGAGACTATCATAGCCATGGATATTTAGTATTTTCCAGGAGGAGGCAGTGGCACCCCACTCCAGTACTCTTGCCTGGAAAATCCCATGGATGGAGGAGCTTGGTAGGCTGCAGTCCATGCTAAGGGTCTGACACGACTGAGTGACTTCCCTTTCACTTTTCACGTTGATGCATTGGAGAAGGAAATGGCTGCCATCTATGGGGTCGCACAGAGTTGGACACGACTGAAGTGACTTAGCAGCAGCGGCAGCAGGGTTGCTGAAGACAATGTTTCTTTACAGAAAAGAAAATGGATCACTAAGGACTTGCCTCATTTCTAAGAATTCGTGTCTTGAAAATCCTGTTTCATCCTTATATGCAGTATTTCTGCTGCTGCTGCTGCTGCTGCTGCTGCTGCGGTCCATGGGGTCCATGGGGTCCATGGACCGCAGCCCACCAAGCTCCTCCATCCATGGGACTCTCCAGGCAAGAGTACTGGAGTGGGGTGCCATTTCTAACAAATCCTAAATGGTGAAGAAAGATTTCCTACTAGATGAATTATCATTCTTGAGAGCACAAAAATAGTGGGTTCAGCTCTCTTAAAAGTTGCATTTAGTTAAGAAATTTTTTCTGTCTTTAATCCTTTGGTGTCAAATGGATTACTGCATGTTCAATACTTAATTACTGAATCTTCATCATCTCCAAATACTTCTGTGCTTAATATTTATTAAAACCTTTTTTTTCAGGGAGACAAACCTCATCTACCATCTGAAATCTAATTTTCATGACATTTTGTAGATAGTAGTTATGAACTAATAATGCACTGTGCTGTTTGAAATCATCATTCCTTATGTTATACTATGAAATTAATTTCCCCTTTTGATTTTTAATACGTTTCTCTTGTTCGGTAGGGTGCCCTTCCAGTGATAATTTTGACCAATCATTTTAAATTGCTATACAAAACAGACTGAGTAGTGTTTCACATGAACATTTCTATTACATTTCCCATGATGTTACTTATGATTAAAAAATAACTACTGTGGTAGAAAAAAAAAAGCCAAGGAAATATATAATCAAATGTTTAATATCTTACTTATGACAGATGAAATGAACCTAAATCAGCTTATGTAAGTACAGATAAATATTTGTAAAAAGTTTCATTGATGAATAATACATTTGTCTATTCACTCTGCTGCTGCTACTGCCGCTGCTAAGTCGCTTTAGTCATGTCTGACTCTGTGTGACCCCATAGACGGCAGCCCACCAGGCTCCCCCGTCCCTGGGATTCTCCAGGCAAGAACACTGGAGTGGGTTGCCATTTCCTTCTCCAATGCATGAAAGTGGAAAGTGAAAGTGAAGTCGCTCAGTCGTGTCCGACTCTTAGGGAGTAGCCTTCCAGGCTCCTCTGTCCATGGGACTTTCCAGGCAAGAGTACTGGAGGGGGGTGCCATTAGGCTCCGTAGGCATAGGGGTACTATATACTAAGTTGTGTGGGGTCTGCCATATATTTAGGAGCACACAAAAATGTTTTATTTTAAAAACAGAAAAAAAACAATGAACTTTTAGGTTAAAGAAAATATTTTAATATATAATATTACTATATTCATTTTATACCAATGCAATTATAAAATATAATTTTAAAAAGTCCTTTTTAAATGGAGAAAGTAGCCCACAAAGGCAATAGTGCCCAGGACCCATGCAAGATGTAATGTTTTTCAGATTTACTCCTTCTAATAGGATTTAGGGAGCTCATTGCTGTTTATTATCCCTACTCTAGAACAGATACATAGGTGGTGAGGAAAAGTGGGGTAAAATGGTGGATGGGATAAAAGACACAGCTTTTGTCTTCAAGGAACGCATGAAACCCTAGTAAATGAAGTATATGAATTGATTACAACATGGTAAATGATATTATTGACGCAGATAATATACAAGGGAATATTGAGAAGGCGGTGACCAACTCTGCCTGGTGGGAATGGTGTGTGGCGTAGCACATGACAGTTATCCTAGGCTTTGAGAAATGAGATGGATTAACCTCATTTAATCCAAGGGGTAGTGAGAGGCTTTGCTCTTGGCAAATGGATGGCATGTGCAAGGGCCTTACCGTGTAATAGGCCTTGGTACTTTCTAGAAACTGTAGATGATTCATTATGGCTTCACAGAGTAAGTACAGGTACCCTGGGAGTTGTAAAAAGGTAGACAGTGTCCACAATAGGAAAAGAAGGGCCTGGGTGCCATCTTTTTGTCATGCCGATGAGACTGCATTTTATTCAATAGGATAGGGTTTCTGCATTTCTTGATCTTGGCATTAAATACTTTACCATTTGGCTCCTTAGAGTACCATCTCCCATGATACTCTCCCAAAATACTCCAATGTCAAACATCCTTATGGGTTTATTTGCCTAATTCTACTCTTTTGTACATGTTCTCACTCTATCTGGAAAACATTCTGTCCTTTTCTCAAAACAACCGTCTCAGCATCCTCAGCTTGCCTCCTTCAGCTGCAGGGAGTTGAAAACTGAGAAGAACTGGAATAATCTAGTCCTTTCTTTAAAAAAAGATACTCATTTATTTTATTTGTTTGGCTGCCTTAGGTCTGAGTTGCAGCGTGGGGAATCTTTGTTGCATTACGCGGGATTGTTGCGATGCACAGACTCTCTAGCTGTGGCTCTTGGGCTCAATAGTTGCGGCATGCAGGCTTAGTTGCTTCGAGGCATGTGGGATCTTAATTCCCCAACCAGGAATTGAACCTGTGTCCCCTGCATTGCCAGGCAAATTCTTAATCACTAGACCACCAGGAAGCCCATGGAATTATTTAGTCCTTAACCTTCATTTCACTGATAAAACTGAGATCCAGAGGATCAATTAACTTGTGTCCATTTCCATAGTCAGCAAGAAATGGAAATGAAATGAGACCAAATTTGTCTGACAGGTGGCTCAGATGGTAAATAATCTGCCATCTGAGCTGATGTGGGACCCCTGAGTTTGATCCCTGGGTCAGGAAGATTCCCTTGCAGAAGGGAATGGCAACCCACTCCAGTGTTCTTGCCTGGAGAACTCCATGGACAGAGGAGCCTGGCCAGCTACAGTCCATAGGGCCACAGAGTCTGACATGAGTGAGTGACTAATACTTTCACTTTTCATGGTGGGAATGATTTTTGTGGCAATTGTCTTCCCAATGTATTTGGTGATTAATCATGAACTGCACATATTGACATACCTTGTGTTATCATCAACTATTTAAATTTTACCATTTGATTTGTTTATTCCCTGTTATATTTTCCTAACAAATGTTAATGCCCTGTGGCCCTGAACTTCCTCTTACAGTGCTTTTCTACAAGGCCTAAAGCAGTGATTTGACATATAAGGAAGCCTTTAAAGAGTTAACAATCATCCTCATGAAATGATTTGCCTACTTTTAGAGATGACTGAATTTACAATGGGACAGAAAAGAAAGCAGCTCTTGGCTCTTTTCTGCTAAGGACAATCCCTGGAAAAGGGAGAGAGGCAGCTGTGAATCACTGGGAGACAAAAACCACGGCAACTTGTGCTGGGTGGACTGACTCAGTAAAGGGAATCTGGGCATAGCACCAGCAGCAGTGATTACCACTATCATTTAGGGGGACAGAGAAGAATAAAAACAACCAACAAATAAGCAAGACAACCCAAGAAAACAAAACAGAAAGCCCAGATAAAAGGAGGCAAAGAACTGATCTTCTTCCTCTAAAGTCTGGCTTCTTTTGTTAGGTAATAAATTTTTTCAAGTTCCTCCCACAGAGCTTTACTTAACCTAATGTCCATATTGACCCCTATTCTAATAAAAATTTATTGTACAGATGTAATGTACAAACAAATGAATCACTTCTAATGGCGTGGCTTGTCTCTCAGAGGAATGCAATCACTGTTGAGGAGAAAGTGCCATAGATCATCAGATAGTAGATCATTTCCAAGGTTTTGAAGGGCAGATACTGCAGTTTCTGATTTTGCCTCAAAATAGCCATAATGACAAAGGAAAGAACCAAATCCAAAAATTAATCCCCCTCACACCCCTGAAAAAACCTTCCAAATCATTTACCCTACAGATAACATTGAAACAAACCAACAAACCGATAAAGGCTCATATAAATGGAGATTTTTCTTAAAGATCTATCTGGCACCAAAATGTCTGTTGGGTGCAGTGGTACATCTCTGGAATTAACACACAATCTGCCCAGCAGTGCAGGGTCTGGCTGTGTGTGATGGATCCTAAATACATTCTCTCCTTGGGCCTTGAAAGTAATTTTGCTTGTTTTAATCTTAGTCTGAGCCCAGCAATTAGGATTCCATCAGGTCTCTGCTATTTCAAACGGCACCTGTTTTCACTCCCATCATTTTCACAACAGAGTTGACTTTTTTACTCCAGCCCTGGACACCTCAGTTTACTTCGGTAAATCTGCATTGCCTCCCATGGAGCACATGGCTCTGCATCTGAATTTGGGCTTAGTAACCAAAGGAGTCTTTGCTCTTCCAAAAGCTTCTCCCGGTGATGCCAAGCAGTACAAAAAAGGCTTGGACCTATTGTGTGGTTTCTTTCTCTATAGCCATCTCTACCTGCCTCTCCTGGGCTGTTTTTTTTTTTTTTTTTAATATTCTTTATTCTGTAAACCTCTCACAGTGTGAGGTTTAGAATAATTCAGCATTCCATTGGAAAGATATAGCAGGAGGTTCTCACGGATTTACTTGAGCACCATGAAGCTTAACTGGGATCCGGCCCCTGTGCTATTTCCTTTATAAGTCCCCCAATCTGACCAGATGCCAGCCAGTCCCTGTGGTTTGCACAGCATGTTAGGAATATAAATTTTGAGAAAATAATTAGTAATAATAATTTCTAAGAAAACTGAGGTCAAAACTTCCACAATGTTTACTTTTCTCTTGAATGTCTGCCTAATTACATTATATTTAAACTATGACAAGCTCTTAATGCATTTTGCACAGGGAAAAAAACAGGTAACAAATGGGCACTCAAAAATGTTTCCCCGAGAAGCCATTTTATCATGCATCCTCTTGTAATTATGATTCTTTAACCCTCAGATTATGTTGGAACTCATGAGAAGCTAAATAAGCACTTAAAAGGCACACTAGTCCCTCAAACCTTCTCTAGCTTTCACTTCACTTTACATATTTTTAAAATTTAAAATCATAATTAAAGGATGATTTAAAAGCATGGATTTTCCTATGACCTATTACCAATTACCAAATAAATGAGTTTTTACCAGAAGATCATAGAGGAGAGAAGTCTTGGGTGACTCCACATTTTCTAGCCAGGAAGGTCAGGGGAGAACATAAATGGAGTTTGAGAGAGTAAACTGCTTTGGTAGGAAGGTATTAGCAGCATTGATTTTGTACACTGAATATTTGAAGTGACTTGGGACACCCAAGTGTTCATTCCATTTGGAACCATGGGGAGCTGATGAGAAATAAGACACAGTGAAAAATCATCACCATCTTTCATACCCGAGGATCTCTCCTAAATGTCACAGACTTATCTGCCCACATTCACCTGTATTTAGGAGGAAAAAAATATGCTAAGCATCATAGAGTTTGCACAAAGGGTACCTACTGAAGGCAGTCCTGCAGGCCATCACATGGCAAATGGCAGTGTGTTATTGAGGGCAAGGGGACAGCAACTGAGGGACGCCTACTAGCCCCACTCTATATGCTAATGCTTTTAATGGGTTTGTCCTGACGAGAATTCAGAAACTGGCCAATTTTCATTCCTGTTCAACTGATAAGGGGTGGTCAGTGAGACACTTTAAACCCCAGGAGATTACTGGTTTTGGCTTTGCTGCCCACATGACTAAAGGAGGCCACAATTTCAAATAATTTCTTCTCCTAGAGGGGAGAGAAAGCCAATGGGAAAACTGTTAGTCTGGCCTTAATTCTGCACGACAAGGGGAAATTGGTTGGTGAAGTGGAAATGATGAAACTAAGAGGGGAGAGTGTCCATGCCATGTCACCCTAAAGTGATAACCAAGAGGCTGGGGCCGAATTTCAGGAAGACTGACATTTTTAAGCAGAGAACAGATAGGCAGAGTTCCACAGCAACATTTTGAAAGGGAAGAAAGTTTAACAGAACTGGAAAACATTAATGAACAGGATTCTACCTGTATAGTTCCTTATTTTCCCCTGCCAGCTTTACTGAGATATTATTGAAAAAAAAAATTGTAAGATGTTTAAAATGTACAATACTGTATACATGGTGAAAGGCTCCCTCCATTGAGTTAATTGACACATCTATCACTCACTTCTTTACCTTTTGGAGGGGATGAGAACATTTAAGTTCTGCTCTGTTAATAAATTTCAATTATACAAAACAGTGTTATCAGCTAAAGTCATCATAGTATACAATGGATCCACATGTGTTATTCATCTTGCAATTGTACCATTTTACCAACCCTTCCCTATTTCTCCCACCCTGGTTTTTTTGAGTCCACATGGTAAGTGGTACTATGCTTATTTGTCTTTCTCTTTGTTGTTCAGTTGCTAGGTTGTGTCTGACTCTGCAACCCCATGAACTGCAGCACACATCTCCCCTGTCCTTCACTATCTCCCAGAGTTTGCTCAAACTTATGTCCATTGAATCATTGATGCCATCCAACCATCTCATCCTCTGTTGCCCTCTTCTCCTCTGCCCTCATTCTTTCCCAGCATCAGGGTCTTTTTCAATGAGTTGGTTCTTTGCATCAGATGGCCAAAGTATTGGAGCTTCAGCTTCAGCATCAGTCTTTCCAATGAATATTCATGGTAGATTTCCTTTAAGACTGACTGGTTTGATCTTCTTGCTGTCCAAGGGACTCTCAAGAGTCTTCTCCAGGACGACAGTTTGAAAGCATCAATTCTTTGGTGCTCAGTCTTTTTTTGTTGTCCAGCTCTCACATCCGTACATGACTACTGGAAAAAACCATAGCTTTGACTATATGGACTTTTGTAGGCAAAGTAATGTCTTTGCCTTTTAACACACTGTCTAGGTTTGTCATTGCTTTTCTTCCAAGGGGTTAGCATCTTTTAATTTCATGGCGGCAATCACTGTCCACAGTGATTTTGGAGACCAAGGAAGTAAAGCCTTCACTGTTTCCATTGCTTCCCCATCTATTTGTCATGAAGTGATGGGGTCAGATGCCATGATATTTGTCTTTTGAATATTGAGTTTTAAACCAGCTTTTTCACTCTCTTCTTTCACCTTCAATAGGCTCTTTAATTCCTCTAATGTTTTTCTCTGTGCTGTGCTCTGCTGAGTCCCTCATTCGTGTCCAACTCTGCAACGCAATGGACTGTAGCCCACGAGGCCTCTCTGTCCCTGAGGACTCTCCAGGATAGAATACTGGAGTGGGTTGCTATGCCCTCCTCTAGAAAATCTTCCTAACCCAGGAACTGAAACAGGGTCACCTCCATTGCACGTATATTCTTTACAAGCTGAGCTATCAAGGAAGCCCCAATGTCTTTCTCTAAACAACAGTAAGCAATCTAGCTTATTTCACTTAGCATAATGCCCTCCAGGGTCAACCATGTTGTTGTAGATGAACAGGATTTCCTTTTTGGTTTTGGCTGAATATTTTATATATGGGCTTCCCTGGTGGCTCAGATGGTAAAGAATCTGCCTGCAGTGTGGGAGACCTGGGTTCGATCCTTGAGTCAAGAAGGTCCCCTTTGAAATGAATGGCTACCCACTCCAGCATTTTTGCCTGGAAAATTCCATGAATAGAGGAGGCTTGCAGGCTATAATCCATGGGGTTGCAAAGAGGTGACATAACTGAGTGACTATCACTTTCATTTTTATTTATTCTACCTATCTATCATCTATTCATCTCACATTTTCTTTACCATTTAATCAGTTGATAGACTCTTATGTTATTCCTGTACTTTGACTATTGTGAATTGTAACCATGCAGTTTCAAATAATCTTCAGTTCAGTTCAGTCGCTCAGTTGTGTCCAACTCTTTGCGACCCCATGAATTGCAGCATGCCAGGACTCCCTGTCCATCACCAACTCCTGGAGTTCACCCAAACTCACCTCCATCAAGTCAGTGATGCCATCCAGCCATCTCATCCTCTGTCATCCCCTTCTCCTCCTGCCCCCAGTCCCTCCCAGCATCAGAGTTTTTTCCAATGAGTCAACTCTTCACATGAGGTGGCCAAAGTACTGGAGTTTCAGCTTTAGCATCATTCCTTCCAAAGAAATCCCAGGGTGGATCTCCTTCGGAATGGACTGGTTGGATCTCCTTGCAGTCCAAGGGACTCTCAAGAGTCTTCTCCAACACCACACTTCAAAAGCATCAATTCTTCGGCACTCAGCAGTGAGTGAGTGAGTGCCGGCACTCACAGTCCAACTCTCACATCCATACATGATCACAGGAAAAACCATAGCCTTGACTAGATGGACCTTAGTCGGCAAAGTAATGTCTCTGCTTTTGAATATACTATCTAGGTTGGTCATAACTTTTCTTCCAAGGAGTAAGCGTCTTTTAATTTCATGGCTGCAGTCACCATCTGCAGTGATTTTGGAGCCCCCCAAAATAAAGTCTGACACTGTTTTCACTGTTTCCCTATCTATTTCCCATGAAGTGATGGGACCAGATGCCATGATCTTCGTTCTCTGAATGTTGAGCTTGAAGCCAACTTTTTCACTCTTCTCTTTTACTTTCATCAAGAGGTTTTTTAGCTCCTCTTCACTTTCTGCCATAAGGGTGGTGTCATCTGCATACCTGAGGTTACTGATATTTCTCCTGGCAATCTTGATTCCAGCTTGTGTTTCTTCCAGTCCAGCGTTTCTCATGATGTACTCTGCATATAAGTTAAATAAGCAGGGTGACAATATACAGCCTTGATATACTCCTTTTCCTATTTGGAACCAGTCTGTTGTTCCATGTCTGGTTCAAACTGTTGCTTCCTGACCTGCATACAGATTTCTCAAGAGGCAGGTTAGATGGTCTGGTATTCCCATCTCTCTCAGAATTTTCCACAGTTTCTTGTGATCCACACAGTCAAAGGCTTTGGCATAGTCAATAAAGCAGAAATAGATGTTTTTCTGGAACTCTCTTGCTTTTTCCATGATCCAGCGGATGTTGGCAATTTGATCTCTGGTTCCTCTGCCTTTTCTAAAACTGCCTTGAACATCAGGGAGTTCACAGTTCATGTATTGCTGAAGTCTGGCTTGGAGAATTTTGAGCATAACTTTACTAGCATGTGAGATAAGTGCAATTGTGCAGTAGTTTGAGCATTCTTTGGCATTGCCTTTCTTTGGAATTGGAATGAAAACTGAACTTTTCCAGTCCTGTGGCCACTGCTGAGTTTTCCAAATTTGCTGGCATATTGAGTGTAGCACTTTCACAGCATCATCTTTCAGGATTTGAAATAGCTCAATGGAATTCCATCACCTCCACTATCTTTGTCCGTAGTGATGCTTTCTAAGGCCCACTTGACTTCACATTCCAGGATGTCTGCCTCTAGATGAGTGATCACACCATCGTGATTATCTGGGTCGTGAAGATCTTTTTTGTACAGTTCTGTGTAATCTTGCCACCTCTTCTTAATATCTTCTGCTTCTGTTAGGTCCATATCATTTCTATCCTTTATTGAGCCCATCTTTGCATGAAATGTTCCCTTGGTATCTCTAATTCTCTTGAAGAGATGTCTAGTCTTTCCCATTCTGTTCTTTTCCTCAAATAATCTTAAAGTGCAGTAAAAAGGGAAAGACTTTATTAGTGAAACTAAGGATAAATATGAGAACAGAGAATTTCTGACAAGCCCATATTTTCATATATGTTTTTAATAAAAAGTACATAATTCATCCTAATAAATGTACTTTGGTTCTCAGGATACTAAGATTTGTTTTGTTGGACTGAAATGTCTAAATTACTTACTCTACTTTGGTTATTTCACAGGGGGAAGACTGAGGCTCAGAGGTGCTAAAACTCTGATTAAGTTCTGTTTCTTAATGACACAATCATGGGTGCAACCAGATTTTTCTAATTCTCAGTTCAGGCCTCTCTCTTACATCAGTGGTTTCTGGACAATGATCTCTAGATTCCAAGTGATACAAAAACATTTTTGGAGTGAGAGAGGACCCTGAGTAAACATGGCTCCTGGTATGCCCCACTTCTCTTCACCCTGGTTCTCACTTTCAACCAAGAAATTTACTCTGTTTTTTGTTCTGTAAATATGATGACAATGTATGATTTAATCTTTAAAGGGAATTCTGCTAAGGTGTTCTAAAACTAGCATCTTCCCCATGCCATTTCATTGGTTGTAATTCCAAAAATAAGAATATTCAATCATATAGTGTGTGAGTAAACAAAATGATTCAGATGAAGGCTCAAATAAAAACATATTAAAAACTTAAATACAAGTATTATTCTAAAAAAAAAAAAAAAAGCTAGGGTATATAAGGTAAGAGGAAAGAGGGAATCCAGATCTACAAGAAACCCTGGAAGTCTAGAGCTGGCAATTGATTTTGGTTTCTGAAAATGGCAGTGAAAAATGTCTTTTAAAAAATTATATTTGGAGGATGATGACCAAGGACTACAGCTTTGCTAAATGTTGCTTTATTTTGACTCAGTTGTGATAACTGGAGCTGATTCTCTCTGGATCACTACCATATATACAACTATCTAATTACAGTGTTACATTAAAAAAAATTTAAAATATTTATCCAGGATTTATCCTAAACTTAAGCAATCATAATCTGAAAGTCATTCAGCCAAACAATTTTGAGAAATATGATTTGCCTGTCAATATCCATGGCTAGAACATTATGAGCTTTGACCCATTCCCTTAGGTGCTCTGAGTTCTCTCCTTTGCTTTCCTCTGCTTTCCCCAGTCCTTTGCCTTGTATGCATGGCTAAGATTTAAAGATGGCCCCTCAGATATGGGGCTGCTGCCCCTTGTTTCTGGTGAGCTGTGGCCTGTTTGATTTTTCTTTGGTTCCTGATGCAGAGAACTCTCTGTGACCTGCCAGATTCTTGCTTTCTGCTGAATCTGCTTGTGCAGAGGTTGGATCATGTCAAGTCCTTGTGTTATCTGGCTACCTCCAAACTTCTTGCTCAGTATCTCTTGAACTTGTTTATTTAGAAACTAATTTCAGCTCAAGCAAAAAAAAATTTGTGGTATATGCAAGAGGAATCTTCATGGAGGTGATGGCTGGATTCCTGCCTTGGCAAGGAAATGTATGTGGGTGCTGCTGCTGGGCATCAGAGCCAGGCCATTCTATTTTGTTCTTTCTGAGATTGTCATTCTGCCCTTTGTTCTGAACTGATGCCTAATGTATTCTGAGGTTTTCCTTGCATGAAATGAGGGCTTCAGCATCAGTGATGAACCCTGTGCTCTTCAAGCTTTTGTGTATTTCACTCCCCTGGCTTTGACTCTGCCTGTGATCTTATTCATTTAACTCCCAGTTGTCTCCCCTGAAATGTTTAATTCATGCAACTCATGACCCTAACCTATTTCTGCAGCCTCATCACCCAATGCACTGGCCACTGAATTAAAAGCTGATCACTAAGCCTACTGGGTCTTGACATAATTGTGCAGCCTTGAGTACTCAATCCCTTCCTCAAATACCCTGCACCCGGCCCCACTGGACAGACTCCTACATGACTGCCAAGAGCCTGTTCAAATGTTTCTCTCTTTGGGAAGCTTTGCTGAATCCCTTGGGCAGTACCCATTCACCTTTCAAAGAATTATTTTATTGAAGTATAATTGATTTACAATATTGTGTTACTTTTTGCTATATAGCAAATTGATTCAGTTTTATGTATATATTCTTTTTCATGTTCTTTTCCATTATGGTTTATCACAGGATATTGAATATATTTCTCTCTGCTATACAGTAGGACGTTACTGTTTGTTCATTCTATATAGTAATTTGCATCTGCTAATCCTAAACTCCCAACCCATTGTTCCCCCATCATCCCCTCCCCTTGGCAACCACAAATCTGTTCTCTATGTCTGTGAGTCTGTTTCTGTTGCATAGGTAAGTACATTTGCATCATATTGTAGATTCTATATATAAACAATGTCATATGGTACTTGTCTTTCTGACTTTATTTACTATGATAATTTCTAATTCCATCCATACTGCTGCAAGTGACATTATTTAATTCTTTTTAATGGCTAAGTATTATTTTACTGTATATATGTATCAGATTGAAGCTATTTCCATGTCTTGGCTATTGTGAATAGTGCTGCAATGAGTGTAGGGGGGCATATATCTTTTTAAATTATGGTTTTGTCTTGATATAGGCCCAGGAGTGGGATTGCTGGATCATATGGCAACTATTCTACGTTTTATATGGATCTTCCATACTGTCTTCAATAACAGCGGTACCAATTTACATTTCCACCAACAGTATACGAGAGTTCCCTTTTTTCCATACCTTTCCCAGCCTTTGTTTTTTGTGGAATTTTAGTGATGGCCATTCTGCCCAGTGTGAGGTGACACCTCACTGTAGTTATGGTTTGCATTTCTCTAATCATCAGTGATGTTGAGTATCTTTTCATATGCCTGTTGGCCATTTATATGTTTTTTTTGGAGGTATGTCTATTAGCTCTTCTGCCTGTTTTCCAGTTGGATTTTTGTTGTTGTTGTCGTTGTTGTTGAGTTGCAAGTGATATTTGTATATTTTGGAAATGAATCCTGAGTCAGTTGCATCATTTGCAAATATATTTTTCCAGTCCATACGTTGTCTTTCATTTTGTTTATGGTTTCCTTTGCTATAAAATCATTCACATTTTGATCTATTATAAAGTGGGACGCATTTTTTTTTGTTTGTTCATTCATTGTTTCGACAAGTTTTATTAATCATCTAATATGTGCCAATCACACTAAGGCCCTGGTGCAGAGTAGTAAATAAAGCAGATATAGCCTTCAGTAGCTATGATTATCACAAGGACAAAAGATTTTTTTTCTGGAGCAGTACATTCCATACAGGAACATGTATCAGAAGAGTAATATAATTTGAAGGTTTATGAAGGCCTCCTTTAAGGCCAAATATTTAAGCTGACAGCCTAAACCCTTGATGGAGGCAGGATTTGTGTATGCCCCTGTTTATCTCCATACATAGTACCTGGTCATCATTTGGCAAAAACATGTGGAACAAACGAATGACTAAATGTACTGTACACTAACAGTGGCAATTTGAGGACCTCATTAGAATTTAAAATCTGCCAACTCATTTTAACAGTTTGAAGGTTTTATAATATGAAAATAAAATGTGTATGTGTTTATGTGTATACTTACATATTCAGAAAGAACTTAATAAATACACATACATACCTGCTACATGATCTTGAAAATATTTTTGAACTTCCCCCCCAAAAAAGCTGTTTGTCCAAAACTAGGCTAGTTGAAAGAACCTACGGCCCATGGAATATGTTTGGGTTTGTAGAGGACATTCTGCTTAACCCAGATCCTTATTTCATGACTGAAGAACTGTCTCCAGCTTCTGGGAGATCTGCTGATGACCTTTAGGCAGCAGCCCTCTCTGTTAAGTGTCCTTGGCTGAAGAGAGGTGTCTGGATCAAGCTTACTCCCCTTGGGAAGCCAGGGTTTAGAAACCAACTCCTTGCCTTAACTTAGGACCATGACAAGAGACCATCTGAGGGCCAGAGCTCCTCACACAGTTGACGGAGGCTTTTATACTTAACACAATTGGTTGGCTGCCTAGATCCTTGCTTTGCCCAGCCCTGCTTCCTTCCTTTTCTTCCAACGTAGATGACACTCAAACAGCATTCCCCAATCAACCTCTTGCACACTGGGCTCTGTATCAGAGTCTTGTCAGAGACACTGACTGGAAACAGGATTCAGAGGGGCTCGACAAAAAGCGTCTCTTTCCCCTGCATGATTCTGAGCAAACCCCCAAAAGAGAACAAAACCATAAGACTGGAAACCAAAATATCCATTATCACTGATAAAGCTGATATTGGAAAATGTGGCAGATAAACGTGTACTATGCTGCTTCATCCTGAATAATAGATTTAGACCCATTTACCTCTCTAAAAGCAGTAGGATGGAGAAAACAGATCCCACAGAGACAAAGCTTATAAATATATGGGGTGGGTGGGCAAAGAGAGGAGGAGGAGGGGGCAGGGCTACACATGCCCAGGTTCTGCATTTCTCTTGCCTCTTAAAGAGACCTTGCAAGGCTCCTTACCGAGAAGACTGAGGCTGCAGAAAGAGGCCTGAACAGCTACCCTAGGAGCACTCTCTGCACTGATGGGAATACCAGGAGTAGGCAGAAGTTCCCCACTTCTCTTCTCCTACTGCACAAACATAGAGTGCAACTTCTGGTTTCAGGAGTAGGAGAGGTCAGATTTCTGGCTTGCGTGGGAGGTCCTCACTACAGGGTAGCTGATGTCCTTTTGACACCTGCCTCTGTTGTAGATGTATTCAAAAGAAATGCTGGAATTACCTTCTGTACTCTTAGGAATGGAAAACACAGAAACAAAGAGAATTTTCAGTGCCTAAGTCCAAAGCTCCAGGGTGAATTCCTTTGCTTCTTAATAGAACTGCTCCTGTGTTCATTTTGATAGGAACTGTTTTCACTGGAGGAGAACTGACACATATATAGTCACAAAAGTCACAATAAATTCGTATTTTATATATATATATACACAGTGGAAATATATATAGGGAGAAGAAGAAAAATTGGCTTCTATTTTTTCTCCTAGATATAGATTTATTATGAAAACAATAAAAGTAAAGGACATTTTAAGAGAAAACAACTGTGTTTCACCAAAATTTTATCACAGCATTTTCACTTTATTTTGTCCATAAATATTAGTATTTTTGCATGCACTTGATTTGGATCATTTTCTGTTTTGCTGCTTGGTCTTTGTAATGATCACTTTTAATGCTACATTAATATTCTAGCTTGTTAATTTACTTTTAACTATTCCTTTTCCTACTGGATATTTAGAATGCTTATAAATTTTGCAATGATAAATATACCTGCTTTGAAAATTCAGTTCAGTTCAATTCAGTCACTCAGTCATGTCTGACTCTTTGCAACCCCATGAACTGCAGCACGCCATGCTTCCTTGTCCATTACTAACTCCAAGAACTTGCTCAAACTCGTGTCCATCAAGTTGGTGATGCCATCCAACTATCTCATCCTCTTTTGTCCCCTTCTCCTCTTGCCTTCAATCTTTCCCAGCATCAGGGTCTTTTCCTAGGAGTCAGTTCTTCATATCAGGTGGCCAAGGTATTGGAGCTTCACTTTAGCATCAGTCCTTCCAATGAATATTAGGACTGATTTCCTTTAGGATGGACAGGTTGGATCTCCTTTCAGTCCAAGGGACTCTCAAGAGGCTTCTCCAACACAATAATTCAAAAGCATAAGTTCTTCAGTGCTAAGCTTTCTTTATGGTCCAACTCTCACATCCATGCATAACTACTGGAAAAACCATAGCTTTGACTATATGGGCCTCTGTTGGTGAAGTAATGTCTCTGCTTTATAATCTGCTGTCTAAGCTTGTCATAGCTTTTCTTCCAAGGAGCAATAGTCTCTTAATTTCATGGCTGCAGTCACTGTCTACAGCTTTGAAGAAAGCAGGCATTAATATAATGCTACAAGTAATTAAAACATGACTCAATTCCTATTGTTCTTTACAGGTGTGAAAGTCTGAAATTCATCTAAACTCTTAGAGTTGAGTTTTGAGCTGTACTTGGAAGATAGGAGAATCCCACTAGCACTTGCTTATTTCCACATTTAGATCTCACGATACTATGCTTATGGTTAAGAATGTGAACTCTTTCATGGTAGTAACCACACAGTGTAACTTAATATCTGGAACGTTTGATGGAGGATCAACTGTGAAGTAGGCATTCAAGAAATGGTACAGTAGCATCCTTTAATTAGAAAAATGAGTGTCAGGAGTGGGGAGTGATGATAGACAAATCTAGATGGTCTGGAGGGACATTTTCTTCCTCCTTTAGGTAACTTAGCAGAGTTCTGGCTCAGCTTGTTCAAAGAAAAGTCCTTTGATTGATGTCAGTGGTCCTGCCAGGCAGAGCTGTTTCCAGGGACCTCCCAGAATGGATACCTTGACCTTCGGTCCACGTTCTCTTTCACAGTGTTTCTGAGCCTGGAGTTATCTTTCTTAGAGATCTCACTTAGGGAAGCTAGGTGTTCTCTAGCTCCTCATAAGTCATATGTAATTATTAAAATTAGTATCAAGACTTGGCTGTGGTATTTGTGCAAGGAGAGAGAAATAGACCAATGGAACTGAGTAAAGAATTCCACGTGTACCCACACTTATAGGGCCACCTAATCCACAACAAGGGCACTACAGCAATTTGGAAGTGGAAAGATCGTCTTTTCAATGATGCAATGAGATATCTATATGAAAAAAAATTTTTTTTGAGATGGATAGACTTAAATAAGAAAGGAAGACAGCAAAGTTCCTAGAAGAAAACACAGGAAGGTCTCACAATCTCAGGATAGGCAGTGATATCTTAAAGAGGACATGAAAAGCAGTAACCATAAAAATGAAAGGTGGATAAATTGGAGTTCAATAAAGTTTAAAACTTAATTTAATCAAAAACATCATTGACAGTGAAAATGCAAGTCACAGAGAAGAAATCAACAATACATGTACTCCACTAGAACTTATATTCATGATATAAATTCCTACATATTCAATTAAAATCAAGGTACAAACAACTCAATGAAGATCTGGGCAAAAGACTACAATAGGCACATCACAAATTAAAATATTGAACAGGGTTATAAAAAATCAGGCAATATCATCTGGAAAATATAAACCAAAACCATAAGATGCCACTACTTAGCTATTACCAGTGTTACAGCTAAACAGACTGATGATATCAGGTGTTATAAAGATACGGTGTAGCTGGAACGTTCATATTTTTAACAGGGATGTAACTTGGTACAACCATTCAGGAAAATTTTTGGCAATCTATATTGAGGCTAAGTATATGACTCAACAATTCTATTCCTAGTTAAATGCTGAAAGACTACACTGTAATATAGTACATTTTCTATAAGTAATATCCTACCATTTTCACTGCAGCTTTGTAAACCATGGTCATCAAAACAGAAAACAGTCCCAAAGTCTATCAACAATTAAATGTATAAATAAATTATATCATATTCATATAAGAGAATACTACTTAATAATAAAAAGTATGCTCTATTGGTACCTGCAACAGAAGGATAAGTAACACAGGTAAGATGTTGAGTGAAAGAAGCCAGATACAAAAGAATGCATATTGTGTATCATTTATATGAAGTTCAGAACAGGCAAACTTAGCTTCTGTTGACAAATTAGAATCGTGATATATCTCTAGGGGTGGAAAGGGAAGGGCATGAGGGAGGCTTTGGTGATGCTGGAAATATTCTATATTCTCATCTTGGTGGTGATTACATGATGTATAAGTAAACATTGATTGACCAATTATTTAAGATTTTTGGTCTTTATTGTAAATACATTATACCTCAACAACAGTAACAAAAATTGTAGTTTTTCTTAATCTCATAAATTTTCACTCATACGCAATATCAAAGACCAAAATTTCCTGCCTTCTACTAATTCCCACTTAGAGATATCTCACCCATATATAGCAGCTATATACTCAGGGGTAGTAACATGTGATTAAGGAAAACCAATGTGAAGTGAAGTGAAGTGGCTCAGTCGTGTCCGACTCTTTGCGACCCCATGGACTATAGCCTACCAGGCTCCTCCCTCCATGAGATTCTCCAGGCAAGAGCACTGGAGTGGGTTGCCATTTCCTTCTCCAGGGGGTCTTCCCAACACAGGGATCGAACTCTGGTCTCCTGCATTCCAGGCAGACACTTTAACCTCTGAGCCACCAAGGAAGTCCAATGTGGGGCTTAGTCAAAAACCTGATTGTAGCTGTAATGAAATAATAGTCCAGACCAGATTATTCATGTTGTCCCAATTCCTAGTAAATCCAGAGGGTAGGGTGTTACACTGAACATAATTTTACTTAGTGTCTGACTCTTACTCACCCATTCTCAGCCTCTTTTCACTCCATCATTAGAACTGGGGGTCTCTTCACCTCCACCAGATTGCTGCTACATCTAACTTAGCCCCATGTCCATGAATTCACTCTATAGCTCTACTGATGAATTATTCGGTAGCTTTTGCACAGTCTTTCTTCTAGCCTCCATCTATGGTAATAATGTTATATTCTCTTCTTTTAACATTGTTTAACCATCTGTTAACCCAGCGTTCTGCCCAAGGGGATTAGTGGGAAGAAATGATTTGAAGGCTTTGCTTAAGTGCTTTACAGTTGGGGATAGTCCATTAATTGTTGATTTTGTTTATATTCAGCATTCTGCTTCTATCTGTGGTTTTAATGACGTGAGGGTGTCCCAGGGCTTCTGCTGGACCCAGCTGTATAAATCAAATAAATAAATAAATAAACAAATAAATAAATGAAGTAAAACTCCCCTGAAATAAATAGATAACACAGCTTTCTCAACCTTCTTTTCACAACAATGCTTGTAAATGTGCCCTGAGGCTTATGTGTGAGGGATGTATCTGAAGTTTAAATAAATAAATAATAAGCCTCCCTGGCAGGCTAGAGTCCATGGGGTTGGACATGACTGAGTGACTGAGCACGGTCATGAGCTAAAGGTGCAATCACATAACTGTCCTCACCTTTCATCGTCGCATAGACACTATGGGAAGATTTGGAAAATTGTTATTCACCTCATTACACTCATCCCTTCATTTCAGATTGATTTGGGGTTGCCATTGCTTCTGTTGGTTTCTTTAGAGGGTAAAACAGAAGCAAAACAGAATAAAGCAGCAAAACGTAAAAGGAAATCAAATCTCAGTGGAGTAGTACCACCTACCGGGCAATGGAGAATTCTTAAGAACTGACTTTCTTCTCTAACAAGGGAATGGTTGACATCTGCTATGGTTCAAATGCAGGTTATTGAATGGGTACACATCCTGTCCTGGCCTAGAGCAGAGTGAGAATAAATATGACAGTTCTCTTGTTGGGACAGAGGCTTTACATGTGCTTTTGAGCTTCTGCCCTTGTGTGTGAACAACACACCCAGCTAGCAGCTGCTCCATGAACTCACATCCCAGCATGAGAAACAAAATGAGGCAAGCTGGACCCTGACCTGGCCACAGCTGGCCCTGAGACCTGCAAGTGAGAAATAAATGTCTGTTGTTGTAAGACACTGAAATTTGGGGTTGAATTCTTCTGTGGCAACAGCCACCTACGACAGGGCCCACGGCTTCTGCACATTTTCAGAGGTAGAACCATAAAATCTTGGAACTGGAATGGTCTTGCTGATTGATGGCTTAGATTTCTTGTATCTCCACCATCCCACCTGAACATGGTCACACTCTGTCTCTAGGATTGGGAGATGAGCTAAATTTTGAAAAGGGTTCTAACTATAAGAATTGTTTTCCTTAAGGCAAATGCTATATGTTGGGGAGGCAATTTAGCATTGTGTGAAGAATTTGGGCTTTGAATCAGATGTCAGTTTGAATAGCGATTTTGCCAGTTACTAGCTGTGTGGCCTTGGGCTTTGAACCCCAATTTCCTTACATAATTGGATAGGAATACTACTACACACTCTTCGTAGGATTAAATGAGGTGGTATGTATGCCTGGCACATAGTAAGGGCTCCTTAAATGGTTATTAGTCTTCTTTCCTCAAACCACATAGTCTAATCCATCTTCCCTAGAGTGAACTTTCAAATATTTGGACACATTTTTCAGCCGCTTTTCTTGTACAGTTGGTCCTTTGAGCCTTAGTTTAGTTAATTTCATCCAGATCAAATCTGTTCGGGCTGGATGTGGCTTACTGGCCCAGTGGCTAAAAAATCTAGCAATGGCAAGATTCTCAGATCCTAATTCTGCCATTTGATGTATTCACTATGACTCTCAGCTTTGTTTCAACCACAGATTTGATCAGTATGCTGCCCATTTCCTCATCCTAATTGTTAATAAATATACTGCAGGTGTTTCATTAGCCAGGCTCTTGGAGTCTTTCAGAGTTGTAAGCTCACATGTATTCACATGACACTCAGATGTTTGAAGAGAATGTAAGTTCTTTATTTCCAATAACTGATCTAATCTTCCTCATGAGCCTCCCACCTCAGTGTGTTGCAGGTAAAAATAGCTTTATTTTAAACTTTCCAGTTCAAAATCTCTCTTTTTTGTGTGTGAGTTTCAGTGGTTTTGTTTTGAGCTCAGACTAGAGGGGGTGAGTGCTTAGCCTTTCAGATTTGCTTTCCTCCCCAACTCTTCTTCAAGATTGCACCTGGGTAGGTTCTGTGACCTGGTGGGTTTGGGGTTAATGGGCCCCAATTCTGCTGACCTCATGCTGGTCCTTGGACTGGTCTCCACTGTGGTGATTGTTGGAGGTGCCCAGTTCAGTAAGTATGCCCGGGGGTAGTCTGTGGAGGTGTGGTAGTTCTGATCCACCCTCTGTTTTGTCCACACTGAAGTTTATGGACGATGGAGCTCAACGTTGGTTCTTCTTCTTCTGCACATTTAAGACCCTAGCATGGACCCACCTCACTCCACCCTGGCTCTGTGGATTACTAAGGTCTTGCTCTGCCTCGCTGACTTTGGGGACCCTCCCTGACTTTTAGGGCCCCAGGTTCACTAGGTACCTGTTGTTCAATCCACAGCCAGATATTCAGCCAAGTTCTTGATTTCCTCTAAGGGGAATTGAAGGAACTTCTGCTTAGGAGCATGGACTTGAGCCAAACTGCCCAGGCTTGATTTCCACCTCTGCCACTTATCAGCTGAGTAAGTTCAGAAAGTTGCTTAGCATAATGGGTACCCAACTGGGATCATTTAAAATGCGGTTAGGGATAATGCTTACTTCTAGGTAGGGTCCTTGTGAGGGTTACATGAGTTAATACATGTAAATCACTTGGAGTTGTGCTTGGTAAGCAAGAACATGACTCAAATGGTATCTATCTGTAATGTGAGAGACCCTGGTTCAATCCCTGGGTCAGGAAGACACCCTGGAGAAGGTCATAGCTACCCACTCCAGTATTCTTTCTTGGAGAATTCCATGGACAGAAGAGTCTGGTGAGCTACAGTCCATGAGGTCGCAAGGAATCAGACATGACTGAACAACTTCACTTTCACTTTCACAAGCACAGAGAACATGCTTGGTTAGTGTTAGCCAGTAGAAAACTAGAAAATCACATGTGGCAAGTTATTTAACCTCTCTATGCCTAAGTAGTCCCATATGTAAAGTAAAGAACATGATAATAACCCCGTCACAGATTTCTTTTAAAAATTAAATGACTGAATATGTAAAGGAATTAGAACATAGTTTGGTGCAAAATAAGCCCTTATCATTATTGTTATTACATTGTTGTTCCCAGGTCAGCCCTGGGAAGCCAGGAGTGCCAAATCAGATTCCCTCTCTGCCAAGGCTGCAGCTGTCTGGGTGGCTGGTTGGGATATCCCTTAAGAATGGGATAAAAGCCCCTTATCTGCCAGAATTCAGCTTTCCCTTCGACCTGCTATCATGTCGCTCTCCTCCCACACTTCACCTGTGGGCACACCTTTCCATGGCTAGCTTCCTCTCTCTGCCTCCTGTTTCCCTTCTATGCCAACCAGAGGCACAAGCGCACCTCTTCACTTTCTTTCTGGATGGCACCTCCCTTATGTAAAACTCCATTATCAAATCACTCATGTCTGATTCTGTTTGTTAGTTAATGGAAGCTTCATACAATTAGGATTCCTTTTTCTGTCCATAGAAATGTGATGCTCAAGTCTATTTCCAGCCTGTTGACTCAAATAGAGATCAGCATTGAAATGATGACTCTCAAATGGATAAATACCACTAATTCAATGAGTGGAATTCACAAGACAAGGGGGTGTATGGGAGATAGAAATATATATGAAAATATTTTTAAAAATATCCTGGTAAGACAGACAATGATGTCCTTTAAGGATCCCTTTGTCACCTTCTTTCTAGCTGCTGCAAGGTCACCCCTTGGGAAATGTGCCCTAGAGCAGCTGACCAGGGAGAGGAATAAATTTTACAATCTCAGAGCATCTGGGATTCAGGATTTATTTCCTGCTTCTGCAATAAAGGAATGGAAAATAGGGGTTTCCCTGGTGGCTCAGTGATAAAGAGTCTGCCTGTCAGTGCAGGGGACATGGGTTTGAACCCTAGTTTCAGAAGACCTCACATGCTGTGGGGAAATGAGATCTGTGTAGACCACAGCTTTTGAGGCTGTGCCCTAGAGCCCAGGACCCATAACTGCTGAGCCCACATGTCACAGCTACTGAAGTCTGTGTGCCCTAGAGCCAGTGCTCCACAACAAGAGAAGCCACTGCAATGAGAAGTCTGTGCACCACAGTGAAGAGTACCCTCGCTCACCACAACTAGAGAAAAGCTCATACAGCTATGAAGACCCAGCACAACCAGTGAAGACCCAGCACAACCAGTGAAGACCCAACACATCCAGTGAAGACCCAGCACAACCAATGAAGACCCAGCACAACCAAAAATAAATTGTATGTATGTATATACATAATTGTATTGAAAAGGAAGTGGGAAAGAATATTGAGCACAAATTCAGTGTCAGGCACTATACTTGGGGATTACATATAACCAGTCAGTTAGAATGAGTCATTCAACCTCCTATGTGGCCAACATGGTCTATAAGTTTCTAAAAATGCAGTGGTGAAAAAGACATATTCTCATAGAACTAACAATAGCTCTATGTGGGGGGATTATGATTACTTTATTTATAGCATGAAGGAACGAAAGTGTCAGAAAACCTAAGTAACTTAGTTGATGTAGGGGGTCAGCTCTGAAGCCCATGCTCTTTGCAGGAGGTGTAGCAGTGAGCTTAATGTTTGCAGCAGGTTGACAAAGACTCCAGAGATTTGTTCTGGAATGTAAGGACTGACACTCTGAAGTTTAATGCAATATTATGCTTGTGTTGATATGTGTATTTTCCTTTTTCTCAGGAGAGAGAATCTATAATTTCCGTCAGTTTCTCAGGAAGCCCTGCCAATGGCAGATATGGTTTCCCTTGAGAGTTTGTATGCATGCGTGCTAAGTCACTTCAGTCATGTCAGACTCTTTGCTACCCTATAGACTGTAGCCCACTGTCCATGGGATTCTCCAGGCAAGAATACTGGAGTGGGTTGTCATTTTCCTTCTTGAGGGGATCTTCCCAACTCAGGGATCGAACCCACATCTCTTACATCTCCTGCATTGGCAGGTGGGTTTTTTTTACCACTAGCTCCACCTGGGAAGCCCTGAGTGTTTACAGATAACTTCATATGGCATTAATGGTGGCTCAGTTCAGTTCACTTCAGTTGCTCAGTCATGTCCGACTCTTTGCGACCCCATGGACTGCAGCACGCCAGGCCTCCCTGTCCATCACCAGCTCCTGGAGTTTACCCAAACTCATGTCCATTGAGTCGGTAATACCATCCAACTATCTCATTCTCTGTCATCCCCTTCTTCTCCTGCTTTCAATCTTTCCCAGCATCAGGGTCTTTTCAAATGAGTCAGCTCTTCGCATCAGGTGGCCAAAATATTGGAGTTTCAGCTTCAACATCAGTCTGTCCAGTGAATATTCAGGACTGATCGTTTTTAGGATGGACTGGTTAGATTTCCTTGCAGTCCAAAGAACTCTCAAGAGTCTTTTCCAACACCACAGTTCAAAAGCATCAATTCTTTGGTGCTCAACTTTCTTTATAGTCCAACTCTCACATCCATTCCTGACTACTGGAAAAACCATAGCCTTGACTAGATGGGCCTTTGTTGGCAAAGTCAAGTCTCTGCTTTTTAATATGCTATCTAGGTTGGTCATAACTTTTCTTCCAAGGAGCAAGCGTCTTTTAATTTCATGGCTACAGTCACCATCTGCAGTGATTTTGGAGTCTAATAAAATAACGTCTGACACTATTTCCACTGTTTCCCCATCTACCTGCCATGAAGTGATGGGACCAGATGCCATGATCTTAGTTTTCTGAATGCTGAGCTTTAAGCCAACTTTTTTACTCTCCTTTTTCACTTTCATCAAGAGGCTCTTAAGTTCTTCTCTTTCTGCCATAAGGGTGGTGTTATGTGCATATCTGAGGTTATTGATTTCTCCCAGCAATATTGATTCTAGCTTGTGCTTCATCCAGCTCAGCATTTCTCATGATGTACTCTGCATATAAGTTAAATAAGCAGGGGGACAATATACAGCCTTTTTCTATTTGGAACAAGTCTGTTGTTCCACGTCCGGTTCTAGCTGTTGCTTCCTGACCTGCATACAGGTTTCTCAAGAGGCAGGTCAGGTGGTCTGGTATTCCCATCTCTTTCAGAATTTTCCACAGTTTGTGGTGTTCCACACAGTCAAAGGCTTTGGCATAGTCAATAAAGCAGAAATAGATGTTTTTCTGGAACTCTCTTGCTTTTTTGATGATCCAGTGGATGTTGACAATTTGATCTCTGGTTCCTCTGCGTTTTCTAAAACCAGCTTGAACATCTGGAAGGTCACGGTTCACGCCTGGCTTGTTGAGTATTTTGAGCATTACTTTACTAACGTGTGAGACTCGGATGGTAAATAATCCACTTGCAATGCCAGAGGCCTGGTTTTGATCCCTGTGTTGGCAAAATCCCCTGGAGGAGATCATGGTAACTCACTCTAGTATTCTTGCCTGGAGAATCCCCATGGATGAAGGAGCCTGGAGGGCTACAGTCCACGGGGTTGCAAAGAGTTGGACACAGTTGTGTGACTAAGCACAGCACAGCACAGCATTGCTCTAAACTGTATTTTCTCAGGTCCACCAGAGGGCACAGTTCTAGGCAGGGGAGAATGCTTGGTGGTCATGAAAATACACAGAAGGTGGAGAGAAAGTGGCTTTAGAAACTATTGCTCACATAAAGTACTGAGTCCTTTATATAGTCAAACTCTAACCACCAGAAGAGTGGGACTGCCACCTGTCTTCCAGATGCCACCTGCTTCAATGCTCAGTATCGCCTGATCTCCTTGCATAAGAAAGTTGATCTGCAGCAACAGTGAATGGTGAAAAGAACAATAGTGTGATTCATTTCTTGTCTTATTCAAGCTGACTCTGGCCTCCATCCTAGCAACTACACGATGTGCATGGATGAGACCCACTGGAAAAAAGAAAGACACTATGTCTGGGGCAAAAGACCAGGCACAATCGGCTACTGGTTCCTCCTGTTGCCAAGAGCTGCCTACTCAGCATCTGAAAGTGATTGACCACACTCTCCGAAATATTATTCTGTCTGTACTGGGCCCCAGGGGCCAATCAGGGAAGTAGGGGAGCAATAATTTCTATTTTGAGGTGGGGAGGCCATGTCTGGAAACTTACAGATGGAAAGGGAAAAACACAACTGATTACATATCCTGAGGTCTCCTGGATGATACCTTGTAGTGACTCTATTATTATTATTCTTTATTTCTTGTTGTTCCTTCCTTCTCAGCATAGGGCTAAATGTCTGAGGATAATTCTCATACATCCCCATCTGACTTACGACTTTGTCAATCATATTCTTGAATCCAAAATATTGTCTCACTTGAGGTGCTAAATGTATTAGTCTGGAGAGGTAACTTTGAAAAATGGAATTATTGTGGTGTTCTATAAGCCCTTCTAAATATAGAGAACCACCACAACAAAACCATCTCTTTTATTCTTGGAAGTAGGATTTTACCAAGCTAATGTTTATCGCAGCATAAGATCTGGAAACAATTAGAGATGTGACATATATTTGCATTTTTGATGACATTTGCAATGTAAATGATAGAATAATGGAAGGTTTTGGGAGAGACATTCATTCCCCTCTGTGCCCCGTGTACCTCTTCCTACAGAGGACATGGATTTAAGGAAAGCAGCTCCCCAAACAGAATAGATAATCGAGGTGAGAATGTTAGTTTAATTTCAGGTTGGTGCATTTCTCTTTTATTGGATGAGGTAGGAAAGCATAGAATAAATGTCACCCAAATGACAGATGTTAAATGTTTTTGCCGAGTGTGTTTGAGCACTTGTCAGCAGTGGAGAGGTGTCTTTGGAGGTGTGTTCATGTCTTGGGTATCTGTGGCTGTCTTCAGTGTGTCTTTGCAGGCAACTCTGTGGTGTCCAGGTTGGGGGGATAGCTCTTGGTGGGTGTTTGGGAGAATATTTTGCTAGGATTTTCTGCCTGTCTCTGGTGGTGGTAGTTTATGTATGTGCGTTCATTTTCCATGAGAACATGAGTGGATGTTTATAAGAAATGAAAACATAAAACCGTAACCTATTATATAATTAGAGACAGCTTTGCAGGTCATTGACTAGCACTTCCAAAATAGAAATCTCTTGTCTGTTGGGAAAGAGAGAAACTCAAGTGGAATAAATATCTCCAAGGTGAGGCCTGGCCAGTGAATGGATATTCGATAAGCACCCACTGGACACTGGACACAGTTCTTGACCAGGGGAGACAGTGATGAGTGAAGCAGCTGGTCCTCTGGAAGGTTTCTAGTACAGGGAAGGAGACAGTCATTCAAAAACAATACCATTTATTTGATTATGTATGTAAAGTGCCACACGGGGAACAGACAGTATTCTAAGGCAGCATGTAACAGGAGATCCAATTTGAACAGTGGGATTAGGGAGGGCTTGCAAGACAATGACAAACTGAGAAATTTCTAGTTGCCTAACATGATGGTAGTGTTCAGTGCCCCCTCAGAGTCCACAGGAGAGTGGTGGTCAATGCCACCTGCCCCACCTCACATGATATTGGGGATTAACGCCCCCCCTCCACACCTCCTTCTGCATGTCAGATACCTCCCTCCCTACTCACCCTCAAATTTGGCTTATTTTAGTCATCTAAAAGAAGAACTCATGTGCCTTACATGCATGCTAAGTTGCTTCAGTATGCGTGAAGCGACTCTGCAAGGCTATGGACTGCAGCCCACCAGGCTTCTCTGTCCATGGGGATTCTCCAGGCAAGAATACTGGAGTGGGTTGCCCTTTTCTTCTCCAAGGGATCTTCCAGACCCAGGGATTGAACCCACATCTCTTACGTCTCCTGAATTGGCAGGCAAGTTCTTTACCACTAGCACCACCTGGGAAGCTCAAAGGTAGGCTGAATGACAGAGCAAACAAGCTAAAATTTGTCAGTGTAGAAGCTGATTTCCTGTTTATGCATCAATCAAAACTAAGTGAAGTAGGGGTTCCTGGTGTTGTTCCATCTGTAACTGTTCTCCTCTCAGCAGCGACTTGACCCAGGTTCCTTCCATATTGAGCCTTCACTCTCCTCAGAGGTCTCCACTTTCCTTCAAGGCAGAAGACAGAGAAAGAGAATGAAGCGTGATCTTCAGTACACTTTACAGTCTTGGCCTTGGAAAGGAGTGCATCTCTGTTGCTCATATCCCTTTGGCTGGAATTCAGTTACGTGCCCCATCTAACTTCAAGGAAGAGTGAAAATATAGTCCACCTCTCTGCCAAGAAGCAGTTTAAACGACTGCATGGCAGTCTTCCCTAGTGGTTTAGAGGTTAAAGCCTCTGCCTGCAATGTGGGAGACCTAGGTTCGATCCCTGGGTCTGGAAGACCTCCTGGAGAAGGGAATGGCAACCCACTCCAGTATTCTGCCTGGAGAATCCCATGGATGGAGGAGCCTGGTGGGCTACAGTCCATGGGGTCTCAAAGAGTCGGACACAACTGAGCCACTTCACTTCGCTTTGCTTGGCAGTCTTCACACTATGGCTGGAGAGTCAGGTACCCACTTTTTAGCAGAGAAAGTGAATGAATGATACAGGAAATCACAGATAGATGATTTTGATGCATTGAACTCTGAACTAACTGCTATACAATTATAGATGGTATCTTAACTTTCAGGGGACTTTTCTTTTGTCCTGCATTTTGTAGACATTAAAATCTTTGAAGGGGAAAAAGAAAATCATTTGTGTGTCAGAACTGTGATACATCTGTGAATCTACTTGGGGAAAAATCCACTATGAATTTAGGTTCTATAGTAGTACAGTATTTATAGTATTTCTATCAGATAATACTATTATAATATTTATTAGTACAGTATCTATAGGATTCTAAATATATATAAAAATTAGTATTTTCACTAGTTATGTTGTTAGTCCTATTATCAATCCACATCCCACCCACTTCTCTCTTTATCAGAATTAGTGGCATACACACTACCTTTTCTCTATGCTTCTGTTTAAAAGCATTTCTAAGTAATATTGAAATGATGGATAACTATGAAGCTCAGAAGAAAGATACTTTATTCTAATAAGCAACAGAGTTTCCATTCACTCAGCTATTAGGTGGCACAGTATTTGTAGTTTATTGCTTAAAATGATAATACAACCATTAAGAGAGAAAACAAGTTTCCATCAGTTTTACCTGGAAAACAGGTTTCATTCTTTAAGAATCAGCTTACTGTTTCCTTGGCAAACCTTCCCTGACCTACTTGGGTCAAGTTGATCATTCCCTTCTTTGTGAGCATGTTTTCACTGGAACACATCAAATTGCCATAATGTTTTGTGTATGCCTTTTTTCACAATAAGCATGTGAAGCGTCCGTGACCACAGAGGTGTTGTTATTCATCATTTAATATTTTGAATTCCTCTTTTAAGGAATTATTCCCCTTTCAAGTGTCTGGTATAGTAGGAACTCAGAAAATATTTGATGGATGAATATATGGCCTGATGGATGAAACAGAACACTTTACATGTCACTTTAATTGGAAAAAATAAGCATGTCCCAAATGTTCAGTTCTGTATCCATCCTTTCCCTCTTCCCCCTTGTTTTGGGTACAGACCTGGAATGTGAAGATCCATGGTTTCCTGAGCCAGCTGGTAGGCCTGCATCCCTGGCCCACCTCACCTGTGCAAACAAACATACTTACAGCAGCTCTGCTTGTGTTTACACTGCCCCATCTGGCAAACTGTGTTCTGAGAGACTCAGGTTCACAAGGTAGGATACAACAGCAAAGAAAATTGCAGAAAGCGTGGCCTCTCTTCTGGAGCCTTTTGTTTCAACGTGGCATGTGAAGTCTTGCCAGATTTGGATGACTTCTGCCATAAAATGAGTAACCCCAGCATGAGATGGCTATGGGAACATAAAGGTTTAGCGTAAAACTTGGCATAAAGTAGGCATTTGATCAACGCAGGCCATTCTTCTTCTGATGCTGTCACTGCTGCTTGTTTTATTATTTTACCACAGGCTTTCTGCCAGCATCCTTATCTAGCCAGCTCACCCTGATTCAGAGAACGGGGAGAATGAAGTCCATTTCTTCCTTTGTGGTAAACTTTGTGAGTGTTAGTTATTGACCACAGTAACTACTATTGTGGTCGTCTACTGCGTCATCTTCTACTGCAGTGAAACACTCTCAACAACAAGCTGAAAATCTCAACATTCTGCTAATCGTCGGTTGGGTCTCCCAAATTAACATTCTGAAACAAGAAGCTGGCCTTTCAAAGTTCCACAAAATGGTTGTCTCTGGATAGTCTGCGATTGTGCTGAAATATAGAAATTCTAGCGAGAACCAGAGTTAATAAAATTGTGTGACACATGCAGGTCTATGACGAATGGCAACCGATAATCGAATACTGTTTTATTCTCTCTAATATACTGTTTCTCTGCAAAGGCCAAGAAATTAAAGAACAGTTTTATTCTCCCCTTCCAGCCTGTGCAGGGTAATTATGTATTATTAATAATGCAGCAGCACAAATGATATTAAATGAACTACATTTGTTAATGCAGATCTTATCTAACTGCTTTTTCCATCAGTGGACTGTTTCTCATCAGGGGGTACTAATTAGCTGTAATATGTAGAAAAATGGGACAGAAATCCAATCAGATAAATGGGATCTATTTGGAGAGATCCAGGAAGGAGGAAGAAAGGCATTCATGATTCTGTGAGAATTATTACAAGTAGAAAAGATAAAAATTTCTGCTGTTTCAACTTCATTTACATTTTGTGGCCACAGAAGTTAAAATGCAGTACCACTGAGTTACCCAGGCTGCAAAGACCTGCACATAATTTTATTTATCATGACCGTAACAGTGTTGTCTTTTGCAGTAATGAAAGTGCATATGGCTCTATAAAAAACCCAAATGGTTTACATGGCCCTTGCAAACATTAAACCTAATGTATTAGGGTAAAAACTGATGTTCTCCAGCTTTCCCTTAATAATGTGGGCTGACTTGCAGGAAGCACTGAGGCTCTAATTTTTTTTTTTTTTTCTTAAGTAAAGGATCACCTGAAGTTCTCAGATAGTATATGCTCGATAAACCCCAGGCTGCCCATAACCACACATACCAGATTCTCACCCTTCATAAATCTCCTAGGAAAGTCCCTATGTTGAAGAGTTGATAAGTCAGATACTTTTTAATTTCCCATCAACTAAGTTGGATGGATAGGTGGCCTAATTCCAAACTTAAAGCAATCCTACTTGCTCACCCGAGCCACATCTACCTCACCAGGGTCAGGATGTAAAGTAACCCTACTTGCTCACCTGACCCAGGTCTATCTCTCCTGGGTCAGGATGCATCAGTGATCTATTTACAAATGAACTGCCTTAGTAACTTGACAACACATCCATCACCATTCTTGGGGGACTATGGTCTCTTGAGGCCACCTTGAATGAGCTGGCAGAGACTCAGAGGAAGGACAGATATTCTCATTTGAAAACAGATGTAAAGTGAATTATTTCATTTCAGTTAGCTCAGTTCCTCAAATGTAGAGAAGGGCTTGCCACACACTACTCAAAAAAAAAAAAAAAAAAAAAGCTTGCTAAGATTAGGCTGATCACTGAAGCTAATTTTTAGAAAAAAAAAACCCTGTTTTTGCCTGCCTGTTTGGAACCAGTGATACCTGTTTGATCCTTTCTAACTTCTAAGCCAGTAGGCACTCCAGTATTGATTTGCTTGTGTTAGAATATTATATTTCTGGGAACAACCATCTCACTAGGAAAGCATCCTGGTCCAAACCACAGTGTGCACACTTAATGCCTGAAACTCTTAAGACAGTAGCATTACACTTAAACCTTGGAAGATTTGAATTTGTTTTATGAGTCCTCAATGCTTCTCAATTGAAAACATTCATTTTCTCAGTTCTTCGTGGTTCTACAAAACAGCCTGGCAATGTTTTGCAGCATTTGAGCTCATACTTTAACTGCCTTTAAAAGGTGATGTCATCATTAATTGGAACAGGATTGGGATGGGCACAAAAGATTTTACTAGCTGAGACCCCACTGATCACTGGAACAGAGTGAGATGCAGCCTGGTCAGATAGAATGAGACCTGATGCCGCAGCCATCTGCAAATATTCAACACCTTCTTGGCAAAGTAATCACAAAAATGCAAGAGACATCATTATAATATATAAAATCATCCAGGCATCAAGGGAAATATATTTGTATACCTCATGACAAAAGTTGAGTGGAAGCTCAGGAGTACTATTTACATTTATATATACTTATATCATGTAATTAAAGCCAACAGATAAACACATCAATATGTTAAAACAGATGTAAAAATATATAGATAGACATATTGCACTGAAACCTTGATATTGCATCCAAATGAAATCCTGTATTCCAAATATGCCCCGTAGGAGTTTTGCTCAAGGCTATGCTTAGGTATACTCAAAAATTCCCGATAGCGAGTCACCAGGGAAAACATGTTCTTTTACAGATAATTGCTACTGGCAGCCAGAGACCTAGAGAATTTGATGTGCAGTAATGTGACCTGACTATGTATTAAACTTTTTTGAAGGACATGTGTAAAGTAATTTTTATGTCTCTCACACACCTTGTTTTTTTTTTTCCCCACTTGCAAGCACATTTTTTAAAACAACTTGCCTGTATTTAATATATCATTCAGGTTTTATATTAATAGTTTAATTGTGCAAAATATGGTACTGTTTTTCTCATTAAAAAAAAAAGAAAGAAGCAGTCTGGAGACAAGGAAAAATCCCATCTGCGTTGTAAGGAATATATAAACAAAGCAAAGTTATATTATTTATTGGCAATGAACTTCATTTAAAAAGTGAGAAGTAATAGTTGCTGTTCATAAACAAGAGAAATTAGAGATGAACTGATTTCTTGAAGATTGGGAAGTATCTCTGCTGCTATTTAAGGCAATAATCATTGCCTTAGCTTTTCATTAAATCTAGGGACGTTTAGGAAGATGGTTCCTCAGGTATTTTAAATATATTGCTTCAGAAGCTATAATTAATAACTTGAAAAAATTATAAATTGGCAAGGACACACATGTGCAATGATACAATTCAATGAACAAGTATCATCGCTACTAATTACTTCAGTTCTATTTTTTCTGCGTTATTATGCTGTCCTCATTTTATTGTTCAGTATTAATATGTAAACCTTAATTAAGCATAATGTCAGAAGGTTCTAGGAATATTGCTGAAGATTTCACAGGTAGTTCAAAAGCTTGTTTGGAAAGACTCCTTGGATCAACTAGAGAGTGTAATCTGTAAATAATGTGCTTTTGTGTTGAGAGGTACATGAATTATTATGGGCTAACACTGAAAATTAGCTTTTAAGATAAAAAATCCAGAGAGGGAAAAATGAGCTCAAATCAGCATGTAGTACAAAAATCAGGTGTGGGAACAGGCTGCAAAAGCGGGGAATGTCACATCAGTTTCGTTAATGACAGGCGGCAGTTCGTAGATTTACATGCTTGTATTCTGGTGCCAGGAAGATGAACATCCAAAATGACAACTTATCAGGAAAATGATATATTTCTAGTTTCCATTAAGATCATTAAAAGCCACATTCCTTCTTCAGATATGCAAATAGGTTCTCTATAGAAATCCATGAACAAGGGTAAAATTTGCCCTGTGTTCACAAAAAGTTGCAAAGAAAGTATTTTCAGAAAATGCTAGATACTTGATGGATTATGTAGGTCACCTCTTTGTACCCTTGTATCTTGTGTTTTAGTTATTTTAGGGTTAGTTAGTATCAATGCAAAGAAAAATAAGATGAAACTAAGGCACATAGTTTTGTCACTTATTAATACCTGGTAAAAAACGTGGCGGGATAAAATCAAGATGAAAGCAAAACTTAGAGAGATAGTCCCTCAATTTCAAGGTGGCCTTTGAAGTGTAGCAGATAAAACCAGGATGGAGTTATCATCGTGAATTATCTATATCATAGCAATGAGAGTGCAGCACAGAGTTCAAAGCCAGCCTTAGCAGCCAGCATGCCTGTGTTGGTTAGTCTTTTCTTCATGTTCTAGCTGTGTGACCTTGTATAATTTAACCTCTCCATGCCTCAGTTTCCCCATCTGTAACATGAGCATAAATTTTGTTTCTGCTTCAAAGAATTCTTGTCAATATTATATGAGATCTCATATGTAAAGTATTTACTAGTACCTGGTAAATATATTAGGTACTTAATAAATGCCCACTATTAATATTTTTCAAATCCTGGAGCTCACAAATCTGTGATTTGTGCCAATGGGGTTTCATCACCCAGCAGGGAAGCCATTGTTTCCTTTCAGTTAAACTTTGTTACAAAAATCACTCTCAAAAAACATATAAAACATGATGAAAATGTAATCTATACCACACTCCTTTCTTCTTTGTAACACTTAAAACTTGGTCTATTAAAGTTCTATAAATGAATTTGACTTTGCCAGTTATTTTTTTCATTAGGAGTATATTCTCTTCAAGGGCAAGAAGGGCACTATTTTATAAGTTCTTATACATGCTGGGAGCACCTCATAAATGTTAAACTCATTTCAAAACAGACTGAGCTTATTGGATAAATAGACAGTGTATGAAGGAAAAAACCAAAATATTTGATTAAGAAAAAGCCAGTGTATAAAAATGGCCTTATTTACAGAGGCTAAGTTCATTAAAAATAACGTCTAAATTTTACAAAAACTGTTTCCATGTCATGTCTTGAAGAGAAACTAAATAATAAGAATAGACTTCAGTTTGGGTGTTTTAAAATTTCTTTCCAGAGTGTCAGAAAAACAAAAACCTCAAGTGTCATTCCTCAACCAAGTTCTAGAAGAGCAACACCCAATAGAAACAGAATAGGGACCATGTAATTTTAAGTCTCTATTTGCTGCACTGAAAAATGTAATTAATTTTAAGAAGCACATTCTATTTAACCTAACAGAATCAAATATTTTCATTTCACATGTAATGAAATGTAAAAAAAAAAATCAGTGAGATAGTTCTCATCCATCTCTTTCCATACATAGACTCCACAGTCTGGCGTGAGTTTTGTGATTACAGCACAACTCAGCTTGGACCAGCTACGTTTCAAGTGCTTCATAGCTTCACATGGCAAGTGGCTACCAGATTGTATGACACAATCCTATAACAAGAGATGTGGGCTCCACTTTGAGAAAGTGTTCTGAGTGTCAGGATGGTATTTATTGGCCTTGATATGAGTTCTTCTTCAAGTCTCTACTTAAAAAGAGATTTTTACCAGGGCCTTTGGCTTTCAGTGTCATTGGTGTTGGACAAATCACCGTTTCTGTCTGCTAATTTTTCTTTAAAGTGTGTACAGAGTACTCTAGTGCCTTTTGACGTCTTGCAGCCAGGTTTGTTCTCTTAGAACAAATGGAAATCAGCTTTGGAATTCATGTGTCTGAAGAAAACTCATCTCGACAGCTGCTGGGGCAGAGTCAAGCACACACAAGGTGAGAGAAAGCCACCTGGGATCTTTTTTTTAATACTAGGAGGGGGAATAAGGAGGTGGAGGAATTCCTTCTTCCAGTGCCAGATGAGACAAACAGGTGGCACGAGGAAGGAACAAATAAAGGATGAAGGAAAGAGCAGCAGGTTAAGGCCTCAGGCAGAGCAAATACAAGATTCATCTGCTGCAGGTTCAAGCCTGAGGCAGGATAATAGAGCTGACTGTGGCAGAAAGGAAATTAGACCTGTCAACAGTGTGGCTCATCCATGAACGTGTACGGGTACAAGAGAATAGGAGTGTGTTCTCCAGTTTCATAGGTCAGCCTCACCGTCCACAGAAGCTGCACCACCTCACAGAGAAGCCCTGGACCCTTCCAGAACCCATCAGATGATACCTACAAACACGATGTTGTGACAGGGACTTACAAAGATTTCTATGGTTTAAATATTTCTTTTCTCACTTTGCACACCAAAGGGATATAGGCAGCCGACCCCCAAAGGAAGCAAATGCACCGTAACTGGAAAACATATGAAGAGAAATAAAAATGTTTCTAAAAATACTTCTCTGCAAGGGGCCCTACATATCAATGAGGAAAAACCAATAACCTCCCTCTTCCACACAAATAAATCATTACAGAGCCAGCCCCAATGCCTTCTGAAATGAAACCTGACACTAAAAAAATACAAACCCCTAAGAAAAAAAAAAGGAAATATGTGCAAAACCTACCATAGTTCAGGGAGAAAAGTACGTTTTTCTTTTTCTGCCAGTACTTAACGTCTTCCACATCCGTACACACTCGAGGGATATGGAAACATAAACTGCAAAGATCCTTGCATCTAGCTACCTTTTGGTGACGAAAAAGCCCCAGTGTGAACAGCTCCTGAGTGGTAAGGCTTTGCCTTCCCCCAGGAAATCCAACATCATGGGCTTTGAAATGCCCTCGCCAAGTTTCAAGGCCAAACAGTTCTTCAAAAGTCCAGAGATAAAAGTATACTTGGCATAACATTTAGAGAAAGCACTTACTTTCATAAGTAAAGAGGGAGTGGTATTGAGTTTTGGAATGACTCCAAAAATCTTTCATGGAATTAGTTATATTTTCACTGGTATTTCTCAAAAAAAAAAAAAAAAAGGCTGACTAGCTGACTCCTGTACCCTCCACTCTGTCCCTCTGTCCCCTGTTCTGAGTCCTTAACCTTGTAAGAGTAGCCTCTGAGGAGGTGCTTCAATTTAACTCCTTAGCCCAAGAAGAGGGTTTCAGTCTTAGAAGCCTTCCTGTAGCTGCTCACAAATGCAAACACAGCCTTGCGAGAGAAGGGGCCTCTGTCTTTCCATTGCAAGAACTGGATGGGCAGTGGGTCACCTTTGCTCAGAAGCCAATCAGAGCAGAAGGGAGAAAGCTTGAGTGGAAAGCCCTTGGTCAGTGCCTCCAGTGAGGGGGGGCCAAGAAATTACTGACATCTATACCCCTCACGTCCGTGTCTGCTACTCACCAGCCTGCTTTGTTTTCTAAACTCTTCTTTCTTAGAGTCATAACAGTGTTTGTCTCTCACACTCTTTCCTTGAAATCCTAATATTTTAGAGCCAGCTGGTATCTTTAGGATCAATCTTTCCATTTTTTTAAGTAAGAAAATTGAGGTCCAGTGGAAGCACCTCAACTGGTATAAAATCACCACACCATTATTATCACAAACAGGAACCAGATCACAGGAACTGGTGTTGCCCCGACCCCTCATTGCACATAGACAGGCTTCCAAGTGTCGACACTTTCAGTTGTGGGAGTTATGTCAAAAAGAAAGAAGGAGATTAGATGGGAGCCAGAAAGCCCCTAGGAAGATGGAAGAGTGGCCTGCGAAGATATGCACACCCTAGTCTTAGGAACATGGGACTGTGTTACCTTATGTGGCAAGTTATCTACTGCTAGTTGCTCATTTGTGTCTGACTCTTTGTGACCCCAAGGACCATAGCCTGCCAGGCTCCTCTGTCCATGCAGTTCTCCAGGTAACAATACTGGAGTGGGTAGCCATTCTCTTCAAAGGATCTTCCCGACCCAGGGATCAAACCTGAGAATCCTGCATTGCAGGTGGATTCTTTACCGTCCGAGCCAGCCCCTTAATGTGGCAAAAGGCCTTGCAAATATGACTAAGGTTAATTATCCCAGATTATATAGGAGGACTCAGTCTGATCATGTAAACCATGACAAACAGAACATCTACAGACTGTACAGAACCAGAGAAAAGGCAGCAGGTTGGAGAGATGTGACTTTGCTGGCTCTGAACATGGAGGAAGGAATCAGCCTCTAGAAGATGGAAAAGGTAAGGAAAGAAATTCTCCCCTAGAGCCTAGAGAAAGGACACAGCCTGCTCACATCTTGATTTTAACCCAGAGACCTGGGTCTGGTTTCTGTTTTACAGGCTGTAAGATAATTGATTTGTATTGTTTTGAACCACCAAATCTGTGGTATTACAGTAGCAACAGAAAATGCATGCAGACCTTCTCATAGCAAATATCTTCTTCGCTCAGCATCCTTGTTTCAGCAGCTCTAGCTTTTGGCCATTTAGCCAGATCAGTGCTGATTTATGCTGGGGCAAGGGGTGGGAGCTGGCACACCTGTTGAAGGATGGAAGAAGGAAACAAAGATGGTAACTGCAGGAAAACCTACCACTCCTGAGGCTGGTCGAACACAGGGTAGGAAGGGGTTGGAGTTACCAGAAACTAGAACTTTGGAAGAGGGGCCCTGGGCAGGTGAGACTCAAATCTGGAGGACAGGGAGTTATCCTGAGCCATGAGGCAGCTGGTCCTGGGGGCTCCAGTGAAAGGTCTGGAGCCTGAGAGAAGCCTGCTGTGCAGCCCCTAAAGGTGGGGCCCTGCTAGGGTGACACTGATGGGAAGAGCAAGCAAGGGAAGGAGGAGTCCTTCTCTGTCTCGCATCTCCAGTCTCTGTTGGGCTGTCCAGACTGCCATAAAGCAAGTGGAAAGCCTTACAACAGGTGTTTGTTTCCTCACAGTTCTGGTGTCTGGAAGAACAGGTCAAGGGGTCAGCAGATTTGCCTTCTCCTGAGGCCTCTTTCCTTGGATTACAGATGACTGCCTTCTCCCTGAGACCTCTTGGGGCTTTCCCTCTGTGCATCTTGCTGGAGTGGGGTGCCATTTCCTACTCCAGAGAATCTTCCTGATCCAGGGATTGAACCCAGGTCTCTAGTGTCTCCTGCATTGGCAGGTCAGATTCTTTACCATTGTGCTACCTAGGAAGCCTCTGAAAAAGGCTCTAAGTGACCCTAGACCTTAGAATCCCACAGCGAATAAACAAGAGCTATCAGTCTAGGACCTGGGACTCCTTTCCCAAGGTCATCACTACTGCTTTTACGTGACCTAAGGATTGAAGGGCAGAACACAAGCCAATCTGGGGAGGGAATACTAAAGTGTTCTTGTCTTAGAGATCTGATGAACAAAAGGCGTTTCCAAAAGTACTTAATACAACACGAAGGAATCAACATCCCTTGGTTAATTTATTCCAAGCAAAGAGAAAATCTCAGCACTATGTTAGTGTTGTAATCTTTTAAGTCAGTTTGCCTTTCTTGAACTGGAGCTAATTTGTACAGTTTGGATTGTCCTGCAAGTTCTCTTTGTCATCAGCGACTTAAAAATATTGCTACTGGGCAAAAGAAATCAATGATCTCTACATTGCAGGCTGAGTAATTACATAATAATGATTTGCGTTAATGAAAAGACAAGTTGTTCCAGATACAGATGTGCCAGTGCTCAGAGTTCCCCGCAACATCTAAGTGGGATGCTGAGGTCGGAGAAATTTCAGCGTCAGTTGTGAGACAAAATGACTCGTTAAAAAAGTCTTTCCTAATCAACATCACTTAATCGCTCTTTAATGACTGACTCATCATTTTCCTCCAAGTAAAAGTAAATTTAAATTTTAAAATAAAGCAAATTTTACTTATATCTGTGGTGCAGAAGCAGATGTTTCTCTGACATGTGCCCACAAGCTGTTGGCTGTGACCTTGCAGGGTAAAGCAGTTTTGAAAATTAGCTTTTGTCTCCCAATCTGGGGGAAAACAATGCTGCAGTGAAGATTTAATAAAAAGTCATAGCTTCTCACAGAAGCTTATTTCAGCAAAGTAAACTATTAATTAAAATAACAAATGTCAGCTGTTTCAGAGGCTGACAGTTAACACAAGGCAGCATTTGCTTACCTTGATGTACAGGATGCATGGGACACCAGCAGGATCCATAATTCATTCTAGCTATGGCTCTCTCCTGCCCTAATATAGTGATAACAGAGTGATAAATTAGCTGCTGTTCAGCAGTTTCGCTTAGTGAAAGTACTTGGGGATTTGAGGAAAACCCACCTAGAGAGGGTCTTTTGGCAGGCTGAAGGAATCCATGCTCGAACAGCTTGAGGAAAAGTTTCATGGAATTCCTGGAAAACTTGAGTACCAAGAAAAACAGGTGGGAAAAATGTAAAAGTAGGTGAGAGAAAGAGTAAGAGACATGGCATGCCAGAGCAGTGCATTACAATCTGCTTTCTGCCAAAGTGGGGAAGAAATTATTAAGCAGAGGAAGGACCATGTCAGAGACCAGGACAAAGAGAGGTTAGACGGAAAGCAACAAGGGTCAGATTTCAGAGACAGAGGGGGACGAAGGAGGCAGAGAAAGGAAACTGACAAACTTTATTCACCGTCTCTAAAGTCAATGATTTGAAAGAAGTTTTGGAGAACACGAGGAGCAGTATAACATCTGGGGAGACTGGCTCAGAGCTATTCTTTTAACATGATGACATAGGTGAGAACAGTAAGTATAAAAAGCTACATTGACTCTATGAGGCATATTGGTGGGGAAGTCTGTTTTAGTGTCTTTCTATTAAGACAGTTCAGTCATATATCTATCATAACATCAAGGAGGGAAGAAAGGCCCTTGGAGTCAGGGCACCCTGAAAAATATGCATAATAAAAGCCCAAAGAGGTGAGATGTGGAAAAGGAAAGCTGACTTAGGAGAAATGTCTGGGTATAGCAGAGTAGCAGGGTGGTGAGTGTGGTGTGGGTATGACAGGTGGCGTTGAAGGAAAAGCACTTTACCATCAAGATAGAGCCACTTAAGGAAATATAGACCCATTCTGTGGGTTCTGTGACAAATAAAAACAGTTCTGTGACATCTTTCAGTGTTATAGAAGGCAGAGCAAAAGCGTGCATTCTACAGTTCAGGTGTTCCATGCTTCTTTTCAAAACAATAGAAAAGAAAAAAAAAGTAGGAACCAATTAAATTAGGAGCTGGCTATATGAGGTAAGCAGTTATTCATTTTCTCTTTAACAAAACCCATGATGGTCCAGTGAGGGTCCCCCCACCCCAGATTTCTGAGACTATTTTAGTATGTTTTTACAGTATCAGAATCTACATTTTAAAACTTGTTGTCATTTCTGGGGCTTCCCTGGTAGCTCAACTGGTAAAGGATCTGCCTGCAACGGAGGAGACCCTGTTTCAATTCCTGTGTTGGGAAGATCCCTTGGAGAAGGGATAGGCTACCCACTCCAGTATTCTTGGGTTTCCCGGATGGCTTAGACAATAAAGAATCTGCCTGCAATGCTGGAGACCTGGGTTCGATCCCTGGGTTGGGAAGATCCCCTGGAGGAAGGCATGGCAACACACTCCAGTATTTGTGCCTGGAGAATCCCATGGACAGAGGAGCCTTCTGGCCTACAGTCACTGAGGTCTCAAAGAGTCAGACACAAGTGAGTGACTAAGCACAGCATATTGTCATTTCTACTGGAGTCAAAGCTTAGTGCATTATTAAGCATGATACAGTTCACTGGACTAAAATGAACCAATACTAATTAGAATCCAGAGCAACCCTTGTGCACCATACCTGTTCCCCATCATCCTTTCCTTATTGTTGGCTTGGCTACTTCAGCTAAGATACAGGTTATAGGTGAAAGGTTTAGCATTCATAAAAATGAAGAACATCAGAGGCATATAAACAAGTCTTATGGTTATATGGGCTTCAATCAAGCTAAAGCCTGCCCCAAATTAATGACAAAATCAATATGTAAAGCAGAAGGATGATGAGCCAGTTTGGATGAAATCCTATCTGAAATCTTTATTAAAAATACAAAGCAAGCTGAGTCCTTTCAAGTGATCTGAGTTGGCAACCTTCAAGTCAGATATTTCCTGTCAGAGGCAGAATTCTTAGGTACTAAGTAATGCTGCTTTTGTAAATATGATAGAATGAGGGCCCCTGAGGGTTAGTGAGGGAAGCACTTTCTCCTTCAGGGGTGTCTGATCCAGGTACCAGTCATGTGCAGGCTCTGCAGGGCCACCTGCTTCCCGAGGGTTCCCCCAGTCTTGACATCAACTTTTGCATCCAGTGTGACTGTGGTATGAGCTTTGTGCATATCTTCCAAAGGATCCTGTCAACTCACATTCCAGTGTAAGAAACCCCTTCACTGCATAGCTCTCATTTTCTCACTTTCATGGTGCTAAAACCCATAGGAGTTTTAAGGCAAGCTGGGTCTGGACAGTGTTATTACAAACTCCCTGAGCACCAGAGAGAATCACATTCCCACACTAGTTTACTGAAAGCAACCTAAACCAAGGGCAGCCAGTATTATATGATTTCTGCTTTCTCCTTTTTATTTTCCCTGCAAATGCTCTGTGACACTAAGTTGTCCCATTTGATGGGCAATTTGCTTCTGTGCTATGCTGCCATTAGCACTTGTCTCCAATGCGCGGCTCCTCCCTCAAGGGGCTTTTCCACCAGAGTTCAAATCTATGGCAGAGTTCTGGCTGCACTCCAAGTTCAATGCTCCTGTAAGATATGCAAAAAGAAAAAAAAAATGTTGGAATGCCATTGAAAAAGTAGGACATGGCTATCTTTGTACTGAGTTTATTTAGGGATGAAAACTGAATTCTGTCACTACTGCAGTTTGCAGATGCTTTTACTTCTGTGTACTTGTCGAGGAATTAATGTTATTTAATAGCCACAACAATAAATACAGCCTTGACAAGGTGATTATCCCATAAGACTAAAATCATGATATAGCATAAATCAATACCAGCCCTAAGTATGTCTCTGAACGGGGTATATATTTCTATATTCACTGCGAGATGTTGAACTAATTTTGGAATTAGAAGCTGTATGAAATGCAAAAGCTATTTTTCTCAGTGAAAAATTACAGAATATGTATGATGATCACTCAGAATATATATTGCTCATAAAATGAGTAGAATGAAAAAGAGTAGGTGAAAGTAGGCAAACTTTGAAAGTAGTTCAAGTGTAAACCTCTGCTCCTGAGGGCATGCTTCTCTCTACTTCACACCAACCCAGCTCAGCCAAGACCCTCTGACTGTTCTTTTTCTGTCACACTTGTGGACCATCAGCCCATCCAAGAGACCCTTCTTGTGCGAATCGGCACTTTCAGCCTGTGCTACTAAGTCAAATCAATTGATTCTCCTGCCTGAGAGAGCTCTGCCTAGTGCAAAGGCCTTTTAGAGTCTCTGTGGCTGGAGTTGAGTCATACAGAAAGAGAGGGTTATTGATCAAGAGAAATCAGGCTTAGCTTGCATGGGGAAGCTTCCTGGGGAGACACAGGCACTTGATTTTGAAAGTCAATATTAACCACGCTCTTAGCTGTCTGCTAACTAAGGTAATCCTGTTTGAGCTGGCTTTTCTGGAAGCCTGACTCTGTTCATGTCAACCATTCTTCCCTCCAGGGAACTTCCTTGGAGGCAAATTGCTCCTTATCCCTCAACACCCGACCTGCTCAAACAAACATCCTTCTCCCCCACAGCCCACCGAACATCACGGGCAGATACTAGACCCCTTCCGACCTCCAGAGCAGCTCTTGCTTAGTCAAGAGGGCCCTAAAAAATACTATTTAAAACCTTAATATATGAAGTGCCTTCTCTCAGAGTTTCCCACTGCCAGATAAGTGCCGCCTTAACTGCGTTTTTGTGAAGTAGCTGCAGTGGCACTTGATAGCTGATTATGTTAATCCTTTAGGGATATTTGAGAAAATATCTGCAGATTCTTCCTATAGGAGAGTAATCAAGATTGATTCAGGTATCAACCACCCGACAGGCCTTCTAACTTACATGTTCTCAGTATACCACATATTGTATTTTTACTTTTCAATATTGTACATTTTTTTTCCTTTTCACTCCCCCCTCCTACAGTGCACACAAAGATTTCCTTAGTCACAAAGGATTAAATAATTCACCTATGAAGAATCCTTTTAAAGCATCAGTGCCTGTCTTGAAAATTGCTTCCCCTCCTTGCTTTTCCTTTTTTTCCAAACAGAACAAAGGAAAGTGTTAATCTTTTGATAATTGACTCTATTTTTACTGGAATTTCTCTTGTGATTATTTAATACATCTGCAGTCAGTTTCAAACAGTGTCTGTTTTCAGCATCTATCCTCTAACCAGAGACAAGTTGTCCAAGCAGGGGGGCTGGGGTGGAAACAATACCCTCACAGTAATGAATGTAGCCCAAAGCATACTGTTTGAAAATGAATTTGGCATTACTTATTTAGACAAGACACAAATGTACTTGCAGCTCTATTTACCACACAGAGCTCTTACAGAGTCTGTCTGCAAAGGGACAGAAAACTTCCTACTCTGACGGGCATATCAGTAGGGATTTTATTTGTGTCTTCCTGTAAATGCAGGCGAGCTCAGCTATTGATGACTTTAATTCTACAGGCACCAGTGGTTTGTATTTAGCCTGAGAAATAACATTAGGCAAGTTTATCTGATGAGCTGGGGGAAGTTTCCCCTGAGTGGGATGGACAGCGGGTACAGTGTGACTAGCTTGCTCCTTCTGGAACCTCTTTCCCTTCTTACCTCCATTCCCCACCTGGCTCCCACAAGCCTCCTGTCTTTTCACAAAAGCAGAGAATTCAACAGATGTACACCACTTCCTTCATTATTTAGGCTGATGCTGCGCTATCGATTTAGTCAGTGCTGTCGAGGTTGTGAAAATCTGTATTAACACACGGGTTAAATGGAAAAATATTTATTTAATGCTTTTGTTTACTCTTCCCCCTGCTTCTGACCCTGGGAAACACCCAGGGACAGGAGCGGCCCCAGTCAGGCTCTGTCTGGCCCCTTCCCGGGTTAATCACATTTCACACGTCCCCCTTTCTGGCAGGTGCAGCACCAGAGCTCCCCTTTGTCCCTCTCTGGATGAAAGTGTGAGGTTCCATCAAGTCCCCCAGGCACCAGAACAGTTTGCTTTCCTGCTGGAGGTGAAACTGACTCTGGGAGAAGGCACAGCTGGGGCTTTTATCTCCCCTTCAGTAAGCACCCGGCGGCTGCGCTCTTTCACTTTGCATGAAAATAAGACCGAGGCTGGAGCCATGACTTTTGGCTCCTTACCACGTCGCTCGTAAGGGTAGGGGTGAAAAGGACCCGGGGGCGCGGTTCGCAGTGGAGGAATTAAGCTGGGAGCGGAGCCGGCTTTTTCGGTAGGAGGTGGCCTGCGCTCCCGATAGAGGCCGCGCTGGGGCTGCTGCAGCATCTGCGGCCGACGACGAAACGTGCTGTGCAGGAGTGAAAGCGCTGGCGCAGCAGTGAGAGCTGCGGAAACTATCTTGGGGAGGTGGTGGAAGGGACAGATATATGACAGGAGCTTGAAGAGCGCAGACACTCGGGAGCGCGTCGGCGAGGGCATGGCTCACCCTGGACAGCTCCGTGATGACCCCCGAGACGCACATCTCTCCCTTCTTTCCCACTGTTCTCAAGGCAGCCGGCTGACCCTTGCTCTCCAGGGGCTGGCCTGCTGCGAAGTCAGTAGCGGTTCTCGGTGGAACTGAAGTCAGCAGATCCATTAGGTAGACTAATGGTGATGGAAGGCTCCGTGGCTTGGGTTAAGGTGACATTTATATTTGGACACCCTCTGATTACTGGCAGGCGCCCCGGTTGCTTGGGAAATGTTCTGGGAGCTGGGGCTGTGGAGTGCCTCCCTGGGAGGGTGGCAGGGGTGACAGGCGAGCCATGACAGGGAATGAGCCCAAGTGGCAGCCTCTCCGGTGGAGACCATGCCGAGTGGCAGTTGCTCGCGGGCGCCTGGCAGCGGAAGGCCATGTCCTAAGGTGTTCTGCCGACATCCACCAGAGCAGCTGGCGCCTGGTGGAAGGCAGATGGTGTTGGATCCCCCAAGTGTCACTGTCTAGCAAGATGCCATGTCCACTGATTAAAAATAATTAAACATTCCTTCCTCCAGTGAAGGAGAATGGCACAGCATGCCAGGCAGGGAGGTTGACAATGGCATTACGCAGCAAGACGTGGCAGCAGCAGTGAGTGCCTGGGGTAGCAGGTGCGCCTGGCTTGGAGAAGGTGGAGTGGGAGTGGGGCGCCTGGTTTAGCAGTGACAGCAGGAAGAGTTTAGTGAGGATGCATATGCATGAGGGAGGCATGAACAGATCATATTGGATGACTTTCTACTGCTCAGCCTAGTTTATGGAGAACATTTTCCACTTGCTGAACAAAAAGAACACATTTTATGTATATGACCTAATCAATATGCACTAATCTGCTGGTATATGTCTCAATGCTAGGTGCTGTGGACAGAATATATTAATAGATGCTACTGTCCATGTCCTCATCGTCTGTGTATGTGTGTTAGTCACTCAGTCATGTCTGACTCTTTGCAACCCTGTGGACTGTAGCCCTCCAGGCTCCTCTGGCCACGGAATTTTCCAGGCAAGAACTCTGGAGTGGGTAGGTATTCCCTTCTCCAGGGGATCTTCCCGACCCAGAGATAGAACCTGGGTTTCCTGCATTGCAGGCAGATTCTTTACGTCTGAGCCACCAGGGAAGCCCCTCTCATTGTCCTTGTGCTGTGCTGAACTTGGTCGCCCAGTTGTGTCTGACTCTTTGCAACCCCATGGACTATAGCCTGCCAGGCTTCTCTGTTCATGGGGATTCTTCGGGCAAGAATACTGGAGTGGGTTGCCATGCCCTCCTCCAGATCTTCCCAGCCCAGGGATCGAACTCAGGTCTCTGGCATTGCAGGTAGACTCGTTATCCTTACTTTGGTTGAACTGACCCACTTTTTCCCTCCATACATGTATATGTTTTTCTTCTTCTTCTTCTGCAGTATTGAGTCCTGGAAGGAGTCTGACAAAAGGGTTCGACATACTGACATTTCTCAGGTGTACTGTCGTGTTTAAGGACTCAGTTGTATTATCATGAATGAGACCGTTTTCCAAATCTACCCAGACTCATGAATATCACTATCCTGTCCCCTTCCCCATACCCCTTTCTCATCCTCATTCAATCCCCTTTCCTTTCCCAAACAATTTCCTGGATGTTGTCAGGAACCTCTGAAAAGGCAGGCCACTTTACTATGTTTCTGTTAATTGTCTTGAATTTGTACAATGCTAATGTGTTTTCCTAAGTTTCTAAGAAATATGAAAGATTTTAATGTGGATTGAATAAATTTGATTTCAGGCAAAGTGAAATGTTCTAGTCTCCTGTTAACTCTAAAAAAGAATTTTCTTCTTCCTCTTATTTGTGTTTGAAATCATCAGTATTTACTTGAAAAATATCGACTGTACGAGTTCTACATGTCACTCCATTGTGAGAGTAGGGTTGTAAGAACAATGTACTATGTGCATGAAAAAAAGAGTAAATTCTTGTAAATCAGTATCACTCACTGAAAGGGAAGACTGAGAGGTTTTGGATTGAAGGGGTGATCATAATATGATAATATTACTTAGGGAAGTGAGGTATATGCTGGTTCTTGGAATTTGGGGTTGCACACATAGTTGTGGAGAGGAATAGAAGCGTTTCCCAAGAATGGAGGAAAGATTTCAACAAAGGCATTAGAAAACGTATGAGTGAACAACAAAGTATGGCTTGGCTAGTAGAGAGAGCCTACATTTTTAAAAGGAAAGAGAGTACTTCCCTGATCATTACCCAAATAAGGACAACTGCTTTACCCAATAAGATATTCTTTATAGTGATCTCTGTAGACCGAATGACAGACACTGGAATATTGACACTCAGAATTCTACTGTGGAGGACTCTGTATTTCGGCTTTTTCAGCACCCATTCTGAACAGTGACCTCGTTTGATTCTTAAATCACAGAGGTTTGGAAAACTAAAACTTAACAATTCCACAAATCCTTTGTATCTAGGACTTTATGTATGATCTAACTTCTGCTGAGTTGATGCCCTCTTTTGAGACTTTCAAGTGGAGATGAACTCCATGAGTCAGAAACACCAGAGGTGAGACTTGATCACCAGGTAAATTCAGTGACAGAGGCACCTGGTCCTTTAGGGAAGCCAGGGTGGAATTTCTGGGGTTACTACCAAATGGCTTTGGTGCTGAGCAGTTGTCAGCAATGGTCTTACTACAGACCAGAGTGACTGGACATTTTTCCAGGTTGCTCTGTTCCTGAATGTGAATCATCTAAGCCTGGTTTTCTGGTTCTACTTGAGATTTTGTAAGTTGTCTAATACCTTTGACTATAACATTTTTCAACCTTAAATTAAGTAGATATTTTTGCCCACAAATAAGAACACTGGTTATTAGAGTTCTCTTCTGAGTAATCCTTCTATGTGGTGCCAGGTAAGTGAAGAAATCTTAAGATACATATGGGTGATCATCTTGAATTGGATGCAACTGACCAGATCAAGGAAGAGTACCTGACCCAAAGGGGCAAGTTGATTGGTTGACTAGTAACCTAAGAAAGAAAATGAAGTTGCTCAGTCATGTCCGACTCTTTGCAATTCCACGGACTGTAGCCTACTAGGCTCCTCCATCCATGGGATTTTTTTCAGGCAAGAGTATTGGAGTGGGTTGCCATTTCCTTCTTCAGAGCATCTTCCTGACCCAGGGATCGAACCCAGGTCTCCTGTGTTGTAGGCAGACGCTTTTACTGTCTGAGCCACCATGGAAGCCCAGTAGTTTAAGAGGTGACCTTAAAGAGACTTTTCCCAAACAGGACCAATAATTGCATACTCAACCAATACAATCCTCTTTGTCAAGGGTTTCAACTGCAAATAATAAAAATTGACTAAAAAAAATATGAAAGACTGTCAGAAAAAGAAGGCAGACAGTAAGTTCATGTGTAATGAGAAGCTGAAAGCATAGACAGGATATAGTGATCATGGTTAATAGCAGCAAGATTAGTAAAAGACTATTAAGAGTTTTAAGGTTAGGTCAAGATGGTACCTGCTAGATCCAGCTTCCCTTTTTAGATGATTCTGCCTCATCCACAGCTTCCAGCTTCAGAATGCAGGGCTGGTGGATTCTTTGTTCAAAGAGAGCCATAGAATTAGACTAAGGAATCCATCTGCAGGCTAGCAGGTAATTCATGGAATCACTGGTGTGAATGTCTCAGCCGCATAACTAACCAGTGTAATACTAGCCAAACCAATCAGACCAGTTTATTTTCAAATGGGTTGGCAAGTCTGTAATGAGAGGAGAATAGAATAGATATGAAGGAAAAGCAGATATTCACAGGAAAGAGAACGAGTCAGTGAAACTGATTCCTAAGTAGGCTCACTTTGGGCTGGCATTTTTCTCCCAGTCCACATACAGCTCTAGGATAGACAGTGCCCTTTGAGGCCCTTTGCTGAAGGTGCTGTAAGGAGCCTCTTCTTCCAAGAGATTTCCAAGAACATGACCACAGCCTGAATTCAACCTGAAGAGATTACCCAACTTGCAGAACAGTACTGGGTACTGAGTAACTATCCAGTCCCCAAATTAGCTTGGATCATCAAAGCCAGCTTCATTACGCCTTATTTTCTGACCCCCTGCGTGTTCACCTTTTTCTTTTTGTTCTTGTTTTCATTTTTGTTTTTTGAGACCAGGCTACCCAACTGAGATTCTTGCTCTGTTATCACAAAAATACCTAAGGTTCTGGTCCCATCTCACCCACAGCACTTAAGCTACCTTCAGCATTTGTTTCTTGTGTTCTAATGAGCCCTGTTTACAGAGGACATTCAACTTAAAAAAACAAAACAAAAAAACGTCATTCTTCTGTCTTGCTCCCTTGGAAATTTCAGGAGGAAGAACAAGGGCAAACATCCTTGACTTGGATTTAGAAAGTTTGAAATGACTTGATTTCAGTTTTTTTAACTTTGAAATATGGGTGAATAACCCTTGGAAGTAGAATGTTGCCCAACCGATATGTAGACCACTATTAAGTCACCCTTTAAATGTAGTATTTGATTACCACGCCTACTGAATAAGAGTTTTCAACTAAAATTATCACCAATAGAAACCACACTAGCAGATCTCGACACAAGAGTGGTAATATACCCTTAAATTAAACTATTTTGGCCTTTTTGAAAGTCAGACCATTTTTAGTAAGTGCTTTCTGAAACCTCATTATTATTATGACTAGCACTAATTTATGCCTATATAATGCATTCTGCCTTCTTGTGCTCTGAAAATTATATTTCAGAATCATTTTACCCACCTGTAGAGAAGCATAACAGCTATTCCATAGCACTCATGTCTATGTCTCAGACTTGGCAATGAACAGAGGAAAAGGCCATAAATATGCCACTTACAACAGAGAGGTGGAACATTCTTTCAAAAGGGAGTTTGGCTTTGACAGGTGGGTCCAGCTATTTGGGAGGATTGTATTTCTTCATCCTCACCTATCATTCATCTCAGCATTGTTGGGCGCAGAAAAACACCCACAAATGATTTTCAACTTTGGCTGAATATTAGAATCTCCCGAGGAACTTAAAAAACATCTATACCCAGGTTTCATTCCAGCCAACAGGAGTTATCTCTGCAGGTAAGGCCTGCGTTTAAATATTTTAAGCTTTACATATGACTCCAATGGACAACTATATTTGAGACATACTCACTGAAAATCAGTTTGAAAGTTGATTTTCAAATTTTGGTTGCCATTTTCATCACTGGGGAAGAGTCTACTCATACTTACTGAATCTAGATGGTCCTGATGCACAAGAAAGTTTACAATCCACAGACTTATACATAGCTAATTTGGTTATTTTTGTCCAAAGGTTCTGTCCTCTACATTCCCCAATATTCTGCTCCAGTCCTGGCAATAGCTACCATTATCAGTTCAGTTCAGCTGTTTAGTCGTGCCCAGCTCTTTGCGACCCCAACGACTGCAGCATGGCAGGCTTCCCTGTCCATCACCAACTCCTGAAGCCTACTCAAGCTCATGTGCCTCGCATCAGTGATGCTATCCAACCATCTCATCCTCTGTCATCCCCTTCTCCTCCAGTCTTCAATCTTTCCCAGCATCAGGGTCTTTTCAAATGAGTTGGTTCTTCACATCAGATGGCCAAAGTATTGGAGTTTCAGCTTCAACATCAGTCCTTTCAATGAACACTCAGGACTGATCTCCTTTAGGATGGACTGGTTGGATCTCCTTGCAGTCCAAGGGACTCTCAAGAGTCTTCTTCAGCACCATGATTCCAAAGCATCAATTCTTTGCTCAGCTTTCTTTACAGTCCAACTCTCACATCCATGCATGACTACTGGAAAAACCATAGCTACCATTATATATCCTGGTTAAAATGCAATAATGTTAACTGGAGTGATAATATATCAAATCTGCCATCATGAAAATGCTCTCCACAGAGAACAGGAGGGGACAAAGGATGGGTATACTTCACAGATGATAAGAGAATTGGAGTGCTTTGCTCCTGTCTTCATAGATTCCTAACACATCCAGCAATCACTGTCCACCACAATCAAACACTGAGTCATGGTTCTTTTACTCCTGGCAAAAAATTAAATTGTTATTTATTAAGGGTCCACTCCAATACTGGGACATTGCTAGTATTTTCTCCTCCTACTCTTACTATAGCTTCTTATGATGTGTATAATTATTTTCGGGACCCAGATGAGAATCTGATTTTCAGAGGAAGCAAGCACTTGTCTGAGGGCCTCTAACTAGTGAATGACTGATTGAAGATTAGACCTTAAGCCCTTAGATCAAGGCTACTCTGTTGACTTCCATGTTATCTTATATCTGACAGATGTTTTGAAGAGAGAAGGAATCTGGGTTCAAATCTTTGAGGAGCTGGCATGCAGAGGAAGCAGATCCACTCTGCACTGCTGCAGAGAATGGAACATGACTCAGTAAGTAGAAGTTCAAGCGAGGCGCATTTCACCTTAATAAATTATGTACTGTGCTGTGCTTAGTTACATCCGACTCTTTGTGACCCCATGCACTGCAGTCTACCTGGCTGTTCTGTCTATGTGGATTCTCCAGGCAGGAATACTATAGTGGGTTGCCATGCCATCTTCCAGGGGATCTTTCCAACCTAGGCATCGAATTGGAATCTCCTGCATTGCAGGCAGATTCTTTACCAGCTAAGCTACCAGGAAAGCCCAATGATAGCTGTTTCTTGAAAACTTTGTGGTCAGCACTGATCTTTCAATGTTTAAGCCAGTTCATCTCATCTCATCATCCTAACACCCTGTGATGACAGAGGTACTATTATTAACCCGATTTTTAGGTCAGCAAACATCTCCTCGTGTGCGCACACTGGGACAGGCAGGATCATTCTGTGAGCAGAGGAACAGGCAGAGCAGGAAACTTCATGGAGGGATCTAGGGGCATAGAATGCTTGCCTGCTCTCCTCTCCCATCTTGAAGTCTGTTTGTAACATCTTGCCACCCTCAGGGCTTTCCAGATTTTCCCGTGAGCGTGTACCGAAAAGTAGGGGAGAAATGAGTGACCCTCAGTGGCTGGGTCAGGTAAGAAGTTTTCCAAAATCCAGTATTTCGTTTCAAAATTTCTTATGAAGCTTTTCATATATAATATACCTACATTTGTTTTATTGTGAAAAGAATGTAATTTTCTATTTTTGAACAAACACTATGGGTCAACATCTATGTCACGCTTACTTTGTGGTTGGTCTGCCTCTGACAGCTACAGCTTGACTTGGAGCTAGCATTGTTTCTGTCTAAGATACCATGTCTTGCTGTGTATCCTTATAAAATGTGAAGCTTCTGGACAAGGTAACGGAGTAAGCCCTTAACACCTTAACGTAATTCTACTTTTATTTTCTAAAATAATTTTTGTATTTACCAAAATATTGTCTACAGATCATTAAAAGTATTCAATACTAAGAAAGTCCTTTAGCCCCTCTCTGCCATGGGTTTTCCTAAGATAGTCCTTTTGGTTCTACTAAATTAAAAGCTCTGGAAACTATTCCCCTGAAACTAGGGTGGCTATACATCCTGGACAGCCCTGATTTATATCTTATCACTTGTATAAATTATTAATATTATTTTACTCCAAAATGTCTTGATTTTAATGTCAAATTTCGTGGTCACTGTGTGTACCCAAGGCTGCCACTTCTGATGCTATCCATGTTTGTTTTCTAGCAGTAGCCTCCATGTTTTTAAAATTTATGGTTCTGTCCTTATTTCTTGATACTGTGTCTAATTTAGACATTTCCCATTGACTTCCTGCTACCATGATTAAGTATTTAGCTCACACACAGCCCCATCTCTTTTCCTCACTTCCTTTGAATAAGTACATTGCTCTTTAGTTCCTTTGCTGATTACCTCTGTAACTCTATTTCTTGTTCCATTAATTATAGATCATTTCCCTTGACTTTTTAGTTTATAAAGATATTAGTACCTTCACAACTTTCTTTACCTGCCTTCTCTCTTTCACTCAAATCCTTCTCTTTTACATTGTTAAAGTTGATAACAATTATATTCTGTCTATAACTAAAATGAAGTTTGTGTTTAAACTATGGGATGACTCTGTTGAAAAGCAGTTGTATTTGTGCTATTATGACCATGTGTTTATTCCCTGCTAAATAAGGCAGCAGTGCTCTGTGATTCATTCCTTTAGTCCTAATACTAACACTGAACTAGAAAACTATTATGATTTTTTTTTTTTTTACAGACTAAAACTGAGGCACAGAAAGGCTGTCTTTCCCAAGACCACACAGTTATTCATAATAGTCAAAGTTAATTACAGCAGCTGGTTCCAGAGTCAGTGTTCATATGTCAGCTGTTTGGGCTACTGTTCAATGGCCAAGATGTCTTTCAGTTCAGTTCAGTTCAGTCGCTCAGTCGTGTCCGACTCTTTGCGACCCCATGAATTGCAGCACGCCAGGTCACCCTGTCCATCACCAACTCCCGGAGTTCACTCAAACTCATGTCCATAGAGTCAGTGATGCCATCCGGCCATCTCATCCTCCGTCATCCCCTTCTCCTCCTGCCCCCAATCCCTCCCAGCATCAGAGTTTTTTTCAATGAGTCAACTCTTCGCATGAGGTGGCCAAAGTATTGGAGTTTCAGCTTTAGCATCAGTCCTTCCAAAGAACACTCAGGACTGATCTCCTTTAGAATGGACTGGTTGGATCTCCTAGGCACTCTCAAGAGTCTTCTCCAACACCACAGTTCAAAAGCATTAATTCTTCAGCTCTCAGCTTTCTTCACAGTCCAACTTTCACAACCATACATGACTACTGGAAAAACCATAGCCTTGACCAGACGGACCTTTGTTAACAAAGTAATGTCTCTGCTTTTGAATATGCTATCTAGGTTGGTTATAACTTTTCTTCCAAGGAGTAAGCGTCTTTCAATTTCATGGCTGCAGTCACCATCTGCAGTGATTTTGGAGCCCCCCAAAATAAAGTCTGACACTGTTTCCACTGCTTCCCCATCTATTTCCCATGAAGTGATGGGACCAGATGCCATGATCTTTGTTTTCTGAATGTTGAGCTTTAAGCCAACTTTTTCACTCTCTTCTTTCACTTTCATCAAGAGGCTTTTCAGTTCCTCTTCACTTTCTGCCATAAGGGTGGTGTCACCTGCATATCTGAGGTTATTGACATTTCTCCTGGCAATCTTGACTCCAGCTTGTACTTTACTCTTCACTTTTCCTCTAAATCCAATATTGTTGATGAAAAGTCAGATGTCAGCCGGACTGGTGCTTCTTTATCAATGTACTTTCTCCTCTGATCTCCACTCCAGTCCTATGGTTGCTTAGGATAGTCCCTTTATTGTTAGTATTCTGAAATGTTACAATACATTGTCTAAGAATGGGTCTCTTTGCAATTCACATTGGTCATTATCACTAAGTCCTTTAAACTGAAAGATTCATATTTCTAACTCTGAGAAATGCTTTTTACTTTTTTTCATTGAAAATTTCTTGCCCTCTTCTTTTTCTTGTATCTCTTTCTGGAATTCTTATTAATTTGCATATTAAATGTACCATGAATCTTACATCTCTTATATTTCATCATATTGTCTCCTTGGTTTTTCATTTATTTTAACTCCAGAAATACTCATTGGGCACTTTATATTTTCACCCAGAAAATAGAGTAACACAGGAAATAGAGAAGTAGACAAATAAATAGTCTGATTTCAGAAAAATGTCACTATATAGAGAAAATAAAGCAGTGTTTAGGGACACTTGTCTTTTTGTTTCATCAATTAAGATTTCCTTATCCATTATTCTATGGACTGTTTTATTTTGATAATAAGCTTATCCTCATACTTTTCTCAAACATATCTATTTTTGTATACAAATGTAATGTATTCTTGAATATCGTGCTGCAAATCTCTAAGGATAAAAACTAAGGTATAATGAAACCTCTTTTTAATTCCAAGTTATCTCTGCTTGCTCTTTTTATTTTCTTCTATTCTTATTATGTTGTTATTTCTCTGTCATATTTCTGGCTTTTCTCAAATATCTTGGCTTTCCATTCATATTTAAGAATAAGGCTTCAGAGAGGCTGCCTGGAGACGGTGTCTGTGTGATCAGAGATTGTCAATTGGCCAGCCATCTGAGGGAGGAAGCCTGAGTGCCAGGTTGACCAAGAATTCTATTTGGGGCACTGGAGCTGATGTCACCACCCTAAGGCTTTTCAAATTACTTGTTCAATTTAATTAGAGAATGTCCCTCCAGTTTTATTATATGGCTTTGAATCATTTTGGGTGAGGAAGTGAGTTCAGGGTGGTTTCATTCCTGAAATTAACTCCCATTCTCCACCCCTCTTCTTCCTCCTGCCCCCTGCCCCCACCCCCACCCCCCACCCCCGCCATGATAATATCCACCTCTGTGCATCAAGCCTCAGAAGGATTTGGCTGGGCAGTTTGGCTGTCTCTTTGCTGTACCTTCACACCAAGGAATTACGGCTTCCTCCACTTTGTTTCAAAGTTTTCAGCTTCCAAGACATTTGAAAATCTCTCATCTTATGGCCTCCCACTTTTGTTATTTTTCCCTTGACCATAAGTGTGTTTGGGATTTCAGTAGCTGTAGGACAAAAGTATATCTGCTCAGCTTGCCATCAAATTCTCATAAATATTTTTTGAAGATGGTAGTCCAAGGGTGAGCTTTATAAGTACAGAAACATGACAGAATTATCCTGGGAGAGGAGCTTTGATGGAAAAGAGAGAGAAAGTCAGAACTGAAGAAAGACTGTCCCTGAGAAGGGCAAGCTGGTTTTAAAGGAGCTTCATGATTCCCAAGGGGCCAATTACTATGAACTGACTTGTGGCCCCCACTCCAAATCATATGTTTAAGCCCTGATCCCCAGTGCCATTGAATCTGGAGATAGGGTTTCAGGGAGTAATTAAAGTTAAATTAGGTCATATCAGTAGGACCCTAATCTGATAGGACTGTGACCTTATATGAAGAAGACAAAAAGATTTTTCACTGCATCATATGCGAATACAGAGAGAAGGTGACCATCTTTAAGCCAGGGAGAGTACTCTCACCAGAGTCTGTATAGGTTGGCACTTTGATCTTGGATTTCTCACTCTCCAGTATGATAAAAAATAAATGTCTGCTGTTTAAGGCACACAGCCTATGCTATTTTGTTATGGCAGCTTGAATTGACAAATATACCAACATTAGTACAGTTTCAGGGAGAAAGCATAAAAGGAGTTGCCGACATGTTTGCTGTGCACCACGGTACTCTTGAAACATTAAGCTTGAGCCAGTAGACCTGCTGAACAAAGTTCTAGCTCTGCTATTAACTGGAGTGGCTTTAGTCAATCACTTTACCCAATGAGCTACGGTTTTCTCATCTCTAGAATGGAATTAATAATTCCGATTCCCTGAGTCTTGGTGTGAGTATTAAATCCATTATATTTTACCATAATCATTTATTGTACCCAGTTATTTATTCACAGTCATTTTCCATGACTGATCCTTACTTAACCTTGGCAATTGAGTCTGTAAACTAGAAAAGGCAGAAAAGTATTAACAGACATGGCCAGTGTGGTGCTTGGCATTCAGTAGATGCTCACTAAATTCAACTGTAAAGTCTATGTGTAACCAGGTGGTTATAAATTACATGGCTCTCTGATTGTGGTATCCCCCTAGGGAGGCTCATGGAGACCTTGGAAGCTGCTATTCTCAGGAAGGCTTCAAGTTCTGCTGCTGTTTTGCCCTTGGCCAGTCTGTCCCCTGGTGGCTCAGCAGTACAGAATCTGCCTGCAATGCAGGAGATGCAGGTTCAAGCCCTGGGTGTGGAAGATACCCTGGAGAAAAAAATGACAACCCACTCCAGTCTTCTTCCACGGGAAATCCCATGGACAGAGGAGCTTGATGGGCTACAGTCCATAGGGTCACAAAAGAGCCAGACATGATCAAACGACTAAACAGCACCAGCAGTCTGAAACAACACCTCTGGGTTACCACTGCTATGTGTCCTAACTCAGCCTTCTGCATTTCTGGGAATCCCTCTCTCTATCCAATATTTCGTTTTTAAATCAAATTTTTTTGGCTAAAGTTGATGTCTGTCTTTCTAGACTGAGATCTTCTCAAAGACATGACTATATCTGAATTATTTTTTCCCAGCATTTAACCTATTACCTGTTAAACAGTAGGCCTTCAACAAATATTTATTTCATGGGGGAGGGGGTTTATCTGGGAGACATCAGGACTTCTGACTTCCCTCACTTTCTCTTTAGAATTGTTTGAGGTTCTCCGGTGTCATCCATCTTTCTGCATATGTCTAGGACAATGGGTCTCGTTTCTAGTTACAGTGACTTGAATGAGATCAGACTGTGGGACTCTAGGGCAGTGTTGCTGCCATTTTCAACTTTATATTTGAAGTGAATTATGGCACAAGGGGGGGATTCTGATGAGATGTTGAGAAGCTATATGTATCATGTGTGGTAGCGTCCAGTCCCACTGCCATAGGTGATGTTGAACACAACTTCTATGTGACTGACCTTTAATCTGAGTCTGGAGGTGCAAGCCATGTCGACACTATGCTTTGTCAGCCTTTCTCCCAGAGGACAACCTGATCTACTGATACAATTTTCCACTTTGAATCTAACACATAATCTGTCATTGTTCTCTCAAGAAAGTGAGAACTGTAGTAATTTCACTTCTCTGCTTCTAACAGCAATAGTGGCTCTTAGTGCTAAGTGGTACATGATGTTAGTTTCTTAGATAATTAGACCACAGTACTTTGTGGAGTCTGCAGTGTGGTTTAGAACTTACCAGTTTGTCGGTGGTATTTATGGTTTCAGGATATTATAGATAACTGTAATAAATTAAACTCCTTTTCATTTGTATTGCTTTATTCATCAAACATATAGTAAGAACTATTTTTTGCAGGTCAAGTGTAAGCCTCTGACTTTCTCATACTTAAACCTTTAGCTACTGATGTTCCCAAGCTATTGAACTGAAAAAATAGAACAATAAGTCTAAGCTAAGTCTAATATTAGCTTCCAGGTAGTTTGCTACGTAGTAATATTAACATAATGTGCATAAATAAATGTATGTATAAGTATATACAAAAATACATTTATGTATGTGCTCATTTACTCTGCAACCTCAGACACTGTAGTGCACCAGGATCCTCGGTCCATGGAATTATCCAAGCAAGAATACTGGAGTGGGTTGCCATTTCCTATTCCAATATATGCCTGCACATGTTGCTAATACTGATATCTCACAGAAGTGCATGGTATTTTTTTTTATTAATAAAATACTTTAGCACTTAAAAAAATCTTATCTTCAATAATTTTGAAAGGTATTCAGCATAGGCATGTCATTTCCACATGACTAAAATGTTTCAGAGTAGATAAATAAATTGTTCAAGACAACACCAGTAACTGGCAGAGGGATAGATGGATGACTAAAGCAGTCTTCTTTTTACTTAAGATCATTGCCCTCAAGGAGTTGAGGGTTGAGATATTATTTAAGGCATGCTGTGCATACACTAAGCAGTGAAACACTGCCTGGCAGCATGTGTCTATGCACCATTGCGAAAAGAATGCAACATTTTCAAAGACAAGGCAAAGCAGCACTGGCTGGAGAAGTGGAAGAGCTCCCTTTTGCAGCGGTAGACCTTAAAGAAGAGCTTTAATCCGGGCTGAGGAAATAAATTTGGATAAGTCTGGTGAGAAGAGAAAAAAAAGTGTGCAGTCTAAAATATCAGGTTGAAAACTATGACGTTTATTATGTAATTAGCAGTAATACATTAAAGGTATATGTGTAGGTAAGTAGCTTGCTGTGATAAGCAATTTCTTTGTAACAGTTTGAAGAAAGGAATAGAGTAAGAAGATTCTGGAGATTTTGTGTTTTATTGTATTGGAGAGTAGTGACAATATTCTGCTGGTTAATTCTTAAACATTTCTATCATCCCTTTATCCACAGCTGGGACCATTTGGGGCCTGCTCTGTCTATTGAACTTTGACTAGCTTCAGTGAAAGGCTGTGTCTCAGATCTCTACTCCATTCCTGGGCCGTGAACCGGAGCAAGCCTGTCTCTGCCTGAAATATGGCTGTGCCATGGACTTTGTCTCAGAGTCTTGAAGAGCTGCTCCGAACATCCAGGCTAATTTACTAGCTGATAGATTCTAAATCTATCAGTACCGGCAAAGATGATAAGGACACAAGCTTGAACACGTGGCTGGTAGGTCTTGATTAAAATGAATCCTAGCAGGATCTTTTTAAAATTTAATATTGCAAGATTTCCTCAATATTACTTCAGTCAGCTTAATTTTCTTTTTTCTCCTTAAATATAACAATCTAATATTCTCAAACACGGAGGGCATTTGTGTCACGCTCATTTGCTGATGAACAATCTGAGCCTATATTTAAGTAGCCTCTCTCTTAGTTTTTCCTGTGAGATTTGGTTGGCAGAGATCATCTGTAACATATGGAGAGGTGGTGAGAAGGGTGCTCAAGTCAGCAACTGCAGTGTCACAATCCTGGGTGATAAGTGCTGAACTTGACTCATATAAGGCCTGTCTGGGGACCTTAGAAAAAGAAATCACATTTGGTTTCCATATGGAAGGATGGTGTAACCTGTGGAGCAGTTAGAGGGCCACTGGTGGGTGCTACCTGGGGCAACAGTGTTATCAGATTGGATTTATAGAGCTCACTTTGGAGTGTGGGAATGATGGAGTGAAACAGAATGAGGAAGGGACCTAGAGCAGGAGAAAATTCAGGGCTACATTAGGTTCTCCAAAGAAACAGAACCAATAGATGTGTGTGTGTGTGTGTGTGTGTGTGTGTGTGCACATGTGTGTGGAGGGTAGGCCAGCAAGCTGGAGATTCAGAGTAGAGTTGATGTTGCAGCTTAAATCCAAACGCAGTCTGGAGGCAAAGTTCCTTCTTTCTGGGGCACCTCAGTCTTTTATCTCTTAAGACCTTCAACTGATTTTATGAAGTCCACTGACACTATGGAAGTTATTCTGTTTATCAAGACATACTGATAGATGGTGACTGAAGCCATGAAATTAAAAGATGCATGCTCCTTGGAAGCAAAGCTATGACAAACCTAGACAGCAGATTTAAAAGCAGAGACATTACTTTGCAGACAAATTCTGTCTAGTCAAAGCTATTGTTTTTCCAGTAGTCATGTATGGATATGAGAGTTGGACCATAAAGAAAGCTGAACACCAAAGAATTGATGCTTTTGAACTGTGGTGTTAGAGAAGACTCTTGACAACCCTTAGACTGAAGGGATATCAAACCAGTCAATCCTAAAGGAAATCTGTCCTGAATATTCGTTGGAAGAACTGATGCTGAAGCTGAAGCTCCAATACTTTGGCCACCTGATGGAAAGAACAGACTCATTGGAAAGACCCTGATGCTGGGAAAGATTGAAGGCAGGAAGAGAAGGGGATGACAGAGGATGAGATGGTTGAATGGCATCACTGACTTGATGGATGTGAGTTTGAGCAAGCTCCGGGAGCTGGTGATGGACAGGGAAGCCTGGTGTGCTGCAGTCCATGGGGTCGCAAAGAGTCGGACATGACTGAGTGACTGAACTGAACTGAACTGATAGAAATGTTAGTATCATCTAAAAAGTACCTTCACTGCAACACCCAGACTGGTGTTCAGTCCAACAACTTGCTACCATAGCTTTGCCACATCAACACAAAAAATTAATCATCACAAAAGACAATGAAATTTTATCCTTCAGGTGAGAGGTGAGAGAAGAGAAAGAATGATAGTAGAATTTGATTGGGTGGACTCACTAAGCAATTGGATGCACAGTCTGAACATCTGGGGCATGGATACCTAGGACAAACATGGTCCTGCCAATTTATTCATACATGTGGTCCAGCACGCCTACTCCCTTCCTTCTGAGTTCACTTTTTCTATCATTTACTGGGTAACAATATGCCAGATGGCTCATGGTAAAGAATCTGCCTGCAGTGCAGGAGACCTGGGTTCGATCCCTAGGTTGGGAAGATCCCCTGGAGATCCCACTCCAGTATTCTTGCCTGGAAAATCCCATGAAGAGAGGAGCCTGGCAGGCTATAGTCCATGGTGTTGCAAAGAGTTGGACATGACTTAGCGACTAAACGATGCCAGGTACCCTGCTAGGAACTGAGGATATAAAGGATGATGGAACACATTGTTTACCTGAGATGGTCTCTCAATCTATTCATTGCTCTGCACTGCAGCTTTGCAGGCAAGACTGAGAGCCACTTCACACATTTTAGTTCATCATTCATGTCACTCAGGCATTTCTTGGAAGTGAGGACAGGTATGCATGGCAAACGAAACAAAACAACACCAAGCAAAGCTAAAGCAAATGCAATTCCTCAACCTTGATTAAGTTGCTCTGGGTCCATGTTTCTGGTGAGGGTGGAGCCAGGTTTGTGATTCTCAAGCCAGCTGGTCATAAGCTTCTGAGTCCTATAGAAAAGCCGAGGGTGGTGTCTGTCCTACCTTTGCCTCTTCACTCCCAATGTACAGACTTCCTCACTTGAACAAGTGTTATGATGCAGGATTCTATACATTTCCTGAAAAAACAAACAAACAAACAAAAAACTGAATCTCTGCAAACTCTTTTGTCCTGGTCCCCAAGAGACTTGCAGAAGTTGCCATCAGAATGATGAGAATAGGAGTGAGGAAAAAAAAAAAGCTTCTTTGGAGAAAGATATACTTTAAAGCATTTAGTATAATGTTATATGGGATTCCACATCTGGTTTTGCCACATTTATCATGCCAATAAAACATGCACCTGTTCGTTTTTCATCACAAGCCATATTTCTCATCAGTCTTGTTTGACCTTGTCATAAGACATTTCCCTTTTAGCACTCACTTGGATTTTTGTTCTGAGTGGAAGTTGGAAGTGATTGCAAAGGAAGGCAATTTTTTTTTGGACATTTTGTGTGTGATCCATTTATCTCCTTATGGAATATGGGGAAGTATTGGAGGGGAGCACTAGAGAATAAGAAATATTTCTATAAATGACAGGACTCCAGTTTCATTTTAGGTCTGTCTTAGTGATTTTAGCTAAACAATATGTTATGATTACATGGGTGTTTGGATTTGGAGACTTGGGATGCTTTGGAGAGGGACAGAGAGTAACAGGAAAACCATTTCTTATATTCCTAGGTACTGGCTTCTTTCTATTCTGTCACCCATTTTATTATGGGAATTTCAAACATGTAGGAAAGTACAGAGAAGAATATAAAGAGCTTCATGTACCTGTCATCTGGCTTCAACTATCATTAATAAATGACACGCTTGTTTCATCTCTACCTCCTTCCCCCAAACTCCTTTGGATTATTTTGAATCAAATTCTAGATGCATCATTTCATCTGAAAGCACCTCAATATGTATATCCCTGAAAGGTACATACTTATTTTTATCATGTGACTATGATACCATCAACATACCTAAAACACAATTTCTTATTATCACTAGCTATTCAGTCCATACTAAAATTTACTTAATTATATCATTTGTTCAGATCAGAATCCAAACTAGGTCCAGACAACACATGTAATTGATATTTCTTTAGTAACTTTAAATCTAACCTCTTACTTTCAGTTTACATGTTGAAATGATGGGATCGTTTGTCTCATAAATGAAAGTGAAAGTTGCTCAGTTGTGTTCGACACTTTGTGACCCCCATGGACTATATGGTCCATGGAATTCTCCAGGCCAGCATACTGGAGTGGGTAAACATTCCCTTCTCCAGGGGATCTTCCCAACCCGGGGACTGAACTCAGGTCTCCTGCATTGCAGGCGGATTCTTTACTGTCTGAGCCACCAGGGAAGCCCAAGAATACTGGAATGGGTAGCCTATCCCTTCTCCAGGGAATCTTACTGATCCAGGAATTGGACCAGGATCTCCTGCATTGCTCAGCTCATTTACCAGCTGAGCTACCAGGGAAGCCCATTTTATACCATAGAGCTACTCATATTATTGATGTGCTGTTTGAATCCTATAATGTCACATAACCTATTTCTCTGTTATATACCCACAACTTATATTCCTGTAAATCTGGAATTTGATTCAAAATAATCCAAAGGAGATTTGGGTTAGTTTTTTTTGGCAGGAATGCTTCATAGGGGAACGTTCTATTGCATCATGTCAGGAGACACATACTGTCCACTTGCCTCTTTTTGAGTGATGTTAAGATTGATTAATGGAGTTAGATATTGTTGGACTGGTCCATTATTGTCAAATTCCTCATTCAGCTATAGAGGATCATTACTTAGATCTAGCTTTTATTTTCATTAGTGGTTGCAAAATGATTATTCTCTATCATTCCTTCTTTGGTCAGTGAGAGATTTTTGGTTGATTCCAAAGTCTTTTTTTTTTTTTTTCTCAAAACCCCTTAACATAAAATAAGGGGCTTCACCAGTGGCTTGGATAGTAATGAATCTGCTTGTAATGTGGGACTCCCAGGTATGATCCATGGGTGGGGAAGATCCCCTGAAGTAGGACATGGCAACCGATTCCAGTATTCTTGCCTGGAGAATTCCATGGACAAGAAGAGCCTGTAATCCCCTTGGGGTCACAAAGAGTTAGACATGACTGAATGACTAACACTTTCAGTTTTCAAAGTATTTGTAAAAGATGGAAGCTTATTTAACACTGTCACATGAGAGAGAAATTCAACAGCACTCATACTTTCCTAAAACAATGGTTTGACTTACCAGGACTTAAAGGGAAATTCTAATAGATGAACTTTTCACTCCACAGATAAAGCAAAGGGGGGGAAAAAAAAGAAAATTAAATGCCACTGATATGAGTAAAGACTGAACAATAAACTAAGTCACATTGCCAAGAAAACCAGTCAATTAGCAATTCAAAATGTCTAACCTGTAACTTGAATTCAAGGCATTAAAACAAATTCGAAAACTATCTTTACTGCTTTTTTTGTGTGTCTGTTTATGTCTGTACAAACAGTTTATGTCTGGATAACTCTAAAACAAAGGCACATGATATTATGGTTTTAAAAAATTTGAGGGCTGAAATACATGTACTGAAGTAGTAGAATTTATGATATATATCATTCACGTTTTCTGTGTGATTTTGATAATTGTACCTCATAGACACCTAATATCTTAGAAGGATTTCCTGAGGTTCATTCTCCTGAGCTTTTATAGTTTCCTTTAAATATGGCAGCCATTTACAAGATCTGTCTGTTGCTTTCTGCTTAAAGAAAGTGAAAGTGAAAATGAAATAAGCCAAGTTATCTGAATGCTCCCCTTTTTACCTGCAGTTTATCAGATGTGAGGTGGGACAGTGCTGTAAGTCACTGTTTGTTTACCACATTAGGCACGGGTTGGTGCTTCCAAGGTGGCCCTAGTGTTAAAGAATTTGCCTTCCAATGCAAGAGATGTAAGAGACATAGGTTTGATCCCCGCGTCAGGAAGATGTCCTGGAGAAGGGAATGGCTACCCACTTCAGTATTCTTGCCTAGAGAATTCCATGGAGAGAGGAGTCTGGTAGGCTACTGTCCATAGGGTCACAGAGTCGGACATGACTGAAGAGACTTAGCAGACAGGCACAGGCACACGGTGGTTTTAGGAAACTTGACCTGTCCACTGTAATAATGCATAGTTGGGCACTGAGAAAAGAGAGTGAAAGGCAGAAAAGCCATTTAGTACATTCACACCTGCATGTTGTATGTCCATTTAATTTCCCCATATGTGAGTGGTTGGGAGAGGTGGGGGATGCACACAGATAACTTCTCATAAATATCAGTAGACTCTCACTCTTGCTAGATATGTTCACCGAAGCTAAGTTTTAAAATTAGTAGAGAACAATATTTGGGAAATATTGTTGTAATCATTTTGGAGACGAGGAAACTGAGACTCAGAGCATCATCTGTGCAAGTGCAAACAGCTAACAAGGAAAAGAGCCAGCTCTGAACCCACACATCTGTGCCATTCAGAGATGTTGGCTTTTCCCCTCTGTCATTTATCTGCCTGCTATCCATGTCCAAAAGGGGGGCAATAAACAAACTAGCTCAGTTTACAGAAAATGTACAGTGTCAATTGTTTAGTATAGATTTTATACTGACTGGATGTCACCATATGCTTCTTTTTCTTTGCAAAGAACACACTGTCCAGGAGATAGGATCACTCAGAAGGTGCACAGTGGCCGGGTTGTCCTCTCATTGGAAGTATTATAGAAGGTAGAATTGTATAAAGTAATCTGGTATGGTGCTAGGCGAAAAGGAATTCTGAAAGCCCTGGCTCAAGCAGAAAGCCAATACATTAAGAGCCAGAAATCACCAAGGAGCAATGTGCTTGGAAACTCAATACAGTAATAAGTAACTCAGTACTTATCAGTGTCCGGGAAAGATCCCTTATTGTTCACCAAAAAATGTTAATGCACTGCCGTTCAGTGTCGTCAGTCCTGCATTTTAAAATATACACATAAAACAAATCAATGAGAGGATTTTTTCCTCCTTGAAGTTTGCCACACAGGCTTGATGATATTAACAAGGCAAAAACTCTATGGGACTATTTAGCAACCCTGGATGCTTTTATTGTAAAATGAATATTGAGCACATTCAGAATATGCATTTTTGTGAGAGGTTTATAATCACATACACGTTACTAAAATTTACAAGAATAAAAGGAATGAAATCTTGTCATTTGCAGTGACATGGATGGCCCTTGAGGGTATTCTGCTAAGTGAAATAAGTCAGACAAAGAAAGATACCATATGATCTCAATTTAAATGTGGAATCTAAAACAAACAAAAAAATTTCATACATACTGCGAACAGATTGGAGGTTGCCTGAGGTGGGGTGTAGGCGTGTAGACAAAATGGGTGGAGGTGATCAAAATGTACAAACTTCCAGTTATAAAGTAAGTAAGTTCCCTGGTGGCTCAGATGGTAAAGAATCTGCCTGCAGTGTTTGTGTGTGTTAGGCTGATTCTTTACCAGTAGTGCCACCTAGGAAGCCACTTTCACTTTCATGAGTATCTATTGTAAAGCATGGCTACTATAATTAATAATACTGTATTGTATATGTGAAAGTTGCTAAGAGAGTAAATATTAAGACTTCTCATCTCACACACACAGAAGAATCAGTAACTGTGTATGATGACAGATGTTAACTAGAATTATTGTGGTGATCGTTTTGCAATATATACAAATACTGAATTATTATTATTATTATTATTTTTACTTCACAATACTGTATTGGTTTTGCCATACATCAACATGAATCCACCACGGGTGTACATAAGTTCCCACTCCTGAACCCCCCTCCCACCTCCCTCCCCATACCATCCCTCTGGGTTATCCCAGTGCACCAGCCCCAAGCATCCTGTATCCTGCATCGAACCTAGACTGGTGATTCATTTCTTATATGATATTATACATGTTTCAATGCCATTCTCCCAAATTATCCCACCCTCTCCCTCTCCCACTGAAACTAATATAATGATATATGTCAATTATACCTCAATAAAAATTAAATTAAAATAGACTATTTCTCTCTATACAAAATAGTTCATCTGTTATCCAGTCATTGTGTTAGTGGTGACTGTGAATGTATCCAATGTAACAGACATTCTGCATTTTAAAGCCTTGTATGGACATGCACCAACCTACTTTAATCAAGACTCTTAATAGTCTTATTTTTTATGGAATGCCTATGATATGCTAGGTTCTTAAGCCAATTAATTTCCTTATTTTGGATTATATATTATAGGTAGGAGGGGCAAAATCACATTTAGAATCAAATGCCATACCCACCAGAGACACTCAGAGGGCTCAAACAAACCTTGCATGCACCAGGACCCAGAGACCCCACAGAGGTAGCCCGAACCGTGTTTGAGTGTCTCCTGTGGAGGTATGGTTCGGCAGTGGCCTGCTGCAGGGGCAGGGGCTCTGGGTGCAGCAGATCTGGGCATGGCATAAGCTCTCTTGGAGGAGGTTGCCATTAACCCCACCACAGAGCTGCCAGAACCTAAACAGCACTGGGGAAACAGACTCTTGGAGGGCACAAACAAAACCTTGTGTGCACCAGGACCCAGGAGAACGGAGCACTGACTGAATAGACTGACCCAGACTTGCCCATGAGTGTCCAGGAGTCTCTGGCAGAGGCACGGGTCAGAGGTGACCTGTTGCAGGTTTGGGGCCATTGAGTGCAGCAGTGCGTGCATGGGACCTTTAGAAGGAGGTTGCCATTATCTTCATTACCTCCACCATAGTTTGGCTTCAGGTCAAACAACAGGGAGGGAATACACCCCCACCCATCAACAGAAAATTGAACTAAAGATTTATTGAGCATGGCTCCACCCATCAGAACAAGACCCAGTTTCCCCTTTAGTCAGTCTCTCATTAGGAAGCTTCCATAATCCTCTTATCCTTATCCATCAGAGGGCAGACAGAATGAAAACCACAATCACAAAAACTAACCAATCTGATCACATGGATCACAGCCTTGTGTAACTCAATGAAACTATGAGCCACGCCATGAAGGGCCACCCAAGGCAGATGGGTCATGGTAGAGAGTTTGAACAAAATGTGGTCCACTGGAGAGGGGAATGGCAAACCACTTCAGCATTCTTGCCCTGAGAACCCAATGAACAGTATGAAAAGGCAAAAAGATAGGACACTGAAAGATGAACTCCCCAGGTCAGTAGGTGCCCAATATGACACTGAAGAAGAGTGGACACATGACTCCAGAAAGAATGAAGAGGTAGATCCAAAGCAAAAATAACACCCAGTTGTGGATGTTACTGATGATGGAAGTAAAGTCCAATGCTGTAAAGGGCAATATTGCATAGGAACCTGGAATGTTAGGTCCATGAATCAAGGCAAATTGGAAGTGGCCAAAAAGGGGATGGCAAGAGTGAACATTAACATTTTAGGAATCAGCAAACTAAAATGGACTGGAATGGGTGAATTTAGCTCAGATGACAATTATATCTACTACTACTGTGGGCAAAAATCCCTTAGAAGAAATGGAGCAACCATCATAGTCAACAAGAGTCTGAAATGCAATACTTGGATTCAATCTCATAAATGACAGAATGAGCTCTGTTCCTTTCCAAGGCAAACCATTCAGTATCACAGTAATCCAAGTCTATGCCCCAACCAGTAATGCTGAAGAAGCTGAAGTTGAACGGGTCTGTGAAGACCTACAAGACCTTCTAGAACAAATTCTGCCAAAAGATGTCCTTTTCATTATAAGGGACTGGAATGCAAAAGTAGGAAGTCAAGAGATACCTGGAGTAACAGGCAAATTTGGTCTTGGAGTACAGAATGAAGCAGGGCAAAGGCTAACAGAGTTTTGCCAAGACAACACATCGGTTAAAATAAATTAAATCATACACACACACACACACACACACACACACACACACACACACACACACACAGGTCATAGCAAACACCCTCTTCCAACAACACAAGAGAAGACTATGCACATGGACATCACCAGATGGTCAACACCAATATCAGATTGATTATATTCTTTGCAGCCAAAGATGGAGAAGCTCTACACAGTCAGCAAAAAACAAGATCAGGAGCTGACTATGGCTCAGATCATGACCTCCTTATTGCCAAATTCAGACTTAAACTGAAGAAAGCAGGGAAAACCACTCGACCACTCAGATGTGACCTGACTCAAATCCCTTATGATTATACAGTGGAAGAGAGAAATAGATTGAAGGTATTAGATCTGATAGACAGAGTGCCTGAAGAACTATGGACGGAGGTTTGTGACATTGTATGGGAGGCAGTGATCAAGACCATCTCCAAGGAAAAGTAAGTGCATAAAGGCAAAATGGTCGTCTGAGGAGCCCTTACAAATAGCTGAGAAAAGAGAAGCTAAACGTAAAGGGGAAAAGGAAAGATATATCTATTTGAATGCAGAGTTTCAAACAATAGCAAGAAGATATAAGAAAGCCTTCCTCAGTGATCAATGTGAAGAAATAGAGGAAAACGATAGAATAGGAAAGACTAGAGATCTCTTCAGAAAATTAGAGATACCAAGGGAGTATTTCATGCAAAGATGGGCACAATAAAGGACAGAAATGGTATGGACTTAACAGAAGCAGAAGATATTAAGAAGAGGTGGCAAGAATACACAGGAGAATTGTGGAAAGAAAAAAAAAAAAAAGATCTTTATGACCCAGATAACCACAATGGTATGATCACTCACCTAGAGCCAGACATCCTGGAATGCAAAGTCAAGTGGACCTTAGGAAGCATCACTACGAACAAAGCTAGTGGAGGTGATGGAATTCAAGTAGAGCTATTTCAAATCCTAAAAGATGATGCTGCACTCAATATGCCAGCCAATTTGGAAAACTCAGCAGTGACCACAGGACTGGAAAAGGTCAGTTTTCATTCCAATCCCAAAGAAAGGCAATGCTAAAGAATCCTCAAACTACCACTCAATTTCACACATCTCACACGCTGGCAAAGTAATGCTTAAAATTCTCCAAGGCTCCAACAGTACATGAACTGTGAACTTCCAGATGTTCTGTCTGGATTTAGAAGATGCAGAGGAACAAGGGATCAAAATTGCCAGTGTCCCTTGGATCATCAAAACAGAAAGAGAGTTCCAGAAAAATATCTACTTCTGCTTTATTGACTATGCTAAAGCCTTTGACTGTGTGGATCACCACAAACTGGAAAATTCTTAAAGAGATGGGAATATCAGACCACCTGACCTGCCTCCTGAGAAATCTGTATGCAGGTCAATAAGCAATAGTTAGAATTGGACATGGGACAACAGACTGGTTCCAAATCAGGAAAGGAGTATGTCAAGGCTGTATATTGTCACCCTGATTATTTAACTTTTATGCAGATTATATCATGTGAAATTCAAGGCTGGATGAAGCACAAGCTGGAATCAAGATTGCTGGGAGAAATATAAATAATCTCAGATATACAGATGATACCACCCTTATGGCAGAAAGTGAAGAAGAACTAAAGAGCCTCGTGATGAAAGTAAAAGAAGAGAGTGAAAAAGTTGGCTTAACACTCAACATTCAGAAACCTAAAATCATGGCATCTGGTCCCATCACTTCATGGCAAATAGATGGAGAAACAACGGAAACAGAGAGACTTTATTTTCTTGGGCTCCAAAATCACTGCAGATGTTGACGGCAGCCATGAAATTAAGATGCTTACTCCTTGGAAGAAAAGGTATGACCAGCCTAGATAGCATATTAAAAAGCAGAGACATATTTTGCTGACAAAGTTTCATCTAGTGAAAGCTATGGTTTTTCTGGTAGTCATGCATGGATGTGAGAGTTGGACAATAAAGAAAGCTGAGCATGAAAGAATTGATGCTTTGAGCTGCAGTGTTGGAGAAGACTCTTGAGAATCCCTTGGATTGCAAGAAGTTCCAACTAGTCTATCCTAATGGAAATCAGTCCTGAATGTTGAATGGAAAGACTGGTGCTGAAGCTGAATCTCCAGTACTTTGGCGACCTGATGGGAAGAACTGACTCATTGGAAAAGACCCTGATGCTGGGAAAGATTGATGGTGGGAGGAGAAGGGGAGAGCAGAGGATGAGACAGTTGGGTGGCACCACTGACTTGTTGGATATGAGTTTGAGTAAGCTCTGGGAGTTGTTGAGGGACAGGGAGACCTGGCGTTCTGTAGTCCATGGGGTTGTAAAGAGCTGGACACGACTGAGCAACTGAACTGAACTGATTACAAGTCAAGACAGATAAGTGAGCAACTGATTGTTATATTGTGTAATAAGTGACCTTTTCCTAAACATATAACAAAGTCATCAAATGTAGCCTGGGCTCTGGGTGAGGAGGGGATTCTGAGCAAGCTTGTAAAAGAAAGTGCCCTTAAGCTGAGGGAAGGATAATTTGAACTTAGACTAGAGCGCAGAGGTCAGAAGACGCAGAATGGAGGGAAGCATGTGTGTTCAGGAGAAAGCGAATGGCATCTGGGAAGGCCTATGGACTAGAGAGGGCGTGAGGTGCCGGACAAACTCGACAGTCAGAAATGTGGGAGTGAGGATAATGGGAAACTTAGAGGACTGGTGAAGGCTGAGGCTAGAGAAATCAGGAAGAGCCTTGGAGCCCATGTTCAGATAACTGGACTTGAGTCTGGAGACAATTGAAGGGAAGTGAGGTCGAAAGAAAAATGGTTTAGTTTGTGTTTTATAATTGGCTCCTGGAAGAATCATCATCATCACATAGTCGTCACATAGTTGCTCAGTCGTGTCCAGTTCTTTGCAACCCCACGGACTATAGCCTCCTGAGCTCCTCTGTCCATGGGATTCTCTAGGCAAGAATACTGGAGTGGGTTGCCATCTCCTTCTCCAGGGAATCTTCCAGACCCAGGGATTGAACCCACATCTTTTACATTTCAGGCAAATTCTTTACCATCTGAGCCACCAGGGTAAGAATGATTGGGAGCAAATAGAACCACCTGGGAGGATTTGCAGCAATCCAGGTGAGAGATGATGGTGGCCTCACCTGGAGGACAGTCAGTGGCAAAGATAATGGACAGGGATGGAAGGATTTGATAGTTGATAGGACATGATGATCATTTGGATGTGGTTGGTGAGAGAGGATAGAATCCAGGATGATGCCTAGTTTCTGGCTTGGGCAGATAAAGATTATAGGATGAGGAACACTGGCCTGCAAGAGAAGATGATGAGCTCATTTCTGGTTGTGTTGGGTTAAATATAGTAGGAAATGAATCTTCATTTTCTACTGTTTTGCAGAGAGTGAGATGCATTGTAGACAAGCATAGACAAACTCTCAGCTTAATGTCTATGTGGGTGCAATGGCATTCAATAATCATAAAAAGCTGAGTTTCTTCTGCTAGTACTCCTTTATAGTGACAAGCGATATTTACTGGGCCCTTAGAATTCATAGAGAATATATTTGGACAGTCCCTGTGATAATCTATGTGGCTAAGAATTATAAAAACAAAAAGCTGGTGTGGAAATGATGAGCAAAGACATCTCTTTCACAACTACTGTCCCATCCCCTGCTCCCTCACCAGTTTCCTTTTTTCTAGAGAAGATCAAGGCTTGGTTGGGAAAGGCCTGGAGCTGTACTCAGGTAATTGTGACTTACTCTCTAGCACAGGGGAGGCTGTGGGAGTTTCCTGATGACTGTAACTGTTGGCTTTACTTTATTAAGGTTTAATTCACATGCTATACAATTCACACATTTAAAGCATACAATTCAATAGGCTTTATTATATTCACAGAGATGGGTAACAATTACTACTGTAAATTTTAAAGCATTTTCATTACCTCAAGAAGAAATCCTTTACTCTTTGTGATCCCATGGACTGTAGCCTGTCAGACTCTTCTGTCCATGGAATTCTCCAGGCAAGAATACAGGAGTGGGTTGCCATTTCCTACTCCAGGGGATCTTCCCCACCCAGGGATTGAACCCAGGTCTCTCACATTGCAGGTGGATTCATTACTGCCTGAGCAACCAGGAAAGTCCATTCTTTAGCTATCACTTCCTTAACCCTGCTCCCCTCCAGGTCTAAGCAACCACTAATCTATTTTCTGTCTCTATGAATTTCTCTATTATGGAATTCATATGAATGAAATCTTATGCTATATAGTCTTTTGTGATTGGCTTCTTTCACTGAGTGTGATGCTTTTAAGGTTCATCCACATTATAGCATTTATCAGTAGCTTGTGCCCTTTTTATGGATGAATAATATTCTCTCATATGGATATGTCTCTTTTTGTTTCTCTGTTTGTCTGCTGATAAACAATTGGGTTGTTTTCACCCTTTGGCTATTATGAATAATGCTGTTGTAAACATCTGTTTATGCAGTGATAGCTTTGTCTTCAGCTGTCTACCTCCAGGCCTAGAACAAAGAAGGATTAACTGTTTTGCCACTGATGTCAACTCAGAGAGGATCTCTAAGGGCAGTAATAGTCAGTGGCTTCCAGGTAGCCTCTAGGATCCTAGGCACAAGCGTAAAGTAGGAACATTTACTCTTGGTTACCGGTTCATGGATGTAGGTGCCCTTTTATTGCTCCCTCCCTCTTTCCTTCAGAGCCTTAGACACTAAAGTCTTGACTCCTTCCAAGGACTGCTCTTTAGGTTGCTGAAATTTCTACTTCTTCAGCCTCTTCTAATCCAAGCTGTCATTCTTTAAGTATGCCAAAAGAGCTGATAAATCCACATAGAGGTATGCACCTCAGTCAGCTCATTGCAGCCCCGTGGACTGTAGCCCATCAGGCTCCACTGTCCATGGGATTCTCCAGCAAGAATACTGGAATGAGAAGCCATTCCCTTCTCCAGGGGATCTTCTCATCTGGGGATCGAACCTGGGTCTCGTGCATTGCTGGCAGATTCTTTACAATCTGAGCCACCAGGGAAGTCTATGGAGATATGAATGAAGCTTCAAGCACAATGGTTCCTTTGCTCTTTCAAAGAAGGGAGTTGGCGCCCCAAATCTTATTTTAAGAAGGGAGATTTCTTTAAAATTTGAGTATGCAAAGATTCTAGACTGCTTCCAGAAATTCCTTACCCTCTAACTCCCAAGCCTCTTTCTTCTTGGTCTTTGCAGTTAAGTCTGAGACTTAAATTATGAGGAATCACTTAATAAATGCCTAAGGAAATTCTACAAGAAAAGTAAACACGTGAATCAGAATGTAAAATCTTTACTATTTCAAATAATTAATACAATGAAGTCAGGACAATAAAAAATCATGCGTTTGTATGCTTACCATCATAAAAGTTATGATTTACCTTCCTAGGAGATGTCTTATTTAGAAATGCCCATGAGCAAAAATCTGATTAGCTTTGCCTGAATGTGAAGGGAGACTTTTGTAGAATTCTTTAAAGTGTGGTCTGTGTACCAACTGTATAAATAATAACTCTGTGTGCCAATTCCAGGGGCCTCATTCCAGCTACTGGAACAAAGTCTCTTGGAGATATGACCCAGGAATCTGTCCTTTGAGCAAAACTCCCTGGATGATTCTTATACATATTTATGCATTTAAAAGAAAAAAATGAAAGTGAAGTCACTCAGTCATGTCTGACTCTTTGTGACACCATGGACTGTAGCCTACCAGGCTCCTCTGTCCATGGGATTTTCCAGACAAGGGTACTGAAGTGGGTTGCCATTTCTTTCTCCAGGGGATCTTCCCAACCCAGGGATCAAACCCGGGTCTCCTGCCTTGCTGGCAGAAGCTTTACCATCTGAGCCACCAGGGAAGCCATTCATGCATTAAGGCCATTCAAAAAGGGCAGAGCTTCAGTTGTTTGCATATCTGACTCTTTTGCAGCCCCATGGACAGTAGCCCCCAATCTCCTCTGACCGTGGGATTTCCCAGGCAAGAATTCTGGGGTGGGTTGCCATTTTCTTCTCCAGGAGATCTTCCGATGCAGGGATCAAACTTGCCTCTCCTGCACTGGCAGGTGGATCCTTTACCACTGAGCTACCAGGGAAGCTCTAGACAAGAAAGGGTGATCATAAATTTTTCCATCCAGACTTTGGAGAGTATAAAGAATTACTATTAATAATTGTGCTAAGAATACAATTATAAAGCAGGACTGCCCTGGCAAACCAGAACACATTGTCACCTTGCAAATAAATACCACCTTGTTTGAGTGAGAACTTATTCTGCCATCTTACCCTGCCTTTCTAACTCACCAGAGCAACATTCTCAAAGCCTGCCTATCTCACAAGTACCACCAATGAGTTTCCTACTTTTGTTGATTACATATTCCCTAAGTAGCCTTGACTTTAGCATGGCAGTCATATGTGTGTGCCCAGTTCCATGGTCCTTCTTTGTTTGACATAGACCAGGCTGAATGTTCTATCCACCTTGTGGACCCCACCTTGGATGGAGTCGTGGGTCTGGTCTGGTCAATGGAAGGAATGTTGAATCACCATGGGAGACCCAACAGAGTTCTCTATACCTGTAGTGACAAAGAAGTAAGGATGTGAGAAATACTCCTTCAATACTGCTATTAATAAACCTGCTGTGTTACTGAATGGTGTTTAGTGTTTAGTATCTAGTATACTGCCATTTAGTGTCCAGTAGGACTCAGATGTGATTCTGAATTTGTCATTGCAGAGGCCAAATGTGGTATCTAGTAGTACATATAGGTGTACTACTATCAGAATCATACCTATTTACCCCAAGTATCTCTTCTCCCACCATCTGTTTATAATTTACAAAGAACTTTCAGATACTTTAAAACTTGATATTTGTATTAGCAAACCTGTGGCTGCTAGAAGAAATTACCATAAACTTTTTGGCTTAAATAAATGGAAATGGGACTTCCCTGGGTGATCCAGTGGTTGAGAATCCTTCTACCAATGCAGGGGACATGGGCTCAATCCCTGGTCTGGGAGGATTTCAAACACTGTGGGGCCACTAAGCCCATATACTGCAACTACTGAAGCCCATCCACCCTAGAGCCCATGTTCCACAACAAGAGAGTAATTCCCTGGTCCAGCAATGTGACCCAGTGTAGCCAAAAATTAAATAAATAAATACAAAAAATTAAAAACAAAACAAAACAGAAGCATCGTCCGTCACAGCCTGGAGCCAGAAGTTTAACATTAGTGTCAGTGACCTGAAATCAAGGTGTTAGCAAGCGTGAACTTAAAGGTCACACTCCCTTGAAGGCTGTAGAGGAGAATCTATTCCTTGCCTCTTCTGGCTTCTGATAACTACCTGCATTTCTTGGCTTGTGGCCACATCAGTCTATTCCATAATGCCCCACATCTTTAAGTTTCTCTGTCCTCTGTCTTTAGATCACCCAGTGTTCCGTATGTGTGGCTCATCTCTCTGTGTCTTACTCTTATAAAGATATATAAATATGTGACTGCATTCAGGGCCCACAGAGATAATCCAGGAAAGTCTCCATCTCAAGATCCTTAATTTAGTCACATCTGCAAAAACCATTTCTCCAAAAAAGGTAATACTTACAGGCTCTAGGAATTGGGACCTGATATCTGTGGGGACACCACAATATTGAGTAAATCTTTGGCAGGGGGGTGGTAAGAGCAGATATGCATCGTCATCTTCATTTCACAGTCAAGGAAGTTGAAATTCAGAGAATTTACGATAGGTCATGAGCCTGTCCAGAAGCAGACAAGGCATTAGAAATACTGAGCAAGTGCCTCTAAGCTGTGCTGCTTCTTCAAGAGAGCCCAGAGATGGATGGCACGTGGTCCATCTCCTTGCCTTTGTGTGCACCATTGGACAAAGTGCTTCAAAAGCGCACCACGAAAAGTGACTCTTGGGGCTGTCTTGCTGATGGAAATCTTAACCTGTGTAGAACTTTCCTGGTACCCTAAGGATTAATAAAAATCCTGGTGTGGAAATTTGGATCCAGCTATGCCATTATGTGAGCTTGCACAAGTTTCTGTGTATTTCTGCTCCTCAGATTCTTTATGCTTACAACAAGGAGACTGGGCCTTATGCTTATAACCAGGAGATTGTGAAAACATAGATATCACGTATTGAGTCCCCACAATGTGCCAAGAATCTCTGTGTTGGGCTAAGAACTTGGTCTATATTATTTCATGCCCTCCTCACAAACAACAGATGAGAGGGTTGTAAGTATGCCCATTGTTCTGAGGATGTTTAAGGAGATTGAGCAGTTTGACAAAAGCTACACTGTAAGCAAGCTGTGTGACCAAATCTTATCCATCTATTTGGCTCCAAAGTCCTTCCTTGACCTTCTGTTCCCTTGATTCCCATCAGGGACCTCCTCATCTACACCACTGTGATATCATGTTGCTGGCATGGCACAGGGGTCTGTGGCATGTCATGGCCACATCCTGACCAAGTCAATTTTCACCAAATAACCCTCTTGTCTCTGCTATTTTCTAAGAAGCTGGCTGCTGGCTGGCAGCCAGATGCAGGATAGTCCTTTATTCAGGATAGTTTGTGAGAGAGATGTAGTCCTGAGCAAAGTCCGGAATTCCCAGGGAAAATTTCCTTATGGGAATGTCACAAGAAGCAGAACTGTGTGGATCAGTGGCAAATAGTGGTCTGCTTTTACCAGTTAAACAGCTTTTACTTAGTAAGCATGTGTGTGTGTTTTGGTTTATAAACCTTAGGTTCTTTGTCTCCCTGACTTTTGAGGCAGCTTCATAGAATCATTGCATATGAAGGCTGGGAGAAGTCCTGGAAACAGGGTAATCTCACCTCTACCTTTTGCTTTTGAAGAAACAGAGGCATAATTAAATGAAATTCATTTATTCAGCAAAATATTTAATGAGAACCAATGTTTCAGATATAGTGCTAAGTGCCAGGATGCAGGAATGAAACAATGCATCACTGTTCTAGGATCTCTGTGCCTAGTGGGTGGGGTAGGCTCATAAACATACAATTACAATAAATATGGTAAACACTGCAATTGTGCTGAGAATTCTATGGGAGCCCGAGGGAGTCAGCAGTCAGATAACTTCTGGCCTGTTGAGATTCACACATTTCAGTCCACACCTTATTGCAGGTTTTAATGTTGCTTTCCTTTCACTGGGTCTATTTTGCACACCTCGGTTTTACAGGGCCAGACTTGGCATCCTTCACCTGGGATTGCTTTCCCATGATGCTGCAGAACTTCTCCGGGTGGCCAGGAGGTCTGCTGTCCACATGGCAGAGTTCTGCAATGTGTATGAATTAGCCCAGGCTCTGGTACCTGATTTTCTTTCTGTTTCTAGCCTGCAGCAAACTCCTAACCAACCCCCACTCCTCCCAGCATGGAGGCCTCAAGTTACACCAAGATCCTGAAAGAACCTGGTATACCTGTGTGTGCATATAACTGAAAATTCCTTCTGAATAGATTCATTCGTTTTCTGATGCTTTTTCTCAGTCCTCAGGTGCCCTCCTTCTCCTAGCACATCCCACACCTGATACCGCTGCCCCCTGGGTCCAAATCTCGTGAGAATTCCTGGTCACTGGTTTTCAACCCCCAAAGAACAACAGGAAATTCTGAAATTTGGGACGGTTGTCTTCCACAGAAAAGAGTAGAATGATCTACTGCTACTTCTCTCAATTTCAAGATTACTCCTTTGCCCTTTTAATCCAGATTCCAGGTTTTTCTATAGAATTCATTAACCACAAGTTGGTTTCATGATCCCCATGGTGCCTATGTATATTTGATGTACTTTTACTGGCTGGATGAACAGTGTGATGGAAATGGAGGTGAAGATCCACTGCTACGAGTGGTTCCACGGTATTCCCTTGTCCCTTAAAATGGGTGGGTTCTGCCAAATTCCTTTCCATTAATTATAACAATAATAACAAAAGCTTCTTTTAGGGACTCCTCTCTGCCTTCATGCAGTTCTTTCTCTCCTACATTCCTCTTAGGATATTTTCTGCTTGATGAGATACAATGATACATGTTCTTCCTCACTGTTTCTCTTCTGGCTGAATGTGTTTTTTTACAATGGTCCTGCAATTTGAGTCTGGAGTGCCAAAATAAGAATCTTTAAAGAAGAAGGAAAGAAAATACTGAGACTTAAATTATGCACTATGGAGACATAGTATTTTCTTCCTGTAGTATTTATTAACAGCCTACTATATGCTACTCTAAAATTTGAGGGTGTAAAGCTAAATCAGTTTATGTCCACAAGAAAGTGAGTTGAGTGCAGAAGACTACTGAGTTAAGAAAGAGGCACACAGAAAGGATGGGCATCCCTAAAGGGCTGGGAAAGTGTGAGGCAAGGACCACTTAGCCTGGTTGCAGGACGGGAGAACAAAGCGGATGCATTTCCGGAGATACGCTGAGTTGCCTCTTATGGAAGAGAATTGAATGAGTATTGAATGGCACATTGTGGAAGTGGAAGAAGGGGAGGGGGGAGAGATGCCACAAAGGGGGATAGAATAGAAGGGAACATCATTTCAAAGACCTGGAAGCCAGAGACTGGCGTACAAGAGCATGTGCAAAAGACTGTGTTAGGAGTGGATAAAAGTTTTAACTGATACCTTTTTGTATATCGTTATTTCACAAATGTGGGTTGACTAGATGGCTGTGGTAGATATATATATATATATATTACTCTATATAGACAAGGAGAGTCTAGGCCAGAGACATTAAGTCTTTCTTCCAAGTCCTTGCAGCCATCTAGTAAGTGAAGAAGTTGGGATTTGAGTTCACCCCTCTGGCTTTTGGTTCGGGTTCTTTGCAGCTACCTCATGTCCACAGACATTCACCTCATGTCCTCATTAAGCAGTCTTTCTCAAGAGGAAGGTCCAGTAGCATTACATGAACGGACTTTGAAGAAACCTATGTAATGTGTTCAGGTATATGTAAGAAATCAAGGAAGGAAAAAGTGGCTCTGTATAGGGCATTGAATGAGTTAAAAAGAGAAACCAAGGATAAAGAAGGTTAAGCAATGATGAAGAAAAGGAGGAAAGTAATTAGAGTTCAGTGAGCTAAAGATACAATTTAAAGGCTTTTCAGGGAGGAATCAAGGTGGTTAGAATGGAAGACATTTGATTGCAAGATTTCTAAGGGCTGGCAAAAGCTTTAGGGTAAATCAAAGGACTGTTACCAATTCAATAGAATTTTATATTATTCTAGGAAATTGAGTAACAGTCCATTAGCTGCAAAGCCCAGGATCAAGAAGAAAGTTAGAAGACAGGGCAAGTTCTGGAAGCCTCATATATGTAAGGGTTTTGGCCTAGTAACATGCTGATGCTGGAAGGGTCTCAGAAATCATCTCCTATGATGTTCTCACTCTGAGGTCAAGGAAACTGAGGCCAGAAAGATAGTATTAGTTCTACATGTGATTGAGTCTACTGCTAAGCTGGGACTTAATATACACTTTCAACACTTAATTCAGTGCTCTTTGCAATAATGTGAATTTAGATAAGTGTTTGCAAATTGGTTGGAACCTTCTATCTCCTCAGGTCAAGCATAGAACATGGAATATAGAGAATGGGACCTGAATTACAAAGAACAATGGGAAGAGAAAGAGAAGTGCGACCTGGGAAAGCAAACTCTAGGAGGAGATGACATTATAACAGAAGACTGGGCATCAGGAACAATGGAGTGTGGTAATGAAAGGGGTGAAGAAGCACAGGCGGAAGAAAAGGGGCTGAAATCTTGTTAGTAGATGTATCAGAAAGCTTCTTTCATTTTATGCAGAGTAAGTCATCATTTATGCTTTTGTTAAAACATTTTTTTTTTTTTAAAGATTAAAGTGTGGACATTCCTCCAGGAAAGGCAACATGGTATAATGAGGAGGGTGTGGGCTTTGACCTTTGTTAGTCTTGACATAATCCTCACTTGGAATCTGTGTCAGGTTTCAGCTGAGAAAGTGTGAACTGCCACATTAATTGACAGAGATAATTTACTTTAGAGAAGCTGTTAAGTATTATGGAAAGATGGAAAAGAGTAAAAGGAAGAGGGAGGAAACACAAAGCTGCAGGAAGCAGCTACAGGCCCTTGGGCCTGGGAACAAAAGTAAGAGCCTGATGTTTTACAGCTTAGAAGTTCGAAGGAGGGGCCCTTCCAGACTTCAGAGGAAGGAACTGTCAATTGGTGCTCTGAAAACAGGGGCTCAGACCATGGAGGAGGGAAGGCCACCTGTGTGGCTCTGATATTGTAAGCAGCAGTTTTAAGAGTGAAGGTAAAAAACAGACAGTAGAACTAATTGCTGCTATTGGGACCAACTACTGCCAGGGTGAGATGCATTGCTGGGCTGGTGCTGACGGGAACAGCAGGAAATAGGAAGGCATCCGGGCCTTTTCCTCCTCCAATCTTCCAGACTCAAGCGAGAGTCCCCTACTGGCAGAACATGACGAAGAGCCGTCAGAAATGGAAAGACGCAGTTTGTGAAGTCTTAGTTCCCAAATTTAAAAAGCAGAGTATAAAAGCGTAGATTTGAGACTGAAATGCATTAGCTTAAAACCAAAACAACCTCTCATTAGCTTTCTAGTTCCCAACTGTACAGATCTCTGATCCTAGAAACTGACTACCCCTCCCTTGATGTTATAACCCCTTTTTGATTCTGACCCTCTTTTCCTGTTCCCTTTTATGCCTTTTATGGTAAAAATGCCTCAAAATGGCTTCAGTATTCTACTTGCTTAACTCCTGTTTTCTCTTTAAGCATTTCCAATCAGGCTCTCATCCCTAACACCCCATAGGAACCAAATTGTTTTGCATTCCAGGAGGCTATTCTTCCTCTGGTCACGGTTCTAAGTTTTACCTAAAAGTATGCTTTTTAGATGGACTTTCTTCTAAAAACTCATTGCTCTCTAAAGCCAATAAAAACAAACACAAAACTGTTAAGGCCAGAGTATAACTTAACCAGAAAAACCTCATGGAGAGATATCAGGATATCATCTAGAGGAGACTACTAGCTCCAGCTCTGGCTTTTCGAGTGGCTCATTTGAAGGGCTGATCTGGGCCTCAGGGAAGTAAAGAAAAATCTGATCTGCTTTTTAGAGAGAAATTATGGCTGATGAAACTTGTCCTTCATTCTCCTCACTTCGTTTAATAATGCTCACCATCTCCTCCTTGTTCTGCAAGTTATCAGTGCAGTTAAGGCTAGAGAAAATTCTGAATAGCCATTTTGATTTCACAGATAACTATTGTGGTTTCAATCTCTGGTCCAGAAAAATCCCACCAGATTTGAGGGGCTTTGAAGCTGCTTTTAGTCCACAAATAATACTAATCTGAGCTCTGTATTCATTTGGAAAACACAGGCACCCTGTAACTGGAACAAAGTATATTTTACTGTAAGTAAACAGTTTAAATATGAGCTTGTAGAAGCTGGAGAAGATTTCTTTTAAAAGAAATCATACTAATATCTTAAATACTAGAGCAAACCTCACCTACATGTATTCTTTAAATCCTTCTTTAAACCTCTTTAACCTCACTCTATATCTTTGATTTAGTATTATAGCTCAGATATTTGTCTCAAATCTTCGGACGCTTATCTTGTTCTTCATCATAGGTAAAATGGGATAAGAAATTAGATTTAATGTGACAATTAATGTAAGATCATGAATATGGAAAGGACTTGAGTATCCTTGCTATTTGCAATACCATAGAAGGACTTTGAGGGTATTATGCTAAGGGAAACATGACAAAGAAATGCCTTAAAAATTAACTTACGTATGGTGCCTAATTGAAACTCAACATCAGAAAACTAAGATCATGACAACTGGTCCCATCACTTCATGGCAAATAGATGGGGAAGCAATGGAAACAGTGACAGACTTTTTTTTTTGGACTTCAAAATCACTGCAGTTGGTGACTGCAGCCGTGAAATTAAAAAGACGCTGCTCCTTGGAAGAAAAGTTATGACCAACTTAGACATCATATTAAAAAGCAGAGATACTACTTTGCCAACAAAGGTCCTTCTAGTCAAAGCTGTGGTTTTTCTAGTAGTCATGTATGGATGGGTGTGAGAGTTGGACTATAAAGAAAGCTGAGTGTCAAAGAATTGGTGCTTTTGAACTGTGGTGTTGGAAAAGACTCTTGAGAGTCCCTTGGACTGCAAGGAGATCCAACTAGTCCATCCTAAAGGAATTCAGTCCTGACTATTCATTGGAAGGACTGATGTTGAAGCTAAAACTCCAATATTTGGCCTCCTGATGCGAAGAACTGACTCATTTGAAAAGAGCCTGATGCTGGAAAAGGTGGAAGGTGGGAGGAGAAGGGGATGACGGAGGATGAGATGGATAGATGGCATCACCGACTCAATGGACATGAGTTTGAGTAAACTCTGGGAGTTGGTGATGGACAGGAAAGCCTGGCGTGCTGCAGTCCAAGGGGTTTCAAAGAGTTGGATACAAGTGAGCGACTGAACTGAAGTGATGGAGTCTAAAAGCCAACCAACAACAACAAAATGAACTGTTAGGTACAAAGCAGTTTGAAAGTGAAAGTCACCCAGTTGTGTCTGACTCGTCGTGACCCATGGACTATACAGGCCATGGAATTCTCCAGGACAGAGTACTGGAGTGGGTAGTCATTCCCTTCTCCAGCGGACCTTCCCAATACAGGGATCGAACCCAGGTCTCTCACATTGCAAGCAGATTCTTTACCAGCTGAGCCACCAGGGAAGCCCAAGAATACTGGAGTGGGTAGCCTGTCCCTTCTCCAAGGGATGTTCCTGACCCAGGAAGCAAACAGGGGCCTCCTGCATTGCAGCCGGATTCTTTATCAGCTGAGCTACCAGGGAAGCCCTAGAGCATAGTTTGGTAGTTACCAGAGGATAGGGGTTGGAGGAGGCTAAAAAGGCTGAAGATGGTCAAATAATACAAAATTACAGTTATAAAATAAAAAAAGTCATATGAATATAATGTACAGGGTGGTGGCTATAGTTAATAATACTGAATTGAATATTCAAAAGTTGCTAAAAGAGTAAAGCTTAAAAGCTCTTATCACAAGAACAAAAAATTCTAACTATGTGCTGTGATGGATGTTAATTAGATTTATGGTGATCATTTTGCAGTATATACAAAAATTGAATCATGTTGTATACCTGAAACTAATATAAAGTTATATGTCAATTATGTCTCAAACAATAATATTATGAAAGAACCTGGCTCATTGAAGGCACATGGTAAGTGTTTGTTTATCTTAGTTGTAAAGATGCCACAAATGGATTTCAGGAGTCTCTGTGGTGCCTTTGCTTCCAAAGAATCTTCAAGAAGGCTACTGGGCTTTGGGTGAGGGCCCCAGATGACTAAGGGCGGCCTGGACTGCTTGGCACTTTCAGGGAGTTCCAGGATCTTCAAGGATAGATACTATTAGGCTCAAGGTGTCACCTGGCCCTTTCTATTTCTTTTCAAGGCGTTAGGTAAGCTTCCAAACTGATGTTCACACTTCAGTACATTTTCAGACTTCTAAACAAACCAGGCATGATTGATTAGGAAAATGGGGTAACTAGAGCACTTCTGATGTCTTCAAGGAAGTAATTGACTGTGGAAAGATGCAAGGTTGAAGATGAGACAGTGGAACAGAATGCATGCCTGCATGCTCAGTCATGTCTGACTCTTTATGACTCCATGGACTGTAGCCCACCAAGCTTCTCTGTTCACAGGATTCTCCAGGCAAGAATACTGGAGTGGGTTGCCATTTCCTCCTCCAGGAGATCTTCCTGACCCAGGAATTGAACCGAGTCTCCTATGTCTCTTGCACTGGCAGTCGAATCCTTTACCTGCTAAGCCACCAGGGAAGCCCAGAACAGAATGAACAGATGCATTTATATATTGAATTGGCTATCAACACATAGAATTTTAAAAATAGGACTGAAATTCTGGCTCATAACTGTTAAGAACAATGCCAACAAGTTACTATTAAGATGTATATGGCAACCAGCTACTTTTAAGTACCCCAGATTAAAAATTCCCCTAAGTAATACAGAAGATTCATCTACTTCATCTGTTAATAGTTTTCTCTCAAACACTTCTATTGTACTTCGAAGGCAGTTAACACTTCCAATCTTTCAACAAGTATAGAAGAAATAGTTTAATTGATATGTTAATTGCCACCACCCTCATTTGGGTAGACAGAAATGTGTGAGTCTTTTTTAAAAAGTTTAGGATTGACTATGGTTATTTTGAAAGTTCTCTTGGGCAATTTTCTTTGATTGAGTTCCACAGATATTTTTAAGCTTGTCACTTTTGCTCAAGGACCCACAGTGGCTCCCCATTGATCCTGAAATCTGATACAAACATCTTCACCTATTATCAGTCACTCAGCCCATCTTCCCAATTTAATTTTCATTATAACTCAACCTAACACTCTGGCTTGTCAAGGTAACTTGCTTCTTCTCTAAAAGCAAATTACAAAATTACAGAGTTTTGGAAAATATCATCTCATTTATTCCCTTTATTTCAGATAAAGGCAGGCTAAGATTGGCTGAGTCAGAAGGCTGGTTACTAAGAGACTTTGATTTAGGCTTAGGTCACCTTACTTTCCATTTAGTTATCTTTCTTGCAGACTGCTGCTTTCTGATTCTCATTTTCACCTCTGAGCCCCTGATCAAGCATGGCACTGCCCCAAATGCCATCTGCTTTCCTTTTTAAATGCATGTCTTTCCATAATTCCAGAACATTGCTTCACAACTCTACTCCCCTAGAACCCTTGGCCTTTAACCCCAGGTAGCTCTCACTTGCTTTCATCTTGTGCCAAAATCTTTTTTCAAATCCCACTAGCCCTTCCTCCTATATACACACATGAATGAATTCAAAGTCAAATTAATATGACTTTGGGTTTAGTCTACTTTCTAATATATTTATGTGCTTTTTGGTTCCCTAAGCTTGAACTACTTGATAGAGTTTTGCCCGTCATTTCCCCTTCTAGCCTGGAGATGAACACTGTGGTTCTTTACACAGACAGTAGTTCAATATCTATTGACAAAACAGCAGAAGTGAAGTAGTGAGGTGCCTTATCTTGTTTACATCTTATTGCTTTTAAAATACACAGAATTCTCTCTCTGATGATGGAATGCATGTTCAAAGCTGCGCATTTTAGGCCAAATACATGCTATGTCAATTCTTCTTGGCCTTGGAGCTGAGATATGGTTGAAAGGTATAGTGCAAGTAAATTGTTACTAATAATAGTTATAGTACTGATATTTGGAAATAATTTACATTTTTAAAGAGAAAATTAAGAATTGTTATCCATATAGTATTATCTTAACCACTTACATTTTTGAATGGTTATACAAGGGTGGAGCTATGGCTTTAGATTACCACCCTCCCTTAAGATAACCTTGCATTGCACTTTTGTGTAGTGGCCTTCTGTTCATCCCTCTGCTTAGGCCCATGTACTTTCTCCTCTAAGAGTATCTGGCTGTCACCCCAGCTCAGACTAAGTGTCCCTCCCCTGTGCCTCCACCGTCCTCTTTGTGATATCCCTTCTACATTGTATTGAAACTGTTTCTCATCCATGGACTATAAGTTTCTTGGAGACAGAGACTCTGTCACAGAATAAGGTTTAAACATGGCTGTTAAAGCCAATAGAACAGATTGTTCTGAGTGAGTTTGGCTTGGTAAGTTACATTTTGTTATCTTCAGAAAACCTTCACAATGGTGTCTTACACCACATACAATAAGAAGAAGCAAATGGAGGCAAAAAGAGTTATCATTTTTAAAGGAGAAGAAGTTAATTCGTCTCAAACTATGTATTACTGAGTGTTACAGGCAGCTTTTAGACTAGATCGTGGAGGCATTAGATTTTATATCCTTAGAGATAAAGGAACAGTGGTCACTGGTAACAAGCACAGGATCCCCCCAGAATACCTGTTGGCTCATAGTCATTTATGAAAGATATTCTATGGACCCAGCACTGTACAAAGGTAACTGATCTTAGCCTTATAGAGATTTCACTTCTTGTGGGACAGCCACATCTGAACAGCCTTCAAAAAGATATGTGATGGAAACCTTCATGACTTATGGAAAACTTTACTTAAGGGCTGGTGATTAACAGATTAGTGTCAACTAAGCGACTTCACTTTCACTTTTCATTTTCATGCATTGGAGAAGGAAATGGCAACCCACTCCAGTGTTCTTGCTTACAGAATTCCAGAGACGGGGGAGCCTGGTGGGCTGCCATCTATCGGGTCTCACAGAATCGGACACGACTGAAGCGACTTAGAAGCAACAGCAGCAAAGATATATTTAAAGTGATATACACTAAGAAGTTTCCCTGTTTCGTCTTTACCTACCTGTTCTTAGTGATAAATAACATGATAATGGAGAGATAGGTATATTGGTGCCTGGATCAGAGTTGGATCTTATGGTGAATAAGATCTACAAGTATCTTTGTGGTTTTAATAATAAACAAAATCCATTAATGTGAATAAAGTTCTGTATATCAGTCACAAGGCTCAATGTCCTAAATGGAGGCTGCTGCTTAGTCACTTCAGTTGTATCTGGCTCTTTGCAACTCCATGGACTGTAGCCCACCAGGCTCCTCTGTTCATGGAACTCTCCAGGCAAGAGTACTAGAGTGAGTTGCATGCCCTCCTCCAGGGGATCTTCCCAACCTAGGGCTTGAACCCAGATCTCCTGCATTGCAGGCAGATTCTTTATCACTGAGCCACCAGGGAAGCCCTGAGCCTTAATGGCTATAATGGCGGCTAAAGCAAAATGGACAAAATGTGGTCCACTGCAGAAGGGAATGGCAAACCACTTCAGTGTTCTTGTTTTGAGAACCCCATGAAGAGTATGAAAAGGCAAAAAGATAGGACACTGAAAGATGAACTTCCCAGGTTGGTAGGTGCCCAATATGCTACTGGAGATCAGTGGAGAAATAATTTCAGAAAGAATGAAGAGACAGAGCCAAAGCAAAAACAATACCCAGTTGTGGATGTGACCAGTGATAGAGCAAGGCCTGATGCTGTAAAGAGCAATATTGCATAGGAACCTGGAATGTTAGGTCCATGAATCAAGGCAAATTGAAAGTGATCAAAAAGGAAATGGCAAGAGTGAACATAGATAGTTTAGGAATCAGCAAGCCAAAATGGATTGGAATGGTGAATGTAACTCAGATGGCCATTATATCTACTACTGTGGGCAAGAATCCGTTAGAAGAAATGGAGCAGCTATCATAGTCAACAAAAGAATCCAAAATGCAGAACTTGGATGCAATCTCAAAAATGACAGAATGATCTCTGTTTGTTTCCAAGGCAACCCACTGAATATCACGGTAATCCAAGTCTATGCCCTGACCAGTAATGCTGAAGAAGCTGAAGATGAACGGTTCTATGAAGACCTACAAGACCTTCTAGAACTAACACCCCCTAAAAATGTCCTTTTCATTATAGGGGACTGGAATGCAAAAGTAGGAAGTCAAGAAACACCTGGGGTAACAGACAAATTTGGCCTTGAGTGCAAAATGAAGCAGGGCAAAGGCTAATAGAGTTTTTCCAAGAGAACAGATGGGTCATAGCAAACACTCTCTTCCAAAAACACAAGAGAAGACTCTACACATGGACATCACCGGATGGCCTACACCAAAATCAGATTGATTATATTATTTGCAGTCAAAGGTGGAGAAGCTCTATACAGTCAGCAAAAACAAGACCAGGAGCTGACTGTGGCTCAGATCATAAACTCCTTATTGCCAAATTCAGACTCAAATTGAAGAAAGTAGGGAAAACCACTAGACCATTCATGTATGACCTAAATCAAATCCCTTATGATTATACAGTGGAAGTAAGAAATAGATTGAAGGGACTAGATCTGATAGAGTACTTCATGAACTATGGGTGTAGATTTGTGACACTGTACAGGAGATAGGGATCAAGACCATCCCTAAGAAAAAGAAATGCAAAAAAAGCAAAATGGCTGTCTGAGGAGGCCTTACGAATACCTGTGAAAAGAAGAGAAGCAAAAAGCAAAGTAGAAAAGAAAAGATATAGCCATTTGAAAGCAGAGTTTCAAATAATAGAAAGGAGGGATAAGAAAGCCTTCCTCAGTGATAAGCGCAAAGAAATAGAGGAAAACAATAGAATGGGAAAGACTGGAGATCTCTTCAAGAAAATTAGAGATACCAGGGGAACATTTCATGCAAAGATGGGCTCAACAAAGGACAGAAATGGTATGGACCCAACAGAAGCAGAAGGTATTAAGAAGAGGTGGCAAGAATACACAGAAGAACTATACAAAAAAGATCTTCATGACCCAGATAACCACAATGGTGTGATCACTCATCTAGAGCCAGACATCCTGGAATGCAAAGTCAAGTGGGCCTTAGGAAGCACCACTATGGACAAAGCTAGTGGAGGTAATGGAATTCCTGTTGAGCTACTTCAAATCCTAAAGGATAATGCTGTCAAAGTGCTGCATTCAATATGCCAGCCAATTTGGAAAACTCAGCAGTGGCCACAGGACTGGAAAAGGTCAGTTTTCATTCCAATCCCAAAGAAAGGCAATGCCAAAGAATGCTCAAACTACCACACAATTGTATTCATCTCACTTGTTAGTAAAGTAATACTCAAAATTCTCCAAGCCAGGCTTCAACAATACATGAACTGTGAACTTTCGGATGTTCAAGATGGATTTAGAAAAGACAGAGGAACCAGAGATCAAATTGCCAACATCTGTTGGATCAGAGAAAAGGCAAGAGAATTTCAGAAAAAGTACTACTTCTGGTTTATTGATTATGCCAAAGCCTTTGACTGTGTGGATCACCACAAACTGTGGGAGATTCTTAAACAGATGGGAATACCAGACCACCAGACCTGCCTCTTGAGAAATCTGTATGCAGGTTAGGAAGCAACAGTTAGATCTGGACATGGAACAGCGGACTGATTCCAAATTGGGAAAGGGGTACGTCAAGGCTATATATTGTCACCTTGCTTATTTAACTTATATGCAGAATACATCACGAGAAACGCTGGGCTGGATGAAGCACAAGCTGGAATCAAGATTGCCGGGAGAAATATCAATAACCTCAGATATGCAGATGACACCACCCTTATGGCAAAAAGTGAAGAAGAACTAAAGAGCCTCTTGATGAAAGTGAAAGAGGAGAGTGAAAAAGCTAGCTTAAAGCTCAACATTCAGAAAACTAAGGTCATGGAATCCATCACTTCATGGCAAATAGATGGGGAAACAATGCTAACAGAGGCAGACTTTATTTTTTGAGCTCCAAAATCACTGCAGATGGTGACTGCAGCCATGAAATTAAAAGATGCTTACTCATTGGATGAAGTAATGACCAACCTAGATGCATATTAAAAAGCAGAGACATTGCTTTGCCAACAAAGGTCCATCTAGTCAAGGCTATGGTTTTTCCAGTAGTCATATACGGATGTGAGAGTTGGACTATAAAGAAAGCTGAGTACCGAAGTATTGATGCTTTTAAACTGTGTTGTTGGAGAAGAGTCTTAAGAATTCCTTGGACTGCAAGGAGATCCAGTCCATCCTGAAGGAAATGAGTGATGCTGAAGCTGAAACTCCAATACTTTGGCTACTGATGTGAAGAACTGACTCATTGGAAAAGACCCTGATGCTGGGAAAGATTGAAGGTGGGAGGAAAAGGGGATGACAGAGGATGAGACAATTGGATGGCATCACCAACTCAATGGAAATGAGTTTGAGTAAAGTCTGGGTGTTGGTGCTATACAGGAAAGCCTGGCGTGCTGCAGTCCATGGGGTCGCAAAGAGTCGAACATGACTGAGTGACTGAACTGAACTGACTGAACTGATGGCAAGACAAACTCAAAATTAACACAAGAAAGAATTGTCTATAGTCAGAGCCATTTTTCAGAAATGGAACAAACCATTCTAGGGGATAATGTTTTGTCCTCACTGAAGCTTTTAGGTAGAGGCTGCGAACCCCCATGGCTGCAGGCTGGAAGAGGGGGCCTGGCAGCCCCAGTAGTCCATGATTCGAAGGTGGTGGAGGAAGAGGATTATGGGGGCATGGGAATGCATAGGCCTGGGGTCACAGCAGAGCTGAATTCCCAGTCAACAGGATAAGCTTAGGCTCAGAGCACCAGAAGGCAAGGGAAATCTAATGTTAGGAGAAAATACCTCTGAAAGCATCTGATAGGAAGTATTTCTAAAAAGACATTTTAAAATGAATCCTCCTGGGAAAAATCAGAACATCATAGTACCTCATTATACTTTGCTTAATATATTTATATTTAGTGACATATGGGCTGTCACCATAATCTCTTTAGAGGTTACTAGAATCTCTGAAGACCTTTATCTTGTCCTCATTTGAAAAGATAAGTCCTGACCCTGGTTCTGTCTTTGATTCACTGTGTTCTTCTGGCTGCAGTTTTCTTTTTATTTTAAGGGGGAGTTTGATGAGGTAATCACTCAGAGGCTGGGATAGCCCAGGTTGCTTCATTTTTTCTCTTCTTTTCCAGTCAGCTGGCCAAGGAGCCTGGCAAGCCTAAGAGGCCCTTCATCTCTGTGGAACCCCAGCAGGTTTGAGGCCTGGACTGGATGCCTCCAGCCCGTGGCAGGAAAGAGTTGGCTCGCCTGGGTCTGCCAAACCTCTAGGCCACACTAGACACTTCAGTTGATATTAAAAAATAAATCTGGAGCTGTTTAACATTCCCAAGATGGTTGTGTGCATGCGTGCGTGTGTGTGTGTGTGTGTGTGTGTGTGCACAATGTGGAAGTGGAGAGTTTCAGCTGGCCCACGACCTGCCATCTCCAGCCAGCTGTTGGCCTTGTGCCTCACAATACACACACAGCCTGTCTTCCTTCATAGCTCCCGTGAAATGTACCAGGTGATTTTACCCAGGCAACAAGATCCCCAACACCTGGGAGGAACGTATTTTGACCCAACAACAGACAAATAAGATTCTTCATCTGGTTGGGGAATTGGAGTCAAGGTGTGTGAAACAACACTGAGATCTTTCTTTTTCAGAGAATCAATGTCAGTTGGTTCCTTACCAGAATAAAAAATAAGATTTATTTACCAAGATTCCACATAAAATACAAACATTTGTATTTTCTGTTTTATCTCTCAGTCATCATGCTCCTTTCACAGATTTACCGTGAAAGTCACAGATTTACTCAAAGCACGACAGAGAGGAAGGGACAGCAGAAGGGTAAAGTGCCACTTTCCGCTGCAAGGATGTCATCTTAGGGAAACAAGCAATGTTTTCAGCAGGATTGTTGTTACCAAGCTTTCAGTTTAAAGTGATTAATGAGGATGTGGGAGGCGGGAGAAAGAGGTGTCTTTCTTAGTCTCTGCTGTTGTGCATGCTGTTGTCTCTATGATGTTAGGACAGACACCTAGTAAGTTGAGGTCCCTGTTGATCAGCTGGCCCCAGACAGACCACATGATGTCTTCTGTCAGGGAAACTCATTGGCTTTTAACAGCCTCCATTCCCAAGCGGAGCTTTTACTTCTCGGCTCTTGCAACGATGTCTGATAGCTAACTAACCACTTTGCAGCTTTTTAGTCGTGTCCACATTTTCCATCTAGCCCACATTTTGGAAATGAGCTGAGAGAAATGTTAGCATTTCCTGAAGGTCTGAACTCAAACAAGGCTTCAGGATTTTCTAACTGGGACCAGACCCTGTCAAGCTAATTTGCTAGGGTACTATTAGAAAACTCAAACTACATCTGAGCAGATATTTTTAGATCTTGATTGAAGACTTTTTTCATCTTTATTCAAGGGTCTTGATTCAATTAAAAAATAAAAATCAAGACAACGCTCCACCTGGCTCCTACTTGGTTAAAGCCCAACTTATTGTTACTCTAAAATACTACAGCACTTATTTCTTACTTGTTCTTTGGTTTTCAAGCTATTCAGCATCTGAATATAAAAATTCATTGTTTTGCCCTCAAATAACCTCTGTATATTTCAAAGACTCAAAGGCAACATAATTAGCTTATATACTCTTTTAACTCAATTGTGTATCAATTTTTGTCATTTTGATAACAATGTCACAGTAAATCTGAAATATTATCAGGAGTTTGTTATTTGTAATCCCATGCTATATTTTGGTAATTATGCAAATTAATGAAGTAAGACAATCTTATTTAGAAGCAATTCACATGACAAATGGAAACTAAAACCACAAGAACATAGTTAAACTCAATTCTCATTTTTACAAGCTGTGTCTTATCATATTACTGGACTGAAACATATTTAGGCTTTCATTGTTAAATGCTGTGTTTGTAACAAGTAAGATCATTATTAAAATTAAGTGTTAAAGAGCATATTCTTTGCTCTTTCTTTATGCAGCTTCAGAGTATAATGTGTTCCTCAAATTGCTACCATATTGTTTCAGAAATGCTTATCAATGTGAATGTCATTCAATTTCACGGAATTCTCAATTGTAAACCAAACAAGAAAATAGATACATGATTGCAGCTCTTTTGAGTATTAACTTTCAAAAAGATGTGCCTTTTCCAAAAATTCCAAATAATTAAAAAAAAACTACCCTTCTCATTCCAGGGAGCTTCCTTCTGTGACTAGGAGAGGCAGTAGTAGTCAAAACGATACCATGAAAATTCATCTTCAGAACCACCAGTCTTCTCTCACCTCTTGGAGACTTTCTTCCCTCCCTCTGCCTCCATTCAGGAGTTTTGGGCTGTCTACTGCATTTTTCCAACTATGAAAGCTAGTACCTAGGAAAGTGTGTGTGTGTGCTGCACGCGCTCGCACTAAGTCGCTTCAGTCATGTCCAACTCTGTGCGACCCTAGGGACCGTAGCCCGCCAGGCTCCTCTGTCCACGGGATTCTATATAGTCAGGAATACTGGAGTGGGTTGCCATGGCCAGGATCTTCCTGACCCAGGGATCAAACCTGCATCTCCTGTTTCCTGCATTGGCATCTGGGTTCTTTACCACTTAGTGCCATCTGGGAAGCCCCAGGAAAGCAGCCAGCATCATTCCCCAGGGTGATTCCATATCCAGGATTCCAGGGCTATTTCATTTACTATGTAGAGAACTAGAAACTCAACTCTGGGAGAGATCCCAGCAGCCTGATTATGCCATCTTGCTTTTGGTACTTCAATGTCAGAAAGTAGAGAGTTCACTCTTTTCCTGCCGTTGCTGATAAGTTCTGATTTCTTTCCTTTTTTTTTTTTTTTTTTTTTGGTGTTGGTAAAATCTGTTTCTCTCTACTTTTTAATCATTGACCTTAATTTGCCCTCTGGTAGTAATATAGACCAAATCGAACTACCTGTTCCACTTGACAGCTTTTCAAATATCTGAGGAGAGTAACCATGTCTTCGCTTTGCCTTCTTTTAGTCAGGTTAATCATTTCCAGCTCTTTCATTTGTTCCTCATTTGACATGGTTTCCAGATTCTGCCAAACATTTCCCCTTTCCACCACCCATCTTGATCACCAACAGTGAGCAAATTCTAATTTCCCCATGCTCTAAAATATGGTATCCAAGACTGAGCATAACATTCCAAGATTCCCTAATTGACAGAGGGACTACATGTGACTTGTAATTTGCTATCAACACTTTCCTTAATGAGGTCTCCTGGATGCTCCGGTCTTTTTTTACTTAACCTTTTTTAGATCCTTTTGGCATCAGGCATGGCACTGGAGAGACAATAATGAACAAGAGCCAGTCCTTGTCCATGAAGAGTCTATAATAGAGATTCAGTCACATAAACAAACAATTAAAATGAGAAACGAACACACAGTGATAGGCCCGTGAAGAAGGTGCAGGGGCGAAAGGGCACACGGTGACTGACTCTGTGTACCTTTGCCGAGGAAGCAGTACTGAGCAGAGCTTTGACTACTGTCAAGCCAAGTCTTTCTTTCTAATAGTAGATTTTCAAATGTAAGTGTGCATTTTCTCTGGCAGCTGTCGAATGACAGGCTTTGTTCCTTGTTAAAGGAATTTCAGGCCTTCCTCTCCAGTGACTCTGAAATTTCAGCTCCACCCTCTCTGTGTAAGACCAGCGCAGACACTGCACCTGGAATTCTCAAGGCAACAGGCACAGATCTGGTAGCAGGTATCATCTTGTTACTTAAAAGGTCTAGAACTTATACATGCAGTGATCTTTTTGCTGGTATCAGCATCCTGTCTGTGACTGTTTTATTTCTCTAAAGGAGGATAGCCAAGATTCAAATCCACAGTTACAACCATGTCCTTAAGGGAGATACACATCCAGACACCACTTTGGAAAAAAATGCACACATGCTTTTATAGCAAGCACAATGTCATCAAATTTTGACTTGGTTTCTTACCCCATGAATTAGATGACTGTTAATATTAATAATTCTCTGCTTTCTTATTTAAGATGGAAAGAAGAGATAAACAGACCACCTAACCTTCTTTGATTGTGGTCCCTTCTTGGAAAATAGGAATTTGTTCCATACATGTCTTGTCATATTGCTCCTATTTACTGGCAGCTTATTCGTTCTTCCCATGAAATTTCTAGCCCCTAACACAGTGGTCCATTTTGTTCTCAGCCTATATCATAACTGTTCCTTGATAAAGACTGAGTGCAGGTGCAGAGGGAGTGTGGATGAGAGAGAGAGTTAAGAGGGTATGGGTGGTGAGAAGGTGGGGAGAGGTCTTGAAATTATCTTAAGGATAAATATTGAGTCTAAGAAGACTTCTGAAGATTGCAGCTCAGCTTATTTGCCAGGAAGTAGGAAAGAATATGCTTACTGTGCTTAACCAGGTCTTGCCTATGTGAGGCACCATGAAAGAAAACACAGGTTGGCTGCCTGTCCCATGTGAGGTTTCCTTTACCTTTTGCATGTACTCCTGCTGATAAAGTGTGGATGACATCTGGATCAAACACAGGGGGATAAACAAAAACACTCAAGGAAATGCTTTATTTATGTGGCCATTTACCTCTGTAATTATAGGCATAGATCTTTCCTTACCCAAGGTTGAAATACAACTTCATCTTCTGTTGTTAATCTCTGAGAGATTGGAGTTTTATGGCTCTAAGCTTTAATTCTTTAGCTTCAGAGGTGACCTTGACAGTGCCAAGTTGTTTTTATGATAATGCCCTAAATTTGTGCAATGTTTTACAGTTTAATGAAACCTTAATACATATTATCCCAAGTGGAGTTAAATAGAAAAGTGTTATTTCTATTTTATAGGTGAGGAAACTGAGGCTCAGAGGGAATTTTAGTTGCTTCAAGGTCACAGGTAGTTTAAGTTATGAAATTGGTAATAGATGCCAGTCTTTGCATTCTGGCTACAGAACTTCTCTCCTGAATGGCAGCCTCTTATTGCAGTAGAGGTTACATTTTTTTCAGGTCCTAATACAGATCTTTTTAACAGTAATCCTCATAATGGCCTTCTAAGGGAGGTTCAAGTGGGCCTTAGAAAGTGTCACTATGAACAAAGCTAGTGGAGGTGATGGAATTCCAGTTGAGCTATTTCAAATCCTAAAAGATGATGCTGTGAAAGTGCTGCACTCAATATGCCAGCAAATCTGGAAAACTCAGCAGTGGCCACAGGACTGGAAAAGGTCAGGTTCATTCCAATCCCAAACAAAGATAATGCCAAAGAATGCTCAAACCACCGCACAATTGCACTCATCTCACATGCTAGTAAAGTAATGCTCACAATTCTCCAAGCCAGGCTTCAGCAATATGTGAACCATGAACCTCCAGATGTTCAAGCTGGTTTTAGAAAACGCAGAGCAACCAGAGATCAAATTGCCAACATCTGCTGGATCATCAAAAAAGCAAGAGAGTTCCAGAAAAACATCTATTTCTGCTTTATTGACTATGCCAAAGCCTTTGACTGTGTGGATCACAATAAACTGGAAAATTCTGAAAGAGATGGGAATACCAGACCACCTGACCTGCCTCTTGAGAAATCTGTATGCAGGTCAAGAAGCAACAGTTAGAACTGGACATGGAACAGACTGGTTTCAAATAGGAAAAGGAGTGTGTCAAGGCTGTATATTGTCACCCTGCTTATTTACCTTATATGCAGAGTACATCATGAGAAATGCTGGGCTGGAGGAAGCACAAGCTGGAATCATGATTGCCGGGAGAAATATCAATAACCTCAGATATGCAGATGACACCACCCTGATGGCAGAAAGTGAAGAGGAACTGAAAAGCCTCTTGATGAAAGTGAAAGTGGAGAGTGAAAAAGTTGGCTTCAAGCTCAACATTCAGAAAACGAAGATCATGGCATCTGGTCCCATCACTTCATGGGAAATAGATGGAGAAAGAGTGGAAACAGTGTCAGACTTTATTTTTGGAAGCTCCAAAATCACTGCAGATGGTGACTGCAGCCATGAAATTGAAAGATGCTTGCTCCTTGGAAGGAAAGTTATGACCAACCTAGATAGCATATTGAAAAACAGAGACATTAGTTTGCCAACAAAGGTCCGTCTAGTCAAGGCTATGGTTTTTCCAGTGGTCATGTATGGATGTGAGAGTTGGACTGTGAATAAAGCTGAGCGCTGAAGAATTGATGCTTTTGAAGTGTGGTGTTGGAGAAGACTCTTGAGAGTCCCTTGGACTGCAAGGAGATCCAACCAGTCCATTCTGAAGGAGATCAGCCCTGGGATTTCTTTGGAAGGAATGATGCTAAAGCTGAAGCTCCAGTACTTTGGCTACCTCATATGAAGAGCTGACTCATTGGAAAAGACTCTGATGCTGGGAGGGATTGGGGGCAGGAGGAGAAGGGGACGACAGAGGATGAGATGGCTAGATGGCATCACTGAGTCGATGGACATGAGTCTGAGTGAACTCTGGGAGTTGGTGATGGATAGGGAGGCCCGGAGTGCTGTGGTTTATGGGGTCGCAGAGTCGGACATGACTGAGCAACTGAACTGAACTGAAGGAGGTTAGTTGTCATTGTTCAGTTAAGTCCAACTTTTTGAGACCTCGTAACTGTAGCCTGTCAGGCTCCTCTGTCCATGGAATTTCTCTGGCAAGAATACTGGAGTGGGTTGACATTTCCTTCTCCAGGGGATCTTCCCAACCCAGGGATCAAACTCAAGTCTCCTACACTGCAGGTGGATTCTTTACATTGAACCACCTGGGAAGACCCTAAGAGAGGTTAGACATATTATTTACTGTGTTCTTTTTCAATTAATGGCTAAATTAGAAGAGAATTATTCTCAGTTGAAGACCAAATAAATCTTTTGCTATCCATGATATTTTTATTTTGCCTTTTAATCTCTAAGGCTCTTTAATACTATCATTCATGCAACATAACTACTAATACTTAGAGAAGTTCTTATTGCAAAGTATAGTTCGGCAATTGTGGCTATTATCAGTTTTGATTAAAAGAAAGAGATGTTTCTAAATAAGAATTGACACTCTGTGGTCTCTGGGCATGACCTCTGGCTAAATGTTGGCTGGCAAATATAAAGTCACATTGTTAATCTTCCTTCTTCTGTTTCTTCATCTTTCTTGTCTACACTTTTCTATCTCTAATAGCAAACTCAGTCACCACTAGCAGCCTGTGACTTTTGAGACAGTCACTCATTCCCAGACCACTCTGGCTACTCCACATTGGTTCTAGTGTGAGGCCAGTTGCCCTCACCATATAAAGCTGTCTTCTTCATGGGCTTGTGATCTGTGTATTTGTACAGGGCATAATCTTAAGAAGGGCCCCAAGCTTAGTTGAATGCTCCTGCTGTCACTAACTTGAAAGTTTTTGAACAATGGGCCTTGCATTTTCATTTTGTCTCGGGCCCCACAAATCATGTAGCTTTGCTTGGCTTTCTAACGGAACTTGCTATAGCATACAGAGGTTTCACATTCCTGTTCCTTTCATTTATTTCAGAAGTACAGACCTCTAGCCAAGAGACTAGATCTAGTCTTTGACTAAATTTCATCTAAAGGTAAAAAGATTTTCTAAAATACATGGACTTCTGTCATATTTTCCTTTCTATAAGAATAAGAAAACCTCTTACTGTACAACTCAGGTCCCTGTTTTACAGGAAAATGGTCTATTACACAGATATTCTCTTATCAGAGAATGAAAGAGATAGAGATGAGAGAGAGAGAGAGTTGTAAATAATTACAAATAAGTTTTGAAGTCTTGATGTTGAGAGCTGAGGAGCTCAGGAAACTGGAAAAAATAAGATATCTAATCAAGCACCATAATAGATGAAATTTTATGTGGTTCTGAATTTTAAATTCTATGGAGGGGGCTGCTGAGAGTGGAAATGATTAAGGGGTTAAGAAATGTGAAACTTTTTTCATTGCCCATTCCTTGCTCTGCTGGTGGCCTCTGCATAACCCCTCTGCACTGCTTTTTTCCTTTCCTATTTTTTCATTTCTGCTCAATTCTTAGCTTTTTTTTCTCTCCTCCTTCCTTTCCCATTATGCATATTATTTTATTAAATTTATTGACTATAAAGGTATGTCCTTAGCTCTTAATTTAAAAAGCAATTAAAATTTTTATGCATTCCCATACTATTTGCCTTTTTTTCAAAGCAAAACCTGGAGAATAAAAAATTAATTTGAGTAATATTGAAAAGTAATACTTAAAAGAGTCGATTACTTGAAGAGTCCATGATTTTCTGTATTTCCTCTCTAGATAATTATCAAAATGTTGAAATCATTAGCAGAATATTTAAAATAATCTTTAATTATTTTCCTGTTTGTCAGTAGACCCTGATGAGTTATCAAGTCCTCTAACTCAAATTTATTTAATGAGTATATGGGTATATTTTTTCTACATTAGACTATCTTGTCATTAATACAATTCGATTATGGAAGTAGTGTAAAACCTTAGGGCTAGTGCACTATCTATGTTTTATATCTATCCTTTGATTTGAAATTTAATTTTTCATTGTTTTTAAATGGACACAATGAGAGGCACTGGAATAAAAAGATGATAAGTCATGACACTCCTTCAGGAAGTTTACAGTAATTGGGAGAGATATACCAACAATTACAATATTGATGGATGGGAAATGGGGCCACAGTGTAATAGCAGGACTTTCAAAAGCGTGAGGTTTGCCAAAGGCTTAAGTGAGATCAGAGAAGATTCTTAACCAGAACAACCAGTAAACTTTTCTCAATTTCCAAAGTTACAAAAAAAAAAAATATATATATATATATACTGTTGAATTCTAATAGGTATGGACTTTTCCTTTTGCTGGAAATTTGGAAGATACTTTGGGAGAGAGATGGAGGTAGTATAGTTAGTATATAAGATAGTATATATAGTATATAAGATAGTATATAGTTAGTATATAAAATAGTATATATAGTATATAAGATAGTATATAGTTAGTATATAAGATACTTTGGGAGAGAGATGGAGGTAGTATAGTTAGTTCTCTCCTTGAGATAGTAACAAATATTAGGAGCTAGTATGATTTGGAAAGAATGATGCTAAAGCTGAAACTCCAGTACTTTGGCCACCTCATGCGAAGAGTTGACTCATTGGAAAAGACTGATGCTAGGAGGGATTGGGGGCAGGAGGAGAAGGGCACCAGAGAGGATAAGATGGCTGGATGGCATCACTGACTCGATGGCTGTGAGTCTAAGTGAACTCCAGGAGTTAGTGATGGACAGGGAGGCCTGGCGGGCTGCGATTCATGGGGTCGCAAAGAGTCAGACATGACTGAGTGACTGAACTGAACTGAACTGAGTATGATTTGGGGTAAAATACCTAAGCTCTCTATGCCATTATTCCCTTAAATGTAAAACAGATATAAGAACAGTACCTATATCTCATGTAGAGTTATTTTTAAAATAAAGAGAATTTGCCTGGCTAGCAGAGTAAAGTGTAGCAAATATTCACATTATTATCTTGACAATTTCAAAGAAATGTCCACATTTAAAGGGATTTTCTTCCTAAGCAATCAAGCCATATACAGATTCTCCTCTCATGTATCTTTTAAAGCTGAGTGTCAGGCAGGCCAATTATAAGACAGTTTCTTAATCAGTGGCATTGATTTTCACTTTCTCTACATATCATTGCTCATTTGTATTGAGGTATGCCAGCAAATACTAAAAAAGAAAAAAAAAAAAAAAGTCAACTACCACCCTTGATCACAGAAGGAGTCCTGAAAAGAAGACTGGCGGTAATGGAGATGACACTGGGCTTCCTCAGAATGGCGCACTGGGCCGTGAAAACAGTATTTTCAAAGGTGTGTATGTGACTAAAAAAGCATGGGCTTCAGAGCCTAAAAGTGTTCTGCTGCTTTCTAGCTGTGTGACTTTTGGCAAGTCTCTGGGCAGCTCTGAGCATCAGTTGCCTGTTTTTAACCAGGAAATACAATTTACAAAAAAAAAATAATAATAATAATAAGAAAGAATACTTTGTTTTCTTCACAGAGTCATGTGGTTTATGTGAAATGGTAAGTGGGAAGATGTACGGAAAGCTAGTGTGTAATTTGGCATTCAAATTCTAGTTTTTCTTTCTTTCTTTGATCAAGACTAAACCTGTGTATGAATAGTAAAATGGTGCTTACCCCTCTTATGTTAAGTGTTTGATTCTTCCCCTGCTTATTTCTCCATAATGGATAATCTCAGTCAATGTTCTGCTGCCCTGGCAGTACATTAGAATCACTTCAGGGACTTTTAAGAAACACAGGTGTGTGGGCCCTTCTCCTTGGGATCCTGATTTACCTGTTCTTAGTTCAGCCCCATTGTTGGCAATTATCGGTCAGGAGAAGGAACAAAAGATGTATTTGCAAACCATTTATGAAAGAGGCAGAGCTGGGAAATGGCTGTAACTTACAACTACACAGGAATTAACAATCATATTCCGCCTTAGTTTTCAAAAGCAGCTTTCAGAAGCATGAGATATGAATGAAACTGGCTTGGCGGTATTGAGTTCCCCTTTACAGCCTGGCCTTGCTTCTCTAGTTTTACTTTGCACAGCTGTACTGAGAAAATTCTTTTTTCTATATACCTAATTTCCATGGGTGAACTTAAAGGACCCTATATTATCTACTTGTTTTTCATGAAGTCTTCTCCAATTTCTTATTACCCATTATTTGTTTTGATTTAGACTCTCTTAGTCTCCCTCTCTGCTTTTGCCTTTTGGGCTACCTTCATGAACCTTTGTGAACTTCCTGTGGGCGGAACTTCTTGGCACATGATGTATTCTCCCTTCTTTGCACTCTGTTCTCCTCTCCTTACATCCATCCAGACAGTTGTAGAAAGAGTGGTGGAGGAGGCACTGGGCTTTCTCAGGATGGTGAACTTGGCCATGAGAAGAACATTTTCCATGGTATGTGGGTGACTGAAACAGCATTGGGTTCAGAGCCTAAAATTATTCTGCTGCTTTTTAGCTGTGTGATCTTGGGCAAGTCATTAGGTATCTCTGAGCATCAGCTTGCTGTTTGTGTTGTTTAGTTGCTAAGTTGTGCTCAATTCTTTTCCAACCCCATGGACTGTAGCCCCCCAGGCTCCTCTGTCCATGGGATTCTTCGGGCAAGAATATTAGAGTGGGTTGCTATTCCCTTCTCCAGGGGATCTTCCTGACCCAGGGGTTAAACCTGGTCTCCTGCATTGTTGGTGAATTCTTTACCACTGAATCACCTGAGAAGCCCAATTCTAAATGAGAAATATAATTTATGCCCTCTCTCCCACAGAAAACATAAACAAAAATAAGAAAAAAGGGAAGAATAGTCTGTTTTCTTCATAAGGTTATGTAAATTACATGGAACCATAAAATTTTTCCTGGACCTAGGGGTGAGCCAAGGTCAAGTGTAAAGATAATAAATGATTTTTGTAAGCCCCAGTTCTGGCACTGGTAATTATCTTCTGTTATAAGAAATCCAGGGGCCATTTCACTATAAAGGACAAGGTCTCCTCAGGATGCAGAACTTCAGAAAGTGAGTAGTCAGCAATTTATTTCTGGACTTGGATGCCCAAGAAATCTGAGAGCCCTTCTTCGACCGACATGATTTGTCATCTAGGATAAAGGGCATTTTTCTGGCCCTTGGAATTCTATTCTGAGAGGATGGCTATAACTTTTAGGGGCAGCTAGTTTGTGTCCAAAAACAGAGGAAGTGAGGGGAGAAAACAAACTGCCTTTTGAAAGGAGAAGAGTTGCTTCTAGCCAAAAGGTAATTCATACTCATTGTAAAGAACTAGGGAAATGAGAGAAGGATTATTATAGATTTGCTTCTATATAGGTTTTACTTCTATATAGAAGTAAAATCATTTGAATATCTACCAGCAAGAGAGATAATAGCTGTTAGAACTTTGTTGCATTTGATAGCAAATTTTTCCTGTGTATATAGAATTTTACAAAATTAGGAAAATATCCAAAATGCAGTTATCTTGTTTTCTACGTAACATTATTTTATTAGTATTTTCCACATCCATAAATACTGGCTACAATTTCACTTTTAATGAGTATATAACATTCCACTGTGTGTGTGTGCCATAATTTATTCAGTTCTTATTTTGAATATTTTGTGGTAGTTTTGATTAAATGAAGTCTAAACTACATCTTTATACACAGACTTTTATGGGTTTCTCATTTTTTCATTAAAGACATATTTTATAAAATAGAATTTCTGCAAATAAGGATCCAAACTTTATGAATTCTTGGTACATATTCCCAGATTGCATTGGGGTAAGATTGTTCCTTTCATATTTTGATGGTGGCACACCAGAGCACATTTCAAGTTATTGTTGTGAGCTAGGTACACAGTACCCTAAACTACATTTCTGGATGCTGTCCCTATAATTCATTATAGAAAACTGAACAAGAATCACTGTATTCCCCAAATTGAAGATTCCATCCGTTAAAAGATGCACAATTACATTACACACCACCGAGGAAAAAAAAGGCTGCCAACAAAATTAGGATGCGTTATCATTTCTAAGATGCATTCTAAGTTCAGAAATGTTAAAGTGTGAAAAAATGTACAACTCAGAGTGAAAGAAATATGTGTATCATTTTATTCCCTTTGAGAGTTCTTCCTTGAACCTTTTTTAAAAAGTTACGAGCACACTGTATTTATTTATGGCTGTTCTGGGTCTGCGTTGTGTGGGTTTTTCTCTAGTTGTGGAGGGAGGGAACTAGTCTACAGCTGAGGTGAGCAGGCTTCTCACTGCGGTGACCTCTCTTGTTGTGGAGTGTGGGCATCAGGCATGTGGGCTTTAGGAGCTGCAGCTCTGTGGATCTAGAACACAGACTCAGTAATTGTTGAGCATGGGCTTAGTTGCTCTGTGGCACGTGGGATCCTCCTGGATCAGGGATAAAACCTGTGTCTTCTGCACTGGCAGGTGGATTCTTTACCACTGAGTCACCGGGGAGGCCCTCCTTTGACCTTTTGTAAGCAGTTCGAGATGGACATAACACCAAATACAGGCAAGGGGGTTCTCTCTCTTATCCTATGCACTGACTCAACCACTCTGCCTTCTCTCCATCCCTTTCCAATCTCTAGTCCCTCTCAGGGATTGCCCCCCACTGGGGAATTGCCCCCACCATCACAGTTCCCCTGTTACCTGACCTTAGTTTTCTGTTCTTCTCACTGTGTTTCAGAACTATCTTGCCCTAGTTAGCATAGTCATCTGGGATGCTGATGGGGATGGGAGTAGAGTTTACATATAGAGTTCTCTTAAAATTTTAGCTGACCTATTTCTTACAACATGCTCTTATTACTCAAATATTTTGGATGACCATTCATGCCAATCAGTCCTTCATTTTTTAGGTTAATTCCTATTTTTCTAAACGTGTACTCTCAAATTTTATAACCATCGTTCCCTATTTATATGGAGAGAAATGTTCACACATGTACAATTTATATCTTCCTCCTTTATCTTTGAGTATATATGTGTTTGTAATAGAAACATTATTGTGTATATGTACTCATATACATACTTCTATATATAAGTATTTTATAAATATATACCTTATTCTCTTTACACTTTTTGAAAAAGAGAGAACTCAATATATTCACAGTGAAAAACACATATCCATACTTTATTAATAAACATAGTTCATAGAGAAAACATAATGTTCACATTTACATATTTATTTATACTTAGGGCCTTGATAGAGCTGTGTGTGTGTGTGTGGGGGGTGGTTTCCCAGGTGGGGCTAGTGATAAAGAACCTGCCTGCTAATGTAGAAGACACAAGAGACACTGGTTTGATCCCTGGGTGGGCAAGATCCCTTGGAGGAGGGTATGTCAACCTACTCCAGTATTCTTGCCTAGAGAATTCCATGGACACAGGGGCCTAGTGGGCTATAGTCCATTGGGTTGCAAAGAGTTGGACATGACTGAAGCGACTTAGCACACACACATATTTATGTGTGGTGTGTGCTCAGTTGTGTCTCTTTTCGATCCCACAGACCATACCCCACCAGGCTGTCCATGGACCTCTGTCCATGGAATTCTCCAGGCAAGAATAGTGGAGTGGGTTGCCATTTCCTTCTCCATATGGATGTATTCTGAACCAGTTGAAATCAGCAACAGAATAGGTGGATGGAGGTCAGAGTACACTTTTATTTCTGACAAAGTGTAAGTTAGAGAATGTGGTGTAGACAAGAGCCATGAGAGGTATACAAATGCTAACAGCCCAGAATTTAACTGACTCAGCCTTCAGCCACAGACAATACAGGACCCTACAACCCTCTCTCTCCTTTAAGGGGGCCACTAATTTAATCACAAGATTACTGCATGGCCCAGAGTAGATGAGATATACTTTCCACAGGCTGGCCAACTCCTAAACACAAAGAGGGGGAAGGGGCTGAACTGGCCACATCTGGTTTCTCAGCTTACCTCATCCATCACACTGAGTCACACCACTACCCAGAGGGGTGCTGCAGGAGATTGGAAACATTTGAGGAAAGATCAAATGGAAACCTAATGGATAGAAGAGATAGGGTTCTCCCCCATCAGTGCTTTAAGTTTTACTCACTTTGCCAGAATCACGAAGCTAGTTAACGGCAGAGTTGATCTTGTACTCACCTTCTCCTGATTTTTACTTTGGTGTTCTTCGGCAGAGAAAAGAGAATGGGCTCATTCACGATTAAAAAAAAAGAAAGAAAGAAAGAAAGAAAAAGCTATTCACTCATTCAACAATAGTTATTGAACACCTATATGTGCCAGCCACTGTGTTGTCTCTGGAATTAGTGCTGAACAATATAGAAAAAAGTACCTGCTTTATGGAAACATACCTCCTAGCTGGCAAGACAGATATTAAATCACTCACTGAGAGTATAAAGACAAGTACAACAGTGTATGGGTGTGACAGAGGTTATTCTTATAAGAGTGCCCAGAGAAAGTCTCTGGGACAAGAGATTTAAAGGAGCTAGCCATGGGTGTTTTGAAGGAAAAGCCTTCTGGGCTGAGGAATGGCCAGTGTGAATGCCCACTGAGTCCTAATGTGTTAAGTTTTGAATGTGTACTCTTGCTAATTCATAGAGAGGAGGAAGGTCAGAGAGGGTAATCAGCAAATGAGTAGATATTTTGGACCGCACATAGAGCAGGACTGCTTTCCTCTGTTCCTAAAGCTAATTTTGCCAGCAGTCATTGGTGATTAAAATCCTGGGTGACACATCCCTGGAAGACCTGGCCAACTCCCCGTTTTAATTCTCAGCTGAGCAGTGTTATTCTAGGTTGCTCATCTGGAAGAATGCCTTAGAATGATCTTTATGGTCCTGTGGTTCTCCGGTGGTAATAATGCGGCACCCTCTCTGAGCAGGGAATGCCACGCACATTAGGGGCGAGAGTGTTGAAAAATCCTGAAGCCTGTTTTATTGCTTGTTCACTGTCATCCCTTATTAGTGAAGGTGTCACAGACCAGACTTATATCCTGTTGGGCATTTGGTATGTTTGTAGTGAATGCTTGTATTACATTGATTTTGAATTGCCAGCGGTATTAAGTGGGTAAACAGCACAGCTTTAGAAGAAATCCTCTGAGATGTTGGATATTAAGATATTCTTAACTTCTGCTCTATTTTTGTTACAGCAGAGTCTCTGGTAAGTTCCCAAGGATCGGATATCCTGGCTCCTCATTAGGCTCAGAATCCATGAAACTTGTGTTTTGAGCTGGTTACCATTGTCTCTACGGCGTGACACAATGGGGACCCATGGTGATGTGAGATTTCAGGGAAACTGCACATTAAGAGCCAATCCATTCAGTTCACCTGGAAGGAAAGTCATTGGGCAAGAAGTGGGAGGGTAGCGATGCCCAGGAACATTAACTTGCTCAGCGTGGTGCTGAGCTAGTGTCTGCCAGGGGGCTACATAATTAAGGCATGAGGACTCTCCTAACTATAGCAGGGGAGGAAAGGTAATGAGGACTGGAACAGATCTGGAAAAAAAAATCTAGCTTTGTGTGTGCGTTAGTGTCTTTCAAAAGCACAGGTGAGCAAAATGCCTCTCAGAAGTAAGGAGAGAGAATCGAGGTGGGTAATCACATCTCTCTTTCTTCTCCATCTCTCTGGGAAAAGCCAAGAAAAGCAGTGATGTGAGAATAAAGCATTGTGGACTAAGAGCAGAGGAAGGGCCGTGGGTGCAGAGTGTGCTGTGCTGCCATTGTATTTTTCCTTCCATACTACACTTTCTAACACAGTGCCCAGAACACAGTAGGGGCTTAATTCTTATTTGTCAAAAAACTTAATACATGAGTGAATAAATGAAAGAGGTGTGGGTTGGGGGCATTGACTAAAAGCCCAGTGCTCTTTTCAGGGCTTACTCGATAAACTGGCATTTGTTTTAAAATGTATACAGAGAGGTTATTTACTCGATAAACTGGCATTTGTTTTAAAATGTATACAGAGAGGTTATTTACTCGATAAACTGGCATTTGTTTTAAAATGTATACAGAGAGGTTATTTAAGTGAACTCCATTCAAAATCACATTGTATTTGATAGTGTGACTTTGAAGGTACTCATCTCATGCTTTCAAAAAATTTTGAGAGAAATCAGCTATACTCAATAAAAAGTAAACTCCCAAATTTTAGAGAAGATCATGGCCTTGAGTCAAAAGAATAAATACAAATCTGTCTCTAGACTTAGTGTAACACAGAAATGTTTGTCTGAAACATTTCCTTGTAAGGTTTGTCATACCAGTCAATTCACTATGGGTAAAATTTTACTATTTGTGCATACAATTCACTCCCTTTGGCTTCAGCAAGAGCTAAAGAAGTGCCTCAAAGACCTGTGTGGTTTACCCACGATCCTTGAGACAATGCAGGTCTTGTCTTCAGTTTCTTTCTGGCTTCCATACTACTTAATAGTAATAAATTATCTGAATATTCTTCCATAGTCATTCACATCTATTAACCCAGTCTTCATCTTCTTACCCTTGTATACACATATATCCATCTATCTCTCCACACATCTCTTAAATTTTCCATTCACACATCTAACCATGAATTCACCTGAGTGTCCGTCTATCCATCCATCCACACATCCATCCATCCAATTTTTATTTACAAGCATGTGCTATGTGCCAGATTGTGTGTATTGGGAATAGATACAATGAAAACAGAATCCTTTGTCTCTGTAGTTTATTGTCATTTTAGTCTACAATTTGGACTGATCCAGCAGACTGGGTAAACTTCTATTATATTCTCATGTTTTAAATTTGTCTATTTCCACACAGTAAAACTAGTTAACTGAAGCCATGATTTATTCCAACCTCCTAATTGTTAGATGGGAAATCTGTGCATCAAGGAGGGTATGTAATTTGCCCACGTTCTCTCAACTCTGTTGGTGGCCAAGTAGAAATTAAGATTTAGTAAGACCATGTTCTCTCTTACAATCTGGGGTTCTTTCTGTTGCCTCATGTACAGTGAATTCGCCTGTACTTGTGTTCCCAGGTGGGTTGTATCTGTTTTAGTTGCTAAGTCCTTCCGACTCTTTTTCTGATTCCAGGGACTTCAGCTCCCCAGGCTCCTTTGTCCATGGGATTTTTGAAGCAAGAATACTGGAGTGGGTTGTCATTTCCTTCTCCAGGGCATCTTCCTGACCCAGGGATCGAACCTGCGTCTCCTGCATGGGCAGGCAGATTCTTTACCACTGAACCACCAGGGAAGCCTTAGTGTGTTTCTGGGACTAAGGCTGAATTGGGTGTTCCCTTCCCAGAGAGAATGCAGACTTTGCAAATGGTCTGAAGTTCGGAGTCTAGCTAGTACTCACAATGGTCCGCTGAGCCTTGGGCACCTAGAGACTGAAGAGTCCTTAAAAAGTCAAAAAGAGATCAGTGTTACTGTGTCTTTTAATTTTTCAAAGAATATTTATGATGTGTCATTAGAGGCCTTCAAGCCTCCACAAAATACTGCTTTTACAGATGACACCCACTTCAGTAAGAGCCTAAGGGGGGACTCATTAGTAGACAATTAGTTATTCAACTTGTTAAACATTAATCCCTCTTATGCCTCTGGTCTGCCTAATGCAAGCATAAGGGGTTGGGGGAGATAGGAAACTAAAGTTGGAACAAGTTACCAGTGCTTGCCAGCAGTTTTGCTTTTTCTCTATGGGTCTAAATATTGCTTTGTTATCTTTTCTGAGGCTCTCATGGAGCAGGAGGGCTTCTAAATAGTTGAGCCATTTCCTCTAATATTTTAAATTATGAATGAATGGTCTTTCTACACAAGTAGCATGGTGGTCAATGCTCCCACCACAGAGGGCAAACCCTAGATGTCTTAGATGTTAATGTTCTCAAAGCAGTAGAAATTTGTCCCAGGAGGCTACGGGTGTCTATAGGCAGGACGGCCAAGCCATAGGAGAAGAGCAGATCCCTTCCTGAGGATTTTGTAAAGGAAGAAAGGGGCAGAGAAGAGGAACAGTGAGCACAGATTCTAGATTCAAAGCATCTGGAAATCTGGGCAAGAGAAGGAAAGGAGCATATGTAGGGGAAAAAAAAGAGAGGCAGAAAACTATCAGAGCAGAGATGCTGTGTTCTGGAATGCAAAGCACATCTGGGTGTACCAGTGATCAGCAGCACAGCTCTTCTGAAGCACAGTCCAGAGTGGAGCTGATGTGAGGTAGGCAAGATATCAGGGCTTGGGCTACAAGGTAAATGTTTGGGGCAGGACTTCAGAATCAGCAATTTGCTGCCATCCAGAGCATGGCTAAAGGGAAAATCAGCCAGGAGGTGGATAGAGAAAGACCACAGCTTGCAGGGCCTGCTATGCCCAGACCTGTCCCTGGGGCTAGAGCCCAAGGTGGTCAGCAGGGTGAAGATGTCTGTACTGGCCGGAAATGGCTCCCACATACTAGGTGCTCAGGACAATGAAAACCATGCCTTTTTGTCACCACCTTCCTTGGTCACACAAAAGAAGGCAATAGTTTGGGTACAGATACCTAAAGAGAAGCAGAGCCAAGAAAAGAAGGAATGGGAACAGCCCTGGTGGCATCAGTGAGATTCTGTACCGAAAGTACCTATGCCTCTAGACGCCCTAGTCAATGAGTCAATGCATACTCTCTGTTCTGCTTAAGCTTCTCGGTTGACCATCTAGTGTTAATATTTGTGACATAAAGTGTTCTAAAGCACTAATTCTGATTCTGGAGGTTAAGGTTCCCCTTAAGCTAAATTTCAATAAATCATTATCTGGGAAGGTTTCTACCATGAGTCCAGGTCACACACGGCTCCTCATGGTGGAGACCCTTCTTCTCATTTTACAAGTGGGAACATCCAGATTTAGAAGTGAGTCCCTTGCCCAAGACCACAAACCTGGGCAAGCTGAAAACCTGATTGGACTGAACATCAGTTGTTTTCCTCTCTGCCATGTTGTCCCCCTCCATCTCCCTGCTGGTGAGGTTGATCCCTGAGTTCTCCCTGACCCACTTTGTCCTCCTCTGCACCCTTAGGCTTCCTTTCCATTTTGCAGCCTGTAGCTTTATCCCTGTCCCTTTCTCTACTCCAATCAAAAATACTTGGGTCTTACAACTGGGCCCCAGGACCTTGCTCACAGGTGGAAATGGCTGGCTAATTATCTGGGTAGCATGCTGATGAGCAAAGACACACATAATTTGTAGAGAGCTGCTGCTCAGGAAGTGCTCACAATGTAACTCAAGCGGGGTACATATTTTCTCTTCTCAGACATTTACTTAACCCACAGGAGGGATGCTAATGCAGGCCAGGCCAGTAGGGTTTGGAGGGGAGCCCCGTTTCCTTGCCTCTCTCTGCTCAGCCTCTTCTTGGGTGGCTGTGTTATGCTCTGCATGCCTGTCTGCCAGCCTGCCAGGTGGGTCTTCCCTGTTAGCACAAGCCTGCTGCTTCATGTGGCACTGTGTGACTGATTTGATGACCTGTGAACTCACTGTCCATCTGGCCACCTCAGAGTTCGCCTGGCTGTTTCTCTTTTTTTGCTGTGACTGAATTTCCACAGCTTTTCTCAGCATCTGACTTGCAAACCACTCTGCTCCGTCTGTTAAATGGATGAAAAGAGCCGGTGACCTCCCACTGCGGAAAAGCACCTGGGCCTGGGTGTCCTCCGCTTTCTCCTGAACTGGCCGGGGCCGCTGCAGTTGCCACCCCAGTCTGCCGCATACGTGATACTCTGTGAGAGGAGAGACATTTCATTTTGTACTTGGCAGGCGCTGAACTCAACTGGACAATGAGACCCAGGAAATATGACACCATCTGCTTCCTGCCATGTTCTGGCTCCGGTACTTGATGTCCGGGCATCAGCTGTTACCTGAGTGTGCCTGGTCTTGTGAAGTGAGCCGTTCAGGAAACACCTTCACTAACTTTCCTCAATGGCATAATTCATCCTGGCCAGGCTGCCCTGCTGAGTGTTTTTTTTTTTTTTTTTTTTCCCCTTCTTGGCTTCCAGAGTAAAACATCTCTTTCTGCTTTCTATGTTTTCCAGAGAAAATATTTACACATGAATATGTACTGCATCATAGAAATGTTAGCTTATTTGGCCATCCTTTCCCACATGTGGACTTTTTTCTGCTCTAAAGGTAGTCTTCCTAGATTAGTCTCTAGCTGTCTTGAACTGTATCCAGTGCTCCGTGCTTTGCTTGCCTCTGCCTTCCAGGTGGGAACGATGTCCTTAACTAGTGGTTAAGTGAGGATTAGCTACTCCAAGAGGAGGATTAAAGAAACAACTGTGTCATAGAAAATAGGAAAGACCAGTTGGGCCCCTCCATGCTGGGAGTGTTCAATCCAGCTGGCAGTATTAAGGGCTAGGAGTGCTATATCCCTCGTGCCATGGCCTCTGCAAGCCTCAGATTTCTCTGAACCTCTGACATGCTGGTCTCTAGTTCAGGAAGCTGCCAGGCAGGTGGCATGGGCAGTGCGTTGATGGCTGAGTCCTTCCCTGACTCAGTGGTTGTAATCCTTTCGTGTACAGACAAACCAAGCCACCTGTGCGGAGTCTTAAAAACGAAACAAAGCACAACCCTCTCGATCTGTGAATAAATTTTCAGACTCAGAGTATGCCGTCTGGACCAGACACAATGGCTGCTGGAATCTGTGTTTCTTCTTTGTTCTGATTTTGGTATGGTTTTGGTTATCCACTCCTATTTTGATGCCTAAAGCGTGATATTAAACATAATCTGAATCTTAATTGAAAATGTATGCTTCTCTCATTTAAACTTGTTGGCCCATTGAAGAATTATGACATTGCAAAATTTTGCTGGAGGGGAAGTCCCTGGGAAATTTCCCTTTGGCTGCCAGATTGCTTTCTAAATCAGTGGAAGCCTTCAAGCCCTAGGTCAGAAGGAAGATGGGACAATTTGTCACAGTGTTGGAGTATGATGGGAGAGCACAGGCTTTGTTTGCATTGTTAAGAATGACAGCGGTTTCCATGAAAGACTGGGAGAATGGGTGGGCTGCTCAGACACCTGGTTTCCAGCCCACGAGAGCTGGCCGTCACCGTGACTCTCATGAGGCAGGAATACACTCAGCCAGCTCTTTGATAGACAGAGCCCTTTGCTCTAGGAAGACTGATGAGATGCACATGTGGATACATACGTGCACGTGGACACACACGCACACACACACGATGGTCCATGCCTTTGTGGTTATACCTGTTGGAACTATGGGCAGAATTGCTGTCCTCCTTCTGACCAGAAAGGGTCAACCCAGAGCCCCTTCCCACTCACTCTGCCCTACCAGGTTAAGCTCTGCCCTGTTAGGAGTGGTAAAATCAAGAACTCATAGTCTTGCACCTATAAGTGGCAGAGGTAGCACTAAAAACTTGCTTATATTTTAGGCTCAGTGGATTGTATCATTAGGCAGACTTTGGTCTGTTTAGTTATTAATTTCTGGTGAGCCCTGTTATATTGTTGAAGATGCTATTATTGAATATCTTGACCCTTTGACATTTGTAGAATGTCTATGTGAACAACATGGTAGAACTTCAATCTTCTCATTCTCCCTCCCTCTTGATTGAGGTAGGACTATGCAAATGGTCCATTCAGCCCTTTAAAGGATCAGGACTGACCCTGTGCTCCCAGTAAGTAAATCCTGGCTCAGACTTGGCTCTGGCTGTGCTTGGCAACTTGAAGCCCTAAGGCCTTACAGGCAGGACCCCGTGTGGCGGTGGCCACTTTGTTGGTGAGGAAATGGTAACAACCTTGGGCATCTTAGATGATGCCATGTTCACTTCAAAGAGCCCACCACACACAGAGAGTAAAGGATTAGCAGTCCTCTAATGGAGGTCCATTAACTGTTGTAGCATTAGTAATAATTAAGCAGCATTTTATGATAGCACCAGCAGGCTAGTCAAGTGAATAATTCTTTGCGGGGTTCACTCTCTCTTTCTCTCCATAGGTAAAGGATTTAGATGGATTTATGACATTGGCTGAAATAAATCAGTGGATGAGTGATTACAGGATTTGAGTATGGTTAAGCCAAGATTAATGCCACTAATTCCTGAGAATGAAGAAGCTGACTGTCACCCACAGAAGTGAACTTGCACTTCAAGATGTGCAGGCTTCTAGCCAGCAGTTCAGATCTGCTGGGCACGCACACATGTACACACGGTCTCAACCCAAATCCAGCATCCTCATGTTGCGCTGTAATGGATGGCAAGCAAACAACAATAATGATAGAGGCCTTGAAATATGGCGAATAAAATACTCAGTGTTGAGTAAACTGCTGCTTACTAACATTCTCAGGTCACCGGGGTACCATTTCGGCCGAGGCCTTAACGAGGTCATTTACCTTTACCTACACCAGGACCATTACCTTAATTGCCACTCAGCCTTCATGAAAGTGTTTATGGGTAAACAGTTTGCACCAAGGGAGTTATTAGCTGCCCCCTGGATTACCATAGGATCAAGAATCATAAAAATAGTAGCAATTGTAGTCATAATAACCTATGCTGTGTAAGTATATGTTATAAATATGTCTTAAATTTTCACCACCACCCACAACAGCTTTAGGGTGAAGCCTGGCATAAGAAACAGAACACTGATTATTGAGACACATGGATGGATAAGAAGGATCTCCTCATTTGTAAAGTCTGGAAGACAAAGAAGAGCAAAAGTACTGCCACATCTCAGTCCATCTGTTATCTATGGCATTTCATGTGGTTCTGAGGAACTAGTGGTAGACATGTAAATTCTTCTCACCTCAATAGGGAGAGAAAACATGCAAATGAATATATTTTAAACATATGTCCAAAGTCAAGGGAGCCAGAGTTTTGGAAAGAGTGTCAATTCTATCCCCATTGGCTCTTTTTATGTTCCATGATATCCAGATAACAAGTTGAAAGCATTTGTTTCAATCCATGTCCAAGAAATAATTAATCAAATTCACTAAATTCGGGGGCTGTGGAGACATAGCCAGCCTACTTTGTGGACTTCTCCAGTCCCTTGTCAAGTGTTCCACTAATAGTAGATTATTGTAAAATGAGCAGTGCCTAGACTGAATTCCTGATTGAACTGGCCTAGAAATGCCACCCACATCAGTTCTTGGGTGTCCTAAGAAGACATTCTCCATCCATATGGTCTAATAAAATCCTCCTTGCTTCTGCGCTATTGTGATATGCCTTCTGTTTTTCTTAGTTGTTTGCATTACCTAAAAAATGAAGTTCAACCTGAGAGTGTTGCATTTTAGGCTGTCTGCATTTGGACTCCTACCTGCCTCTCCATCTTTCTCTCAAAGCATCCATACTCATGTGGCACTTTGGATCAGTAATGCTGCCGTCTTTATTCCTGCCCTGCCTCCAGAAAGCAGGATAATGCGGTTCTCATATTTCTCAGATTGAGCAGTGAAACAAATGATCATGGATTTCTATTTCTGATTCATTCATTTAAATAAGTACAAATGAAAAAACAGGTTTAAACTTCTGCTCAGATTCTATCGACTGAGTATGATTCTCTTTCTTGGCCAGGAGAGAACAAGATAGTGCCTCTTCCATACAGGAGCTTTTGAAATATTTGAGAAAAAAGCAATCATAGATTCTTCAAGTCCTGTCCTCATTAGGGTAACATTTCATGTTTCTTCAGCTGTTACTTACAGGAAATGGCTTTCAATTCCCCCCATTCAGCTTACTTCTCAAATGACATCCAGTTGCTTAATGTCTTTGTGTGAAGTGTAAACGGTGCAGCTCACAGACACATCCTTCCCTTGATCTGGATTCCACACTTCTAAAGTTGTCACCACAAATTGTTAAGAAACTTTTTTTGCAGTCACATCTTCTATGATTGACTTCTGTTGAGCCTGCTGTCAATGAAAAAGCCTACATCTTTTAAACACAGGCATGATTATTTTGAAACCATTCTCCTTTGTTCTGTATTTATGCAGCTGGTCTATTGAACATAAGTGAAGGACTTCATATTTCTCCCTGTTAAAAATCTGTCTTGTTACTAAGCCCAACATTCCGGCCTCTCAAAGATTTTGATGATCCTGATTCAGTATTTCAATCTAACTAATCTCAGATGAGGATTTGGCCTACATACCAATTTTGCATTTTGTAAAATGCTGTAGCAGCCCTATACTCTAACCTAAAGAGATCTGCCATTGTCTAAGTTAATAAATGCTGAAGGCTCATCACCTGCAAAGGTGAAGAGATAGGTACTAGGGAGTGGTGGGGCTTGTGGTCAACCATAGAATGTTTCAGTTCATGTTAATTAAGAATCTGAATAACACATATAGCTGATTCACTTCATTGTACAGCAGAAACTAACACATTATAAAGCAATTATACTCCAATTAAGAAAAAAAAAGAATATGAATAACGAGAACTCTAACCAACAATAGCCAGTGAAACTTGGGAAGTGGTGAGTAGAAGCTACTCTGTTGTAAAGGTGTCACATTGCAGTAATGTTTAAACCAAACTAAAACTAAACAGCTCCTGCTGCTCTTGACAGCTCAAGCCGCAACAAAGTGCAGTCTATTTTTCATCTTAAGATAGTGCTCCCCATACAAGCTAATCAAAATAGGGCACAATAAAATCATCAAACAAATCTCCTCTCCCAGGAGAACACAGACCTTGCTGAAATTCTGCCCAACAAGGACAAAGAGACTGCAAGAAAGAACACCTCTGAGGCCACAGCCCAAACTCCTTGCTGTATACTGCTGGGGGCAAATGCAGCCCAGAGAAAGGGCAGAGCTATCTCTTTATGTATCACCGATTAGCCAGTGTCCAGATACATGGACAGAAGGATGATTTCTCAGCAAAACAGTAATAACTGACCCACACTGTTTCTTTTTTTAAAATTCCTTTATGACACACACACAAACATACCCACACAAATATACATATAAGTCTTTTGCAGAAATGGAAACACTAAATATTTGAATGAAAGAATAAATGAAGAAAAGGTCCATCTAGAGTAACCTGTAATAAACTCACTGCTGTTTTCCCAGGTAATGAAGACGGCTATCTTTGTCCAAAACAGATGCTATGAGATCATGTCTCCAAGAGATGAACTGAGAATGAATTCACTTAAATTATGGTGCTCACAGAGAGGATTTTAGCTCAAACATTTGTTCATATGATTTATGGCACCCTCCATCCGGAGAGTCAATGCAAAAAAAATGAAACTTAATTACAGCATACAGACAGCAGTTTGCTTAAAAGAGAGCTAAAAGTTTGTAGAGACTTTTTTCTTTTTTTTAGTGAGACAGGAAACTTAACCTAAAAAGCAAAAAGCTTTATACAACATTTGCAACTCATCAAGTGTGAGTCTGACCCTTGTGTGGGGGGAGAGGAGGGGGCTGACTGTGACTCCACTTGGCCTCTGAGCAAATTATCCCCAACCCTAGGTTCTTACCTAACTCTTAGTTCCTCTGATGCCTGTCTCCAGGATTCCCTTTTATTTTAGTCTAGCCCTTCCCTTGAGGGAAAAGAGTATTATTGTACTTTCTTTCTGGCAACTCAAGTCTGAAAGTTTAAATTTATAGTCTAAGAGTTGTTCCAGTGTATATACGGCTCAGAGGGTGTTATTAACAAATCCAGTTAAAAACATTCCTTCCACTAATAAAAAAGTCAGCACCTTCCTATTAAACTAGGACCCACCCTTAAGTTAATTACTGGCTGTTAGCATTTTATTTGCTTTCAAGGGTCTCTTGGGTACCAAGCTTCTGAGACAAAGCAAATTCTAGTTGGTAGGTCAGTGGCTTTGTTTGATGCTCATCCCTGACTCTCAATTTAGTCTACATCTGAAGCTGAGTCTCTGTGTCTTGAGATCTCCTGAGACACCATTCAGAGGGGCCTGGCTGATGGCACTTATTTAGCAAAGTTTTTAAGATTTACAGATGAACCTGGCTGACAAATAATATCAGTGCTTATAATAGTCAGTGAATGATAATTGGCCCTTTTGGGGACTATTTAGGATTCAAGTCTCTCCATCCAAATTATTGCATGAAAGGCAGTCAGCCCCTGAAGTTTAGATTTGTCTTCTGCACTTAAATTTGCAAATTGGCACTACTTTCATCAAGAAAGAAAATATGACAATGAAATGCTACTACTAACATTTGGATAGCATTTTGTATTTTCAGCATGCTTTCAGATAATACATTATGTAACTTGCAAGCAAACAGTATTTTATCACTTGCAGGCATGCGAAGACAGCAGGATTCCTGAATTCTCGAAAACTAATCATGAACACCTCTGAGACTCACTGTTGGGTCTATTTTCAATAGATTTTGCAGTTAAAAAAGTGATCGATGATTCAGTTTCCTTTCCAAGAGTCAAGTGAATTTATCAGATTCTGATTTCTGCATTCACCTAAAATAAGGTGCTGGTCTGGGCACGGAAGCTCGGATTCAAGGGGCACCCACCCAATTCATCCTCTTTTCCTTATTACTCTCCCAACAGTGCTGCTCCTGCAGCTTAAATCGTGGACATCGGCCCTGAAGAGCAGCTCTACAAATGAAAGTGTCTTCTGTGTGCAGAGGGAAGAGAAACCTCTATCAACCAAAGGCTCACCTCCAGACAATTTATCTAACAAAGTCCATTTCCTGTGTGCTGTTTGCAGGTATTTATCTTGTGTGTGGGCTCCCAGGGAGGTTCCTCATAAAGGATTGTTCTGTTATAACCCAGAGTCATATTTTTTTACATCTAAATAATGAAGAGGCTTCACCTCCCTTTCTTTTTTGTTTCCTACTGCCTAGATAAGATGTCCATTTTCAGAACATTTCATTAATATGAAGGTTGCCCAGATAGGGGCCATCTTTATACTTTCTTTACTTAAAAAAAAAAAAAAAAAAAAAGTCCAGTGAATTTAAGCAGGTTTCCTTCCCTCGTTTCCATGCTCCCCTCTCCCATGCATCCTCATCTCCTCCTTCCCTACCTCCTTCTCTCCATCTCTCCCTCCCTCTCCCTTCTTTTCCTTTCTTTTTAAGATAAAAATTGCCAGCTTTTCTATGTCAAATTGTCTTCCTTTAGAAATTAAAATATATGGTAATAAAATGCCATTCATATAATCACTTGACAGGTAAACTGTGCTTTTCTGACAATGTTTGAAATTAAAGGTAACCTAAATAGCACAGAGGACTCAGCATTAGGGAAGTTTCTTTCTTCTTTTTGCAATCCTCCAACAGCAAGCCATTCATTTTTACATTTCCATGTTAAAGATACAACACTAAAAGTGCATTACCTTAATAATCAATAACTCAGTGGGAGGTCCTAATGGGGAGAATTCACTGGAAGCTACATTCCAGTTGAAGTAGCAAAGGACCACCCTAGGCCTGCAGGCTATAATTAGGCAACCATAAAACTAGGAGGTAAAGGGTGGCAGGCTACATTAGCAGTAAAATGCTAACTTGCAAGTAATAAGTCTCAAATCTTTCATGTCTACTGGAGTGTCACTTATACTGGAACAAGGAAAATGTTATGTTAAAGAACAAATTTACATTTAGGATCCTTAAAGCTTAAGGACTGGTGAAGGTTAGCATGGCAATGAGAAAACAAATGAATACAGATTTGCACACTTTACAATTTTCACTTGTTTGCCCCTTCCCTCTCCCTTTCTTTTCCATGCACCAGTTTTTCATCCCCCCTCCAGGGTCTGAGAAACATCACAGAATTTAAACACAGGAAACCAATATAAAAATCCTCTCATGCAAAGAAATAGTGTGGCTGACTTTACATTGTTTCTATTCATGGCTCGCTAGTTTTACATTTTCTGATCAGTGACTGCCACTGAGACCAGGAAACCAGTTTCTTCAAGAGCATGGGTGGCTTGTCTGAAGGCCTTGCATTATTGATTTTCTGCTCGTAGATTCCAGTTGCTCTGTCAATCATGGGCCAGAAATACAAGATGGCAGTCAATAAGCAAAAGGACTGAGATCCCATGAAGACAACAAAATAATTCAGGAGATCTGACTGAAACAGAAAATGCCAAAATCCTCCAGAGAAACAAAATCAGTTAAACCTTTCTGGGAAAGAAAGTCCGTAGTACCCCCAAAAGACATATTATATTTGTAAGGGAGTATGTTCTTGCCAAGTGAGTCTGGAATTCTCTCACCAGATTAATTCATTCATGAAAACATTTATTAAGTGTCTGTTAGGCAACCACAGGCAGTGAAGACAAAATGAGAAGTGTTATTCTGTTCCTGTTGGATAGAAATGTATAGGTTACACACACAGTTATAAGAAAGTGTGCTGAGTACTGTAATCGAGATAAGTCCAAATGGCTTTGTGAGTGTAGAGCAGGGAGATAAAACAGTCTGGGCAAGTCAGGGAAGATTGTAGGAGTGACAGTTGAGTTGTATGTTGAAAGCTTAGCAGTTTTACAAACAAAGAGGGAGTACAGCACTCCAGGCTGAGGACCTAGCACGTGGCAATCACTCTCCACTTGCTCACCTTGTTCATACAAATTTAATGGATACATAAATTATTGAAAGAGGCATTCTTTAAACTGAAGACATGAACTGGATACTGTTGCATTGGTTTTCAACCAGTTAATGATTTTTTTCCCCTTTATCTTCTATAAGGTGTGATTCCCCACTGTTTAACTCTTGCTTTGTACAGAGATGAATCTCAATTAATATTTGCTAATAGATTTATTAGAGAGAGGAAGGCCAGATATGAACTAAAGGAGGTAGGAAAATGTCTGTAAGCAATTGTTAAATATCCTTAGGACCCCTCCATGTGACCTTCAAAATCTCAAAATTATTATGTGGTAAAAAAAAACAACTATGAATTCTACAGTAAAGAATCCATTACAAATCCAGTGTTTGGATAATGGGATTTTCTGGCTGATACAATTTTCTGGTTAAAGAAAAACTATCTTAAATGGTCAAAAGATTTTTGAAGTTGTGTTTGTTCAAGTTACTACTGTACTTGATAAAACCCAAAGAGTTTCCATTGCCCCCTGAATAACCTGACTCCAATGTCCAGTTTCTTCTCCCACCTCTCCCTCTTATTGTGCTCCACTCAGAGTGGCTCATCTAAAAATGTCAAGTGTCTTCCCACTTGAGCACACTCCAATATGTTATTCCTCCTTCCTGAAACGCATTTCCTCCCCTGTAAGGTATCAGGAGCTCACATAACTCTTGGAGGGCTGGGGCTCAGTCTCACCAAGCCCAGACTGCAGAACTAACCTCTAGGAAGTTGTCGCTACCTTTGCAGCCACCTATAGGACTGATGCAAATGACTGGCAGGAGCTCACTCCAAACCCACTTGCCAAACTCCTCGTTGCAGTCTGACTATGCATCTTTGCATCTGCCACTAGAGAATGACACCTTCCCCTCCTTCTCTTCTTTCCTGCCTTCTGTTTTTTGTTGGACACTAACCAGGAATAATCAAGGAGAGAAGATACTGGGAAATGTCCTTCTCAGTTCTTCTAATCTGCTGCAAGATAGCAATAGAAGACTGGATGATTAAGTTGAGTTGACTACAGATAACCCAGCACCGTGGCTAATTTCTACACATCCTTCCTGTTCATGAACTGTTGCCTAATCCCTAGGTAAGACTGTGTCCCTCTGTCATAGCATTTTTATTAATAATAGCACAATTGAATATGATTTTTTGTGTAGTTATGAGATAAATATTTCTCTTATCCACTGTAAGCACTAGTTTTCTGTGTTCCCCAAAATATCTTCTCACTCTCTGGAACCTATTATTGTGCTTGTGTGCTCAGTCATGTCCAACTCTTAGTGACCCCATGGACTGTAGCCCACCAGGCTCATCTGTCGTTGGAATTTTCCAGGCAAGAATACTGGAGCAGGTTGCCATTTCCTTCTCCAGGGGATAGTCCTGACCCAGGGATGGGACCCGTGTCTCCTGCATCACGTGCACTGGCAGGTGGGTGCTTTACCAAAGAGCCACCTGGGAAGGCCCTGGGACCTATTAGGCTTTCAATAAATGTTTGCTGAAGAAATGAATGAAGTGTCTCAGTTTTTTCATTGATTTATGCTCTTGCAATTCCTGAGTGTCATCCTGTTTGTATATTGCAGAGGTGAGATTTTGCTATGGATGTAACCAGTGGAAGAGATTGGGTTAGATCAATAACTGCAGGATAAACTTTAAAATTGTTTTAGAAGTTAAAAGCCAGCAGGACAATTTGACGTTCTCTATCAAAAGTTGTTAAAATATTTGTATCTGTTGATCTAGAAATTCTGAGAATGTTTTCTGTTGACATTTTAAGCTGTGGAATTGATGAATGTACAAGGATTATTCATTGCATGATTTTTTGTAAGCTCTGAAAAGAATTGTCCTTCACACCTCCCACTCAATTTTTAAGTCATTATTACATGGCTTCAGTCCCCTTAAACCTACTGAATATGTCTGTCTAAAATCTCCTGTTATCAATAAATGTGATGGATACTTGTAGTTTGCATCTCCCTTGACCTCTTAGAGCACTTGACTTGCTGATAATTTTTCTCCCCCCGCCTTTTTTTTTTTAAACCATTTCCCTCTCTAATTTACAGTACCAGGCTTTTAATGTAATAATTGGCTCTTAATATCTTTAGGCAGACTGGCTTCTTAAACTGAGAAATATGGACTGGGCTTTTGAGAAGCTCAGGGAGTAGCAAAAAAGAATATCTTGAATGATGTGAGCAGTTTTTCCAAAGCTCCTAGGCTGGGATCAATGACCACGTTCCTGGGTGATGTTCCTGTGGTCAAGTTCTTGGCAGAGTTTGGACACTGGTGCTTTGCAAGATTTCTTTTCAGAATTACTTAGAGGCTGTAACTGATGCGTGACACAGTTTGGGCTCTTGCTTCCTGCAGAAAGCTGAAGTCAATGAGTTTTAATGGCCACAATTTGATAGGAAAAAAATCTGAGTAATGATGATGGTTAGGTCATTTCAAACCAGTCATTCAACAGAATGATGTGTTTCTTTAAACACACAGGCATTTTTAAATGACAAATATTGACCTTTCTTAGCATGGTTTCTGATCTACCCTCCAAAAGAGATATCTTCGCTACATGTATCATTATGTTTGCTATTTTGATCATAATACTGAGAAAATATGATTTATTATATTATTAACAACTCTAATGTTGCACATAGAAGCTTAAATCCAACTACAAATGTCATTCACCAAATGTTTTCAGAGGCTTTTCTATTTTTTATATGCTTTACCAGGACTTAGCTTCCTTCACTCCTTAGCCCACTTTTTTTTTTAAGAGGTTATTAAGTGGCACAAAGTTTAATCATTTGTTCCTAATCAATCAACAACAGTTTGTGTAGTAAAGTATATTTATTCCCAAATGGTTTTGTGGGCTTTTTAGGTGTGCTAAAGATTTTTCTTTTACATTAAAACTGCTCTAATTATGCACTCCAAGAGTAAATAAATTTAGATCCACGAGTTTTACATTGATTCCAAACTTTTCAAAACTACATCCTTAAATATGCCAAAATGAATGAGCAAAAACAAAAACATTCTCACTTAGGCTTCTGGAAGTTGAGACAAAAGTCAGTTTCCAAGGTACAAATAATAAACTCAAAGTAAGACTTTTTCTTCAGTTTTTCACTTTTTATTCCTTTATAGAGAGTTATCATTTGGCTTATTCTTCAAGAAAAGTAAGAAGTATCACGACTAATAATTAAATTTCTACTATAGGTAGAATTGTCAAAAATTATACATGGTATTGTAATCAAGGAATTACAGGGAATTTAATACCTATCTCTTCTCTGGATTTTACTGCAGTCAGTGAAGTAAAACAAACAAACTTGAAATATTAGGATACTCATGTTTGTGTATAGAGGAAAGTCATATTTGGGAGTTTCAGGAGAAACAAGAGCCGTCCAGATGATAATAAATCAGCATGGAGCCTGTCCCATGTCAGATGTTAGCAGTCACTCTTCTTCCCTGGCCTGGAAAGAGCTGATATCAGATGGTCACATGGTTCATGCTTACTTCATTCAGATGTCTGCTCAAATCTCTTCCCTTCAGAGAGTCCTTTCTTGACCATCCTATCAAAAGTAGCAATCCCTGCCACTCTATTCTTGTCTCTATTTTTTCTTCTTGATATTTATCACTACCTCAGTCTATATTTATGTTCATTTGTTAATTGTTGTTTGTTTGTTGCCTTCCCCAACCCCCAGAACAGTGCCTGGGACAGACTGAGTGACAAGTATGTATTTGCTATTCCCACTGAACCTTCATTCACACTTTGATTACAAATACATTGTTTGTTTGTAATTTAGTGCTTATGCATAGACACTGTGGACTTTCTTTAAAAGTCCATTTGATATGTTTCTAAATATTTAAAAGCAAAGAAACAGGAGGCATAAGATATGAGAGTTCATTTTATAGATAAAAGAAAGCTGAAAGAGTTAAAAAAAAAAAAAAGAATAGTTTAAGTTCACACAGTGAGCTGGAGGTGCCTGAGGTTTTACCTGCTGGCAAGCTAGCAAGTTACCCTTCCATAGTTTCATGGATGCTGGAGAGACACAAGACTCCTGAGTCAGAAACAAAAGAACTGCATTTTCATGGCAGAGCAATCTTCATGAACATCACATTTGCCTCATTTCTCTTTGTCCTCTCCCCTGACTTCCAGCCTCACTGGTGTGATGTGGAGTTTGCCCAAGGGAATGTTTTATGTTTACAGTGTGGGTTTGTGTCACAGCTGAGGAGCCCTAAGCTTAAGGAGTTGAATCTTTTATAACAAGCAAACCTAACCTCTGATCCAGAAGAGTCACTATCTCTGTCATTCAGTGTTGTGCAATATACTTGAAAGATACCAATACTCATAAGACATGAAGAAATACTAGAGATCTATGCAGAATTGTTTGTCAACATCAGTCAGTTAGTAAAGACTACTGGGTCCTAACTCTTAATAGACATTGCTGTATTAAATTACCTAAAACTCGTACAGCACTCGGTACAATACTTAATAAAAGTTAAACTCTTTATTCTCATTCTACATATATCTATCCATCTTTGGGTTATATATAAGGTGTCTGCTTTATCTCCTTTTTAAATTATGTGTCTACTTGGCTGCTCCAGTTCTTAGTTGTGGCACACCGGATCTTCTAGTTGGGGCATGCAGGATCTTTAGTTGCAGTGTGTGAACTCTTAGCTGCTGCCTGCGGGATTTAGTTCTCTGACCAGGAACCAAACCCAGGCCCCCTGAATCAGGAACATGGGGTCTTAGCTACTGGACCACCAGGGAAGTCCCCTAGGCTTCTGCTATTTATGATGGTGTATCGTGGATACTGGGAGAGTCTTGGAAAGGGAAGCATTAGGAAAAAATAAAATCAGTTACACATAATCTCATCAGTGCTAAATTCTATTTTGAATGCATCAATAGAGGAAGCTCATTATAATAAATCATTAAATGAATATAGATATAGATATTTCATGAGTATTTCAGACTTTGTAAAACATAGTAAATACACAGAAATCTTAGATCACCTCACTGAAATGACCTTTTTCTCTTGGCTGGTGAAGAAATAAGCTGAGGGACTGACTAGCTTGTCTACAGTCATAGTGAGCTGAGAGCAGAGTCGGGGATGTGACAGTCTTGATATGATAGTATGCCTGTAACAATAACTCCAGTCTTATCTTCTCTTACTGCTTTTTAAAAGGACATTCACAGCACGAGTGGTTTGAATTAATTGCCTCCTGAAGTACTTAGACAGGAGAATAAAAGACCACCCAGACCTGAAGGTGATGAACTTAGGTTGTATTGCAAGAGAAACTAGAGACCTTTTGAAGTTAAGAGTAAAGATTAAATGTTGTGGAAAATCTTAACTGCATCAATTAATCAGTACTTATCCACTGAGTGGGAGAGGATACATCATAGCTACACCCGTGGGGTTGCAAAGAGTTGACACAACTGAGCACATACCTTCATTTAACATTGCTTTGCTTCAGATTCTTCGTAGAGAGTATGAAAATAATAATTGTACATTTCTTATAGAAAAAATAATGACATGTATATATTGTATTTAGCACAGTTCATGTTTAGAAAGAACTCAATAGCATTAGGATCAATTGTACTATTATGTGAGCTTCCCAGGTGCTGCTAGTGGTAAAGAACCCACCTGCCAATGCAGGAGACAAGAGATCCCAGTTCAATCCCTGAGCTAGAAAGGTCTCCTGGAGGAGGGCATGGCAACCCACTCGAGTATTCTTTCCTGGAGAATCCTCATGAACAGAGGAGCCTGGTGGGCTACAGTCCATAGGGTTGCAAAGAGTTGGACACAACTGAAGTGACTGAGCATGCACATACTAATATGTACCCTAGATTTTATAAATCATCTGGGCCAAATATTATTTGTTGGTCCTCCTAGACTCTTTCACCAGCCTCTACACTGCTCTCTGTACTTGGAGAAGGAGTCATACATACCACCTTAGTGGACAACCTTAGGTTAAGCCAATGGGGCGCCCTGGCAGAGAACTGGGGAAAGAAAGTAGAGAACCATGCATATTCACTGTGAAGTCCACCAAGAGCTTTAATTTCTGTCAAGCTGTCCTCCCTACACTGCTGTCTGTGCTCAGTTGTTCAGTCATGTCCGACTTTTTGCAACCATATGGACTGTAGCCCGCCAGGCTCCACTGTCCATGGAATTCTCCAGGCAAGAATACTGGAGTGGGTTGTCATTTCCTCCTCCAGGGGATCTTTCCAGCTCAGGGATCGAACCAGCATCTCCTGGGTCTCTTGTACTGCAGGCTGATTCTTTACCACTGAGCCACTGGGGAAGTCCCACACTACCCTCCACACTTCAGCATTTTGTCAACTGCCCTTACCTCCTTGGCTGTGACCTACTAATCCAGTCACGGACTACTCCATTTTCGCTCATGCTCTTCTGATACTTTGCTCCCACTTTTGAAAAACGTACCATTATTCAACTCTTCTCAAATTATCCTAATCTGAATAATGTGCCCTCTAATTCTTGCTGATTCATCATTCTCCTCTCATCATTTCATCTTAACAACAGCTCCATGAACTAAGTATTATTTCCATTTAACACATGATGCCACTGAGGCTTAGGTAGTTAAGCTAATTTCCCTAAGTCAATTGACCAGTCAATGACAATGACAAGACTGGAATCCCACTGTTGTGGCTCCAGAGCCCCTGGCCATTCTGATATACCATGCTGATGCGCTTCAAAGTTAGGACCATGGTTTATTAATCTTAGTTTCTAGCACCATTACTGGAGAAGGAAATGGCAACCCACTCCAGTATTCTTGCCTAGAAAACCCCATGGACGGAGGAGCCTGGTGCAGGCTACTGTCCATTGGGTCGCAGAGAGTCAGACACGACTGAGCGATTTCACGTCGCTTCACTTCAGCACCATTTCATTCCAAATATATAAAATATACTCAAATACATGTTTTTAAAATTGCTATCAAATATAATGCAATCTTAAAGGTTATTTTTGGTATTATATTTCACATCACACAATTTGAACATCTTGTTTTACTATATGGTCATAATCATGCTCCTCATTGACTACCCAAGAACAGCACACAGTTGAGGAAATGCTGTTTGTGGGTGGTAGGGGAAAGAGAAGGTGACTTCAGGTGTCAGCCTGGGGAGTTGTTCTGGCTGAATTCTTCAGTGTTTTTCTGGGCCTCTCTCTGAAATGTAAAGAGCCCTGGGACTCTGGCTGCCGATGAAAAGGTGGATTTTTGTTTTGAGAGCAGCTGAGGGAGGTGGATGTGTTTCTCTGTGTTTTGAATTTAGTTCTTTCCCTTTGTTACAGAATCTGATTTCCTACAGAAAAGTTGAGCATCTGTTTTGTGATTTGATGAATGGCTTTGAGTTGTTAATTTAATTGCTTCCTGGTAAGACACTAATGACCTTTTTTGTTCCACTAAATACTAGTGTGTTTAGTTATAAATTAACCATAACTAAACACTGGGAGCTCCAGTACCTACACAGTTCACATTATTCAGATTCAGGTTGTAACAACTAGAGTTAGTGTTATAGGTGGCCTGTGGATTTTGCCTCCAACATCTGTAGTAAAGGGAAACCCATTAACTTTCTCATAACAGCAAATTCAGGGGCAATGCTCACTGCAATATGAACAGACAAAAGAGAAGAAAAGAAAAAAAAGTAACAACACATTTTCAGGTCTGAGAAGTCCCGTTTGCATTCTTCAGCCAAGGAGCTGGAGGTCTGGAATTTGGATCTTTGCAGTCTCAACTTACTGAGATTTACTTATTCTCTGGGTAGCCACAAGCATGGGATAGGGGTAGGTGAATTAAGCTGAAAATCTGGACTCTCCAAATTGTCTATGGATCACCAGGTTTCAAATGTTCCTTCCAGAGTGAGGGCATCTTTATATATTTGGCAGAAGAAATATTAATTTGCCACTTCTCCAGCCCTTCTGTCATGGCCACTGAATACTGATTGCATTGGTAATTGAAATTAGGACATTGCATCTCCCACTGGACTTTAATCAGCTTCCTCTTGGAATACCACCAAGTTAGATCTTTTCCTGAAGGACCCCAACTAAACAAGGAGGCCACAGAAGGTCTGGGCCTGCCTTTGGCAACCGGAGTCATGCAATTGCCTGGGATGTCAGTATCATTGGGAGATTTATTCCCTGCCTTCTTTGAAATAGCACTTTCTCACCAACTAGGAATTCTCCCAGAGATCCAAGATAAATATTTTTGGAAACCTAATGATATTTTATTTTCTCAAAAGAGACGAAGATAAGGTACATGTTCAGGAAGGAAAAAGGCAGGAATCTCACTCCCCACTCTTATTTGGTTTCCAAACTTCCTGCAAATGGAGCAGTTGAAAGAAATTCAGAGTGAACTGAAGCTCCAGTGAAAGGGCTGTACGGCTGCTTCATCTCTGGGACACAGTGGGGGCTGCTGTGTGGAATGTGGATCTCCCACACATGGACTTGATTTTATGTCAAGGCCGAATGAGGAGCTAAGGGACACTTACACCAGAAGAAGCAAGGGCTCTAAAACTGAGCTTTACACGGTGTTGTTAAAGAGAATGAAGGAATGAATGTGTAGTGGGTAAGCCAAATCTCGATATTTTTTTCCTTAATCACCCCCACCTCCAAACTAAAAACATTTTATTCAGCATTTCAATGGCCATATTATGCTTTAGGTGAAGTGAGGCTTTATTAATGAGATTAAATTTGAATCCTTTTAAAGGAAGCCTTACAGGATCCTTGTTGTTAAACCTCAGACTCCCTATCTCTTTCGCTACTAGAAAGGAATATATAACCATATGGTTAAGAGAGTGATTTAAATGTTTCATTTTTTTTTCTGAAAAGTTATATTTCTAAGTTTGATTTGCTCCTAGCTCTTCCTGCTAAGCACAGCCATGCAGTTCATATGAAGGGTGGTCTCTCCATGTGAAACTCCACATTGAACATGCAAATCACCAGCATCAGATTCATTAGCAAAAACTGTTAGCTCAATATGCAAAATAAGTCCAGAATTAGACCACTTCTCACCTCCCCTCTGCTGTCATTCTGGTCTGAGCCACTGGAACCTGTTATACTTTCTGCCTGGACTCCTTGATTCTAATTCTGGTTCCCCTCAGTCTCTTCACAAGTTAGATCTGTTTTATCAAAACATAAGTCTACCCTTTTGATCAAAACATTCCAAGGACTTTCATATCACTCAGATTGAAAGCCAAAGTCTTACCAGTTTCAAAGGTCCTATGTGATCTAGTTCCTGGTCCTACCCTGTTCTTTCATCCATCTCCTACCATTTTCTACCCAGTTTCTACCCTTTGGTCTCCTTGGGTATTTGCATGTGTGTGCATGCATGCGTGTGTGTGTGTGTGTGTATGTGTGTGTGTGTGCTTAGTCATGTCTGACTCTTGGCAACTCCATGGACTGTGGCCCACTAGGCTCCTCTGTTAAAGAAATTTTCCAGGCAAGAAATACTGGAGAGGGTTGCCGTTTCCTACTCCAGGGGATTTTCTCAACTCAGGGAATGAACCTATATCTCTTGTGTCTCCTGCACTGGCAGGCAGGTGGATCCTTTACCAGCTCACCACCTGGGAAGTCCACTTTGATCTCCTTGAAAGTGAAAGTAAAAATCGCTCAGTCATGTCCGACTCTCATCATAGTCTCTTGATGAAAACTTATCCTCCTGTTTCCAGAGTATATACTACAAACTTCTTATAATGATTTTGGAGGTGCTAAACTTGCCAAACTTATCTCTAGCTGGAGTTCCCACAATTCAAGCTCCAGTCATACTGAACTGCAGCCTCTGGCATGGCTCTGAGCCTTTGGCAGGTAGCTCTTTTCCTCCATAATACTTCATTTCTTATCTTCTGATGGACTGAACCAGAAAATCACCTCACTCGTGACCTTTCCCCATCATTCACAGGTGGAATTGGTTTCCTGCTCTTTTTCAAGTACTCAAAGCTACTTCTGCCTTGAGACATTACCTCTTGCTATGTCCTCTCTCTGGAAAACACTGCTTACTTAGCCACAGGGCTTCCTCTAATGCTTTCTTCAGATCGATGCTAAATATTGATATACCAGGGAACTGTTCTTCAATGACCCAGTGAAAAAGAGTCAGACCTACCTTGATCCTCCCTCTGGCACTATGCATTCTCCCATTTTTCTCTGTGTGAAGTATATATATATATATCACACTTATTTATTTATTGGGTGCTTCCACTGGATTGGAAGCTCTAAAAGGGCAGAGTTTTAAAACATTTCGTTCTTCACTGTTGTTTTCTCATAAGCCAGTATGAAACTTGGCATATACTATTAATAGATGCTGAATACATGTTTGTTGTTGTATTAACAGATGACTAAATGACTGTCTCTCTTACTATATCTGGTCTATAGATTTTATGAGGGCAGTTACTAGGTGCATTTTATTCATAATTGTAGTGAATAATATTTGTTTAATGAGTGAATGGATGAATAAATAAATGGAGTATATCTTGAGTACTTAATGCAAAGTTTGTTATCGTGAATTTATTTATATGCCTATATGGGACAGATTTCTGGGCAGGGGGATCAGTGAATGCAAATGCCAATGGTATGTACACACGACGCATTTTAGGAATAACAGAGTCAAGGTGGATGTAATGAAGGGTTAAGGAGAGAATAGTAGGAGCTGGATTCTAACTGGGATGTACCCAAACCTTGTAGGTTATTTTAAAGAGTCTAGCTCTGTTAAAAATAGGAAGACATTGGAGGATTTGAGCATGGAGTGACAAACATGACCTGGCTCATGGTTTAATAGAATCACTCTACTTGCTATGTTAGAATGGCACAAATATAGGTTGAAGGTGGAGGAAAGCAAGTCAGTTACAAGGCTATTGAAATAATCTTTATAAGAGAAAATGATGGTTAGCACCAGTCATGATTTGGTAGCCATAGAGATTATGAATAATAGCTAGATTCTAGATGCATTTTAATGGTGAACTCAATACATATTTCTGATAAAGTAGGTGTGGGAGTGAAAGAAAAGCATTATGTTAACATTTTGGCTTGTGGATTTCCACTTCCAAACAAGATAGAGTAACAGACCAGATTTATTAATTGCATTGTGGTAAGAGTGTAAGGGGAAGCACACTGATTGAAATCACCCACCTTGGCCAGGCACCATAGTAACCATTTGCATGAGTTGTTTTATGACAGGAGATCCTGATAAAGAATACGGAACTAATAAGCCACCACCAACCGGAAGAGTTCGGGGAAAGGTCTAAAGGAGACACTGCGTGTCCGTCCACTTCCCAAAATCCCTCTCACTAGCATCCATCTTGGCTGAGTGATACGTGCACCACCAAGAAAGACTCTGAATTAGAATGATTGGCCAAAGACCGCCCGGAAACTAATCCCATTACCATAAAACCCGAGACTGCGATCCACGCAGCAGAGCAGTTCTCCTGGGTTCCTTTACCTACTGCTCTCCACCCAGGTGCCCTTTGCCAATAAAATCTCTTGCTTTGTCAGCACATGTGTCTCCTCGGACAATTCATTTCTGAGTGTTAGACAAGAGCCCAGTTTCGGGCCCTGGAAGGGGTCCCTCCTCCTGCAACAATAGCACTAATACAAGATCTACCCTCTTAAAAATTTTTAAGTATACACTATGGTATTGCTAACTGTAGGCACGAGGCAGTAGAGCAGATAGCTAGAATTTATTATTTTTCCATAAATAAAACTTTATGCCAACAAACAGCAACTCCTTATGGTTAAAGAGGAGAAATTGAAAGAGAAATTAGTAAAGTTAAAAAAAAAACAAACCCTCAGACTTTGGCTTAAGCTATTAGAGGAAGAGAGTTGCCTTTAACTGTGAGGGAGATGCTTGTGAGTGGAGCAGCTTTGCAGGGAAGACCAAGAATTCAGTTTTTGGCATGTTATATATAAGAGTTTATTCAAATGAGATTCCAAAGCAGCAGTAGAAAATACAAATCTAGAGTTCAAGGGAGAGGTCTGGGCCGGAGACAAATGTGGGAGTCTCTGATACACAAATAATCCTTAAAGCCTTGGAAGGCATTCAGAGGACATTTGTAATTGCCTTGGGAACCTTTTTCCTGATCCGTCCACCATTTCCCAACCACCTACTACAATCTGCTCAATACAGTTGATAAAATAGTGATACATGTGCATATATTATGTAACAAACAATGTTTTTTTGCAAGTGATTTGCACCTATTTTGTTCAGAGAGGATTTAAAAAAAATGTGGCTCTGTATGCTTTGGATGTCTACTAAAGCTCCCTAAGACTGTGTTCGCTGCGGGAGCTGAGGGTCTATCAGAGTTTTCTTTACTAAGAGGGAGTTTGCAAGCTAGTGCTTAAAAGTCCGTGCTAATGACCTGGTAATTGTTTTAATGGCTTTTCAATGAAGTGTGAAGTTCTCTGCTGAGTTCTCAACAAAGTGTAAAGTATGCTAAAGTATGTGAGAGAGTTATTCTCACTCCTGTGAATTTGTCTCTATCTGTTTACAGAATCAAGAACCACTGCCAGTACAGCTTTGGCTACTTTATCAACACAAACTTGCTTGATGTGTGTGAGATTCAAGCAGCCTTTCTGGGATTCCTGGCAACTGTCATGCTCAAGACTTCTCTTGCCTCTCACCTGGAAGGGAAGGATGCTTCTTTAGGCTTTTTCACTTCTTATTTCTAATACATTTTGTCTAGAGGACCAAATATTCCAAATGTGGCCTCCCAGTCCCCATAAAAGGAACACTCTCATGTAATTGACATTAGTGCTTTCCTTTAGGATTACTGCCTTAAGCTGTTTTCGGGTGTGCATTTATGCTAACCCAGAAGTGATTGAGGATTGGCAAACTTTTCTCATAGTGCTGAAGGGATAAAGAATATTTAGATTTTTGTGTTATGAAATCTGTTTTCTTCTGCCTTTGTTTGGTGGCATATAATAGATTTGGAGGGCATGGAATAGTCAATCGTTGTTTCTTGTTTGAGTCTCTAGGGCTTAGAGTTTTTGCACTGTATATTGGCTCTTTAGGAGGAATACTAAAGAGCACAGAGCACAAAGCATAAGAGCACAGAGAGGCCAATGACAACTCTACTCAAGGGTGGAATTCAGCCCAGGGCAAAGCAGTTGTGCCTTAGGCCCTAGTCAATAAGTTTTAAGGTGATATTATGAATGAATCAGTCTCGTAGATCTGAACTCCATTGAGATTCTTACTGTTGCAGTGAATTTACAAGAGTATGACTGCCTTAGGTTGGATTCCTTGGAAACAGACAATGAGATGGAGATTTGTATCCAAGAGGCTTATTTGGGAGCACTCTCAGGCACAGCATGAATTGGAAAGTAAGGGGAGTAGAAATGGGTGGAGGGAGAAGCTGAGCTGAGATGCAGTTGTAACAGAGCCTTAGTTCATCCCTTGGGAAGCCCTGAATTTGGGGGGTGGTCCTATAGAGTTGCTGTAAATTGAGGCATGATGGTGGGAACTTTGTATCTTCCCATCTACTAGTTGTTGGATACAGGCTGCTCTTGGGGAGACAATGTAAACGTGGACTCTGTCTTTTTGGAAGTGAGTAATTCTTGGATTGGGATGCAGAACTTGGCCATCAACAGCCAACACACCTAGCAACAAGGTTAATGAATGCCTCAATTTGAAGGAAATCTCTGAGTCAGCAACACAGCTTCCTTTATATGACTGATACTGAAGGACATTATACAGTAGCTCTTTTATTGGCCACAATAAAATTTAACTTTGCTTCAAAATTATTTAAGTTATTAGTTGTTGTTGTTATTGAGTTGTTAAGTTGTGTCCAGCTCTTTTGTGACCCCATGGACGGTAGCCCACCTGGATTCTCTGTCCATGGGATTTTCCAGGCAAGAATGGGAGTGGGTTGCATTTCCTTCTCCAGGGGATCTTCCCTACCCAGGGATTGAACCCACTTTTCCTGCACTAGCAGGAGAATTTTTTATCACTGAGACACCTGGGATGCCCTCAGTTATTTGCACTGATATAATAAAAAAAATAATCTTATTGAGAGTTTACTCTGTGCTGTCTGCTTCCATATACGGTAGTTGCTTTTGTTTCCCCCTTCTTTTCATTTTCACAGCAACCCTGTAAAGTAAATATAATGTTACCATTGTTCTTGGAAAGTATTCTTCAAGAAGATGAATTGCCCTGTTTCATATAACTATTATCTGATCACATCACATGTTGTTTTCTTCACTATTGTCTCTGTTCAGCGATATTAAACTTTTTGTGTTTCCCAAATTACCTTGCTTTTTCTTTTCCATATTTCCTTGTATTTTTATAATGTTGATTATCTGGAATGTCTTGCCTTGCCTGTCTGCCCATCAAATGTCTGTTCACCCTTCAAGGCTCATTCTAAAGATGATTTGCATGTGAAGTTTTCCTGGATTCCCTTACAGTTATTCTCTTCATCTATGATCTCAGAGCACTTTGTACACGACCCCTTGTAGGTGCTTGATATATGTTCATTAAATGAAGGCATGGGTTCATCTTCTCAGTGATGTTGCTTACCTTTGGGGTTTGCCCAGTACATTTCTTCTAAGAAGCCATTCAGTCTTGGAACTTCTTTGTTTTCCTGCAGTTCCCAGTGAAGCCTGGGATGAATACCCAAGGAATTTCTCTTGGCTGACCAAGCTGAGCATCATCACAGCAAATTTTGGAAACTGCTACCAGGTTTTCCACTTCAGGGATTCTTATGAAAAATTTGTCTGAAACTCATATAACCCACACCTAAATTGTATTCCCTGGCAATTATTTGATTCCACATTGATGATATGCTGAGTTTGTCTATAGCCAGAAAGAATAAAAAAAAATCTTAATTCCTTTTTTTACTTTCTTTTTTGGGGAACTTCTGACACATTGACAGAATTTCAGTGTGGGGAGGAATAATGTAACACTTCTCAGCACTGATACTGCTGATGAAATACCTGAGGTTGTAAGTAAAGATGAATGCTATTAAATGAACTTAGTGATGATCTACACACTTTTTCTAAGTTCTAGATCTCTGCCCATGGACACCATGATTTCAGCCCTCATCCCAGTTTTCATCTGTGTACATTCCTGAATGGAACTAACCAGGATGTTAAAGCTGCATGATCACTGCAGGATATGTAACTCTTCCTAAGTTACTGGGTTAGAAAAGGAAGCTTGTGAATTAAAAGAAGTGATAAGTACAAGTTTATACAATCTTAGCAGCAGTTTTGCACAAGAGTAGAAATGATGGACCCTCTTTCTAAATGGACTCCTTATACTGCCTGACCTCTTTTCATTGGCATTTTAACCAGGGACAAAAGCCAGCTCTGCCATCATGGAGCAAGTTTTGACCTTTTTTCATGAATGCTTCTGAGCTGACAAACTGGTCGGTATCTGGAAGTTTTCTTCCATCAGACCAAGTATGACAGGAAAGATGTAGGTGGGAAAGTAGATGTTCACTCCTGTGGGTCTGCACTTCTGCCTGTGCCTTGCTGGCACTGTCAGCAGGGCTGCAGTGTAGAAGGTCAGAGAGTGACTGCCACCTGCTCAGCTCCTTTCATGGTCAGCCTCACCTCATGTTCAGCCCTGAACATGCCTGGCACTCTCTTGAATCTCTCTTGTCTATTTCATTAAACTGGCTTCTTCTGTTTAATGCCCCTTCTACACTGTAAAGTACATATCTTCTCATGTCCCTTTCACTGCATTGTGGTACTATGCCCTGCAGTAAAAAGGTGATTCTAAGTAAGTGGGTCTATTGGAATACTTAATGCAGATATCATAAGTGACAATTTACGACTCAGGAGTGGCTTAAGTAAGGGAAGGGAGAGGCTGATTTTCTTTGCCTTTTTTGCACATTTTTTTACCACTGACCTTACAGAACAAATCCAACTAAATCACTGTCAATGCTGAAACTTAAATTTTTCTTCTAGTCATTTCTCTCCCTTTTAGGTACTCACACTCATAAATACACTGTCCCTTAAATATCAAGCCAGCTTTGTTATATAATCCAAAAGCTTCTGTGTTCTTTTCTTACTTTATTCTGGATCCACCATCAGGCCTAATACCTTGGAAATGATATGGCTTTAGAGGATCTTATTCCAGGCTGCCCACACTCATGACATTCTTTTAAGGGACTGAAAGCAGAGTGTGGCATTAGGAATTACCTGTGAAGTGGTGACAACAAGCATGGAAACAAGGGGATGTTTAGAGTGGGAACTCTAGATTGGCAAGGAGGCACAAAGAGATAGGGTGGCTAACCAAACCTGCTGAAGATCAGTGGGCTTCTTCTGGAGGATCTGGCATCTAAGCTACAACCTGAAGAAAAAAAAATGTTCTCCAAGTAAGGAAGGAATGGAAAAGTATAGCAGGCAGAGAAAACAGCTTAAGTCAAGAATGTTTTCAAATATCATAGTATAGTTGGAATTACAAATAATGCAACACCATTAGAGTGCAAAGAAGGGCTTCTCAGGTGCTCAGGGGTAAAGCATCCGCCTGGTAATTCAGGAGACACGGGAGATGATCCCTGAGTCAGGAAGATCCTCTGGAGGAGGGTATGGGAACCCACTCCATTATTTTTGCCATGGATAGAGGAGGCTACAGTCTAGGGTCCCAAAGAGTTGGACACAACCTAGTGACTGAGCGTGCACACGGAAGAGTGGGAGTAGGGATGGTGGGGAGACACAGCTCTGGAGGTGGACAGAAACCAGCTTATGGCAAACTTTTATGCCTTGCAAAGGAGCTTGGTTTCTAGTCTACAGACAACAGAGAACTGTGAAACAATTTTTAACAAAGGAGGAAATAAATATATGTTTCAGGTCACTTTCTGGGGTGTGAGAGAAACACATTTGAGGAGAGTGAGTTCAAGGGCAGGGAAATAGTTTGGAAGGTGGTTGCCGCTGTTTAAATGGGGTGTGTGAGGATGGCTGAAAGTCCAGTAGAGGTGGTAGAGCTGGAAAGAAAGGGACCCATTTGAAAAAAGTCTGTAGGAAATACTCTCACCTGTGGAAGGGGAGTGGATTGCCTGTCCTGTCATCCATCCATGAGAGGGAGTAGCTTCAACCTTTGTGGTCATCGTTGGAGTGAGAAAGGCATTGTCCTTTCCTGAAATGATGCCCAATATCTCTGTCCACTGTCAATACTTGAGGCATCTGATTTCACAGAGGTAATGCTCATGGGACACCAAGTTTTCTGCAGTAGGTCCAATGCGCTATTCAGAAGTTTCCTTTTTTCCTCTCAAATATCTGAAGCTTAATCCTAGTGAGGAGAGCTGTCATTTTCTTCCCAGACAGGAAGCTGAACTGTCTTTTCAAATACCCCGGAGCTTTGTGAACTCACAAACCTTTCATTGTAAGTGCTTGTCTAACTTACAGGGAAGTTACACAGAGTTCCCACCATGCCCTATGCTTAAGATGCACCACGCATCTACAGTTCTGCCCTTGGTGCATGGGCCCCTCAAAGTAAGCTGCCTTTGCAGAGGTCAAAGGAATTGTTCTTTGAATCTGAAGATAGGTCTCAGTACGGGGGTGTGTGATGTCTATGCTCGAGACTGCTGCTAGGTATGCATTAGATCCCTAGTCTGTAGAAAGTTACACAGCTGCCAGAAGGAAAAAAAATTTTTTTTAATTCATTCATTTATTATTTAATTATATTTATTAAGATGCTATTCTATGGCTTGGTGCTAGCTGAGGTACTGATTGATTTACTCTTCTTCTGGGTTTAAGTGGTTGGTAGGTCAGGGCTAGGATATGCGCTACGTGAGACTGATGGGTGGGAGTGGATGAATACCCAGGACAGCTGGGGTGGTAGGTAGAAAGATCTAAACAAAGTCCTGGGGCAGAAGCCAAAGGTCAGGGGCTAGTGGGTCAGTATATACGTGTGAACTCCACAGGGGAGGAAAAAGATGGAGAGGCAAGACACAGCTAAGAGACAGGACCAGATGGGGCTGGTGCCAAGTGGCAGCAGGTTCAGAATAAGAGCAGAAGTCTAAGGACATTGCTGCAAATTGATGGGCGTGAGATGCTCAGCATATAGGAAGCTGGGGAGTTATGGGTGTGGGTACTTTCTGCACACTTAAAAAGCACAGGTTTGTGGCAGCCATGACTTTAGAGGTACAAGGGAAGGGCTCTTAAAAAAATCACTGTCTGCTTCCAGCAGACAAGACTGAAATAAATGGAATCCAGCAGGGACAGAGGGCAGACAGCATCAATTGACTGTACTATTTTGTGAGGAAGAGTTCAATGTGGACCATATTTGTGGGAATTTGGCCGATGAAGTAAAAGTTAAGTTGTACAACTGTCCTCCTCAAAAGCCTTATTTTCTTCACGCAGACTCATGCTTTCCTTGACTCCACACTAGTCATGCTCCTTGTGCCACAGGTAGAGGCCTGTGACTTTACCCTTCACACCCATGCTCAGGGGCCGCCTCCTTTATGAGGGCCCATCTGGAGCCACTAAGTCAGCTTATATCACCTCCTCCTGGCTGTTAAGTCACTTGAGCGATCGTCTCCGCTAGATGAGGTCCATGGCATATTTTACTGGTCATTGCTGATCTCCCCGGACATCCAGCCCAACAAAGGCTGGAGAACACTTGACTCCGGCGTTTCTCTCCATCAACTACCCGCCCCCCTCCTCCTACTCTCACAGTTGTGAAAACGTCATCTCCCATTACTCTGGAATCTGCCCCTTCACTTCAGCGAAGTCTGTCTGTCACCCTTCTCCAGTGACATGTTACTCTTTCCAAACTCTCTTTAGTCCATTTTCCCATCTGCATTTTCCTTTCTCCCTTCTTCCGCCATCACTTTCTTCTTTTCCACTTCTTGTTCCTTTTTTCCCCTTCAGGAACCATCTTCAAGAGCTTGCCTTGGTGACTCTTGATACGTAGTCGCCATTTGCACCGGTATTCCTCATGTGTCCATAGGTTTGTAATTATCCTTATACCATTCATTCATCAAAACATTCATTCATCCATTTTTTTTTTTCCTCATCAAATCCTTTTAGGTGGCTTCTATGTGAAAGCAAGGGTGTTACACACTGAGACATGTCAGGAGCTGCGACCCAATCCCTGCACCCAATGTTCAAGGCTGGTGTAGCTGGATTGTCTCCCTATGTGAGTTTATTTTATTTTTTAAATTGGAGGATAATTGCTTTACAAGGTTGTGTTTGTTTCCACTGTACAACAAGATGAATCAGGTATACATAGACACGTATGCCCTCCCTCAGGAGACTCCCTCCCACCCTTCCCATCCCACTCATCGAGATTATCACAGAGCACCAAGCTGGGCTCCCTGTGCTATACAGCAGCTTCCCACTAGCCAGCTCTTTTACACATGGGAGTGTATCTATGTCAGTGTTACTCTCTCAATTCACTCCTCACCCCTTCTTCCCTGCTGTGTCTACACGACCGTGGTAAACGTGGACATTCACATTTACTTCACAGTTTGCAATGTACCTTCAAACTTTATTTCATACGTAATTTGATATTTTGACAAATTTTATATGCAAGTTTAGTGGAACGAGAATTAGTTTCAAATAACATTGATTTAAAATGATTTAACAGATAACTCAGATGTTCTAACTTCAAGTTCAGTGCTCCATCTTCCCAGGGATACTTCAGGGCAGAGAATTTCTCTTCAGGGTCTTTAATAACTTTTCAACAGGGCAAAGAATGGCTCTCCCACACAGTTAGCACTCAGTAAATCTTGGGTCATTTTCCTGAGGAATTTGCCATTGCTTGATTTTCTGACTAAAAAAAAAAAAAAAAAAAATAGAGGAGATCAAAAGTGATTGATCTATCTGGTTTTATTTGTCCAAGTACATTGGACCCAAGGAAAGGTTGTGCCTGGAAAATGTCATACCGTCAAAATGGCACATCATAAAACTTGGATCCTGTAAGAAAACAGAATTTAGCTCTGGCTCCTCTACCTTTGCACAGAGTAGCAGCAGTAATGGTGGTATGTGTGTGTGTGTATGTGTGTGTATTTGTATACGTTTTACCCTCTAGCTCTCTGAATTTTGGAGTTTGCAGCATTTAAAAAATGTTTGTTTGAAAGTATCATGAAGGCTAGTGGGAGATGAACTGTCAGAGTGCAGGCAGGAGAGGTATCAGGTGTCTTATAGTGATGGTTACCCTAGTCATTCTTTTTTCTTGGACCCAGTGATATCTGGTTGCTCTGGGTGGGGCCTATGGTTCCCAGGACCCTTGTACTCACGGAGTTCAACATTGGTGGAGCTGGACATGGGAGTCCAACATCAAAAGTCAGGTACCTAAGATTAACCTTAAAGTATTTCAGCACCGCCATTGCCATGCAGAACTGCCTGTGGTTCTAACCATTGTAATTCAATAAAATTTAGTTCAGTCCCATTAAACGAACATTTCATGATCACTGGCAACATTCTGGACACTCAGTGTTATAAGAAGAATAATTCTCAGACTCTGATCTCCAACAAAGTCAAGTAGGTGTTCTTTTTTCTTTTTCTCCTACCATGCCATTTTTTTTGGTTCTATTTCTCTGTGATCCCTGAGGGATATGGGGAAGACATCCATTATCTTTTCTTTCTATGAAGAAAAATTGGTTGATATGTTTTCTCCTCTAGTCAACAGAATCCTTTCATCTTAAGCACATACTTTCCCTGGCACTCAGTGTATTTGATCACCTCCTAACTGTCCCAGCTCCCCACAGAGAGCCAGGAGAGGACCACAAAAGCCATTTCATTTGTTTCAACTTGGCTAAATTCTTAGAGCTCACTTTCCAGTTGGACAAACATTACAACAAACTGAAAGGCAAAAAAGATCAACCTTTGAAGAGCTTTTGTCAGAACAACACCCTTTTTAGAAGCTGGTTGATTTGCTCTATCTCTTGATTCTCTGCACGATGGAAACTAGTGTCAAACTGATATAGCCTTGACATTCTTTCTCTCCAAATGTCCAGAATGGCACCTTCTACAGACCCTGCTATTCTTCTGAAGCCTGGCTTCGCCTCGGGTGGGAATTCACACTAAGACATGTGTTCCAGGGCAAAACTTCTACTTAGATATCAAAGAAGTGGTGGTAGATGCAAGAGTGTGTCCCATTGTTGAAAATGGATTTGTGAATGCAACAAGAAGGGGCATGGAGATTCAGGAGCTCTCTTAGCTTATAATACTGGAAAACTTCAAGTTCTGTGCTAGAAATGAGAGCGAGAGAAAAAAAAGTGCAAAGAAATAAAGTGAGGAGACAAGCTGTTTGCATCTAATGTCTCAGGAAACTCACATATTTTATATTCATTCAGGCAACAATACAGATATGCAAAAGTGGGGTTTTTAAGCCCCCAGATATTTCAACTATAATGATCTGTTTCGAGATCTTTCCCAGCCATGAAATGATGAACTGGGGGAGTGAGGGGCCTAGAGCAAAGCTAAGACTACTGAGAGTCTAGGAAGTTTTTATTAAATGACTCATAAATAGCAGGAAGAAAATTATGGTAGTTACAATAAGCTCATTTTAATTAAAGTGAACCTTTTATTTTTTCCTGATGTGGGACTGTATTCTGAAAACATCACTACAGGGTCTGGATAAATTCAAACACTTAAGAACTAAGCCCTGATAGGAGCAGATGTGCTCTGGGTATGTTACACATGGGGCCACTGATGGGGTGGATTCATTTTCCTGCTTAGCCATTGAATTGCTGTGACCTCAGTGGCCCCATGTGTAACATACCCAAGCTCTTTAAGCTCTTTGGGTTCTCTTAGCATATTTTTTCCACCTGTGAAATGGAAAGGGATGTGGCAGGTGCCCTGTGGGCAATGTAAAAACAGCAAAATTTTTACAGGAGTGGGATTTAGGAATAGTTATGGAAGTTTACTTCCCCCTTACATTTTCTTTCCTACCCTGACCAGTCCTCTGTCTTCACAGGCTAAACTGACTTGGGGGCTCTTGCTCTCCTTTACACAAGCCTTATGCCTGCTTGGGTGAATTTAACCTGTGATATACATGTGCACCAGAGTCACTTGCAAGAATTCCCTGAAAACATGGATATACCACTCATGTCCAGTGGTAGGAAGAATGATGCCCTCCCATCCCCAAAGATGTCCATATCCTTATTCCTGGGACCTGGGAGTATTACTACCTTACATGGCAAAAGGGCCAACATACTAAATATCTTGAGATGGGAGATTATCCTGGGTTATCTGGGTGGGCCCAAACAAACGATTAGGGTCTTTATAAGTGACAGAGTTGGGATGGAAGAGTGTCAGACTCAGAGAGAGACTTGAAGATTTTCCAGCCTACATTCCTAAGCTGGAAAAGGCAAGGAATGAGTTCTCCCTTAGAGCCTCCAGAATAAACCTACCCACATCTTGATTTTAGCCCAGTGGAACCCATTTCAGACTTCTGACCTCCCAAACTACAAATCTGTGTGTTTTTAAGCCTCTGATATTGTGACAATTTGTTACAATACCAACAGGAAGCCAATGTATATCCCAAGACCATCATTTCATTGTTTGATAATAGAGACTGGGGTGAATGAAAAAACCTCCATCAGCCTTCTCCTTTAAAGGCAGTCTACTGAAGGCAGGAGAAATAGAGCTGGTCGGAATGGACTGAATTTTACATCCTTACTCAGATGCTCAAGTGCCCAGTGTGTGGGGGTATCAGTTCAGTTCAGTTCAGTCGCTCAGTCACGTCCGACTCTCTGCGACCCCATGAACAGCAGCATGCCAGGCCTCCCTGTCCATCATCAATTCCCGGAGTTCACTCAAACTCATGTCCATCGAGTCAGTGATGCCATCCAGCCATCTCATCCTCTGTTGTCCCCTTCTCCTCCTGCCCCCAATCCCTCCCAGCATCAGAGTCTTTTCCAATGAGTCAACTCTTCACATGAGGTGGCCAAAGTATTGGAGTTTTGGCTTCAGCATCAGTCCTTCCAGTGAACACCCAGGACTGATCTCCTTTAGGATGGACTGATTGGATCTCCTTGCAGTCCAAGGGACAAGGGACTCTCAAAAGTCTTCATTTAGCTTTATTTTATTTATCATAATATATTTCACCTCACACTTTCCAGAATGATCTTCTGAGACCAGAAATCTGATTATACCAGTTTTCGGTTTAAAAATTTTCAGTGTATTTGCCTTGCCTTCAAGAGAGGGACTGAATTCCTTAGCATTGTCTACAAGACCTCCAATGATCAGTTCCTGACTGAGCCCCTGGCTATGTTTCCAACCATACTTGCTCTCCCAATTGGACTCTAAGCTCTGCCCATGGTGAGTTACCTGCAGGTTTCCACAGGCTGTGATTTCCCTCGAATGTCCCTCGATTTCCCACCGTCTCTTGTTTTCACTCGAATGTCCTTTACTTTTAGATCTTGAGCACTTCTTATTATAGCTGGCACTTATAAAGGCTTTACAGATATTAATTCATTAAACTTCATATTTTAGGGCTAATATTATTCCCATCATATAGATAAGGATACTGAGGTACAAGGTAGTTAAGTATCTTGACCAAGGCCACCTGTCTAATACATGGGAAAACAAAGATACTGCCCTGGGCACAAGAATGAAGCACACAGGGAGATGAAACCAGGAAGGGGGAAAAGACAATATAAGGGTATATTATTAGTGGGTCATGTTTTTGGGCTCCTAGAGTTTGATCCTGCTAGATCCTTCTGAGTTACAGAAATTGCCTACCCGGGAATGTATAAGGAACATGTTTCTCCACTAGTTTCCATTTCCCGTTGATGGAGGCTTACCAATGTTGGGGATGTTGAGTGTCTCACCCTCTCTGGTGATACATGGGCAGATGGCAAGCAGACACCTCTGTTGCACCAGTATTATTCTATAAAGTGACTCTGGAAATCCTTAGAATTGGAGATTCTCAGGGCAGAAAGTTAAAGGCACCCAGCATGCACTTGAGGTGACACACTGACATAGAAATTCTCATAAAACCCTACCACAGTTATAGTGGAAACTGGAGATAAGGCCAGAGAGGTGAAGTACAGTACAATAGGCTTCTGATACTATGTCTTAGGTCTCCTGATAAAGTTAATAGTTTCAGGGTGTGGGCTATGTGGAATGAAGCTCCTTCTATAAATGTACATAGACCTCAAAAGCTGAACTAGGTCCTTGCTGTTCCTGTCCAGTCTTTCATAAACACTGTCTTAGAAATTATTGTTTAAAAATGGTCATATAATACAGTTTTACAATGCTTTAACTGTTATTTTTACTGTTATTATAATTCATATTTTATTCATGTGTTCCTTTCATTCAGTTAGATATTTTACAAATATAGGCTAACTACAATTCTCTGATGCACATTTTCTTGAGAAAAATAAGTAACAAGCAAGGCAAAACCACACAGGTACACAGGAAGGATCCAAGAATTCTGAGGCTGATACCAACCACACTAGGAGCGATGCTTCATGCCATTGATAAGAACTAATCTATTTTAAAGAACCTTTTCAAGGAAGGGCTGGGGTGGTGAAAGGAGAGAACCTAATTGAATTTTTGGATTTGGTTGATTTGATAGAATCACATAGGTTCATCCTTCACTCACTTTCTGAATGTAAAAATAAGTACATTCAGATTAGGTGAAGGACAATCCCTTCTCATGACACCTAACTTCTTACTAGGCTTGAGTCAGAAGCAGTAAATTTGAGTAGAAGTCTCAGAGACTGGGAAAATTGTTGATGACAAAGGCAGGTGACACAGGGGAGGGCCATGCAGGGGAGGGCCCCTCTGCTGCCAAGTCTGGCTGGCCGGCTGACGAAGTCACTTGCTAGAGGCTGTGGGGATGAGTTTTGCATGGACTACAGGGCACTGATATCCTCAGGAAGAAAAACAAGATGAAGAATTAGCCCGAGGTCTGACTCTATAGGAATTCCGTGATTCCCCAACCTTTTATAAAAAGATTGTTTCCAGAGTCTATTTGTTTTCTGGCTGGAAATCAGGTGAGCAAGATGTAAGGGCTGTTTGTCAACTCTCAGACAGGGAAATCACTAATTCATTTCTTTCTGAGGTCAGGGGACCTGGTCTCATTTTACCAAGAGAAAATTACTTCATGGAGAAAGAGCTACCATCATAAGGAGGAAAGGAATTAAGCAACACTGAATTTGGAAGTTGCTCATTTGCTTCCATTCATTGATTTTTGAACTGGCGCTTACTTGGGAGCTTTCTGCCTAGAAATTTAAAACTAGCCTCCTGTCTGATTATAGAAAGTTATTGAGTTACATTTTGTTTTTAATAAACACACACACACACACACACACACACAGGCATACTTACACATACCTCAATCCTCACAGGTCACCTTTACCTTGAAGGTTGAGTGTAAAAATTCAATTTAGTAAATATATTGAATGTGTGCTTTGCGCCCACGTACCATGATGAATGCTGGGGAAAAGAAAGACATGGTTCATGTGTTTCTGAGCTAGCAATCTCTTCAGTAAGAAAAGAGCTTGGAATGAGAAACCATTCATTCATTTAACCATTCATTCAACAAATATGTATGGAGTGCTTGTTATGGACTGACGTATGTCCCCTGCAAAATTCTATGTTGATGCTCTCACCTTCAGTGTGACTGTATTTGAAGATTAAACCCTTAGGGAGGTAAAGCTAAATGAAATTGTAAGAATGGAACTTTACTCCCTTAGGCTAGGTGCCCTTATAAGAATATGAAAAGATGCCAAAGAGCTTTCTCTTTCATGCTAAGCAAGAGCAGAGAAAACAGGCTATATGAGGACAGAAGGAAGGCAAGCTGTCCTTCTCAAGCCAAGAAGAGAGGGCTCACCAGAAAAATGCTGATAGCATATTGATTTTGGGTTTCTAGGCTCCAGAACTGTGAGAAATACATTTCTCTTGTTTAAGTCACCTAGTCTATGATATTTTGTTACTGCAGCCCAAGTAGACTAACACAGGACCTAATTACTAGGTGCCAGGCACTGGGTTAGGTGTTAAGGGTAAAACACAACACAATTTGTACAGTTCTTGTCCTCAAGGGATTTCTTTCCAGTGGAAGGTTAAGTATAATGTATGTTATGGGAGCATAAATAGAGTTACCTGTGGAGAATTCATGGAAGGGATATAACTTATTTTATTTTATTTATTTATTTATTTTTTATGGTTTGAAATTACTTTTTTTTTAAATTTTACTTTACAATTCTCTATTGGTTTTGCCATACATTGACATATAACTTATTTTAGAAGTTAGGAAAAGTCTGCAAGAAGTGCTTTTCTTGATCTCAACTGTAAGTTCAAAAATGGTGGAGGTTGAAATTGGTGAGGTTCACCTAGGCAGTGGCAACAGTCAGTGTAATGACAGAAGAGACCTTGGCTAGTTTGAGATCCTGGAATGAGGCCAGCATGGCAGGGTTTAGCTGGCAATGAGAAAGACAGGCATAAATCAGCTCAGACTCCAAAGGTTGTGTTTAGAAATGTGTGATTGAGTCTAAGAATTCAAGAAGGATTACAAACGAGAAAAATAAATTAGAATATTATGGAAGAACTCTAGCGGTGGGTAAGCAAATCAGTAGACCCTCAAACTCCAATGAGTATAACAGCCTACAGCATTGTTTCTCAAGGCTAGATGGAGAATGTGAAAGAGGTGATTTTGTCCAGGAGTAGCCATTTTTATATGCCTAAAAGGATCTATCCCTTAGGCATGTTTTGTAATTGTACTTTCTGCAACCTATCAGGAAGAAAGTGCCTATGCTATTTCAAAGGAAAATACTTTATGTGTTTGTGGTTTTAAGGCCATCACATGCCATATCAACTCTACCAAGAGAGACTATGCAAAATGCAACTTGTTGAAAGACATGTATAACTAAATCATTCACTTAGAAATGTCTTTCTTTACTTGTCAACTGAGAAATGGTTGCAACTGATAAACGATCTGCTAGAGAACTTGGTTCAGTGGGGGTACATCCATCTAGTAGGTGTTAGCAGTTATACTCCTTTGACAGGGATTCAGGCCTACACCTCAGAACAAGCTTCACCAATGACTAAGAGTGTTGATGGGAACACTATTAATTATGGTGAAGCCTGGATGTTTTGGCCAGGTTGTTGCACGCGGCATGAATGTCATTCTCCACTCAAGAGAGGAGCTCAAAGGATGTGAGAAAAAGGCTGGGGTTTGAAACTGTGGCCATAGGCAGGGTTGAGTGTGGGAAGGACAAGGGGGAAAGAAAAAACACATCAGGCTGCCAGACACTTGGTAGGGTCTATGCAATTAGTTCCTCATTACCCCCATGTAGCTAAACCAATCCAAGCTAAGCACACAAAACATTCCTCTTAATTTTCTACGAGTTTCACAAGAGTGACTTTATGGAACCAAATCAGATGTTTCTATAATTTCCTTGACTTCTTCTTCTTTCTTGTTTTATTTATTTTTTTTGTGGACCCCTATTCCCTTAGTTGCTACTCTGTCTTGCTTCATCCACCACATAGCATATTGGGGACTATTTTCTACAATCCCTGTAAGATTTGAAAACCCTAAACTTGCAGAGTCATTGCATTTCCCCGGATTGTTGATATTATGCTTGCTTTTTTCTTTTTCTCTCTCTGGAATGCCCAGCTGGGCTTGGATTGAATTCTCCTCTCCGATCTGCAGAATGGCGATTTCTGTACATGCATTCCATGAATGGGCTGTCTCAAGTTATCAGTGGGAACTCTGCCCAGAGAATAAAGTGCAGAGCATGTTCTAGAGGGCTACTGTACAGGCAGGGGAGAAGTTTGCCTTTTGACTGTGTAATAACAGTCAATTACTGTGGATCCTTTTAGCTCCATCTGCAATATTTGGCACACTAACATGGGAGATGGCTGGGAAATCTGGTATCTTGGAAACTGAGTATTCTTTAAATGCAAAAATGGAGGACATGGCTAAATAAAGAGAGAAATGGCAGAAGAATTGTTTCAAGGTGGATTTGTCATTTATCAGCATAGTATTTAGACAACCTCTCCCGTCTCTCATTCCTTTCTTTCACTGACCTAGTTTTAATTATGCCATGTGAAAAATGCACTTAGTCTTTACAGTCATAAATTAAGTTGCTTCTTGTAATTGGTTCTAAATTTCAGGGGTAAAAGACTTGGGCTGGTCTTTGATCATATACTGCAAAAATGTCAAAAATCACAAGAAAAATAGACAACGAGAAAGCCTGTCAAACAAAGGTTTAATTTTACCAAGTTTCATTTTTCCTGAGTTCTTGGCTTCTTCAGTTACAAATTGATTAGGTATTTAAAATTAAATTAAGATTAACATGAAATTCTTCTAACTCTTCTACTCAGCATCTAGGTTTCCTTTTGGTTTTCTATACCTATGTACAATGAAAAATTGTTGAGTTTATTCAAGTTGCCTTTTCTCAATTTCTGAGATGAAACTCCAGAACTCTGGAAAGAGTTCTTTGATTCTGGAAGACTTGTTCCATCTGTGTGATATGAATGACAACATTTCACTCTTACCTTAATGGTAGATTGTATTTTCTTCGAAGCAAGGCTTAACTGGCATATTAAAAGAAATATTAAAGCCTGTCTTTAAAACCATCAGAGATGGAAACTATAATTAAGTTTTTCCCCAGCCAAGAAGCCAGTAGGACTAGCTAATCTTTATAAGTGACACATATTGGTGCCTAACCTGCCTGCCAGTGCAGGAGATATGACCTACATGGGTCTATCCCTGGGTCAGGAAGATCTCCTAGAGGAGAAAATGGCAACCCACTCCAGCATTCCTGCATGGGGAATCCCATGACAGAAGAGCCTGCTGGCCTATGGTCCATAAGGTTGAAAAGAGTCAAACATGACTTAAGGGACTTAGCACTGTGTGTAAAGCACTGAAGCTGTAGCTTTACGTACAGATACTTTATCACCTTTACCTTCAAAATAATTCTAGAAGGTGGGAGGTAGGCACTGTTCTGCATATTTTGTAATTAAGGTAAATGAACATCTGTGATGTTAAGGGACTTGCTCAAGGGAAGTCTTGGTGGGCCTTAGATTTGGGATTCACGCTAATGCTTGGCAGCTGCTGATCTTCCCACCCTGCCTCCCTGCCACCCAAGTGACTGTAAGCTACTTTGCCCTGTGTCTATGTTGGCTGGCAATTCAGGGGAGACAGAGAGTCATCTTTGGGACCAATGGGAAGCAGATTCAAGAGAAGTTTATTTGGACAGATTCTAGGATCAGGTTGATGTTGAAAGAGTCACCTAACCTCTGTACCTCAGTTATTTTCCTTGTCTATAAAATGGGGACAGTAATAGTGGGAAATAGCAACCCAGTCCAGTACTCTTGCCTGGAAAATCCCACAGACAGCGGAGCCTGGTAGGCTATACAGTCCATGGGGTCACAAAGAGACAGACATGACTGAGTGACTTCACTTCACTTTGATAATGTCTTTTACAGGGCTGTTGTTAGGACTGAATTGTCCATGTCAATTATTTAGTATTTTGCCTGGTACAGTGAAAATTATTAAATACTCTTATTTTCTTTCTCTGTCTCCCTCCTTTCTAACAGCAACCATTCATTGAGTATTTAGTAAATACCTATTATGCATGATTCTAGATACAGAGTTATCAGATGTGAATGCAAAGAGACTCCTTGAAACGCAAAGATTTTAAATTCTCAAGATCCTTGAGAACACTAAATTATGTAACAATAGAATTCTTGCATGCTGCATATTAAGTCACTTCAGTTGTGTCTGACTCTGCAACACTATGGACTGAAGCCCACCAAATTCCTCCATCCATGGGATTCTCCAGGCAAGAATCCTGGAGTGGGTCGCCATGCCCTCCTCCAGGGGATCTTCCTGACCCAGGGATTGAACCCGAGTCTCTTATGTCTCCTGCATTAGCAGGTGGATTCTTACCACTAGTGCCACCGGGGAAGCTCATAACAATAGGTTACACACTATTATAAAATTCTGAGTGATAAAATGCTGCTGCTGCTGCTAAGTTGCTTTAGTCGTGTCTGACTCTGTGCGACCCCATAGATGGCAGCCCACCAGGCTCCCCGTCCCTGGGATTCTCCAGGCAAGAACACTGGAGTGGGTTCCCATTTCCTTCTCCAGTGCATGAAAGTGAAAAGTGAAAGTAAAGTCGCTCAGTCGTGTCTGACTCTTAGCGACCCCATGGACTACAGTGCACCAGGCTCCTCCGTCCATGGCATTTTCCAGGCAAGAGTACTGGAGTGGGGTGCCGTTGCCTTCTCCGGATAAAATACTGATTGAGTAGAATTTTCCCAAATGGAGAAAAAGATGAGAAGGATATTTAAAGTGAAAAAATGAATATGTGCAAACATATGTGGCAAGTGGCCTGATGAGGAAAGGTGTGAAGAGTGTGGTCAGGAGTGATGGAATTTGTGGTGAAAAAATTAGGAAAGTGAGCAGAGAAGGGCCTCAATGCCTTATGTGAGGGCATCATTTCACTTATGTAGCAAAAGGTGTGTGAACTTCACTATGTGTCACTATTCTATGCCGCTTACTGGTTAATCCTCACAACACTGAGATAGGTACTATCTTTATCTCATGTTATAGAATGAGAAACTGAGGTGCCTCTCAAGTCATTAAGTTAATATTTGGCACAGCTGGGATTGGAATCTTGACAACTTGGCTCTGGAGTCCTTGTTTAAACATCTTGCTTGGCTCCTTTGGAAATGTGGATCCAATCCTGCAAAAATGGTAATCTTCTCACTGACTGGGATGTGATTTTTTTTTTTGAATTTTCAAAATAATTGTGTGTGTGTGTGTATTTGTGGCACCATAGGATGATTTGGGGGGGAAGGGGTGAGATTGAAGGCAGATACGTTACTTACAGGGGTATAATAACCCAGGGAAAAAATGATAAGGGACATGGATGTCATGATGGGTAAGTTTTTGAGGGTCAGTTTAGAAGCATCATTGTGGGATGGTTGGGAGGGGAAGCAGGAGAATGAAGGTAAAGGTCACTTTGGTTTCCAACTTGGGTGTCTGAATAGATGGTAAAACCATTAATGTTCAAGAATCAGTGAAGTGGAAAAAGGGAGATTAAGGAAGAAAAAACAAATTCTTCTAAATCCAGAAAGTATAAAATGCATTGTTAGATAAGAATCACATGGTTTCTCAATGTACCAGTTCAAACCCCCACCCAAACACCCACAGAATTGATATGAACTAGAATGTATATTTCACATTACAATGGAGAACAAATGTCAACAGAAATAGAGGAATTTATTTGGAAAATTATCTCTCTTACCATGAAAATATCCAATTTGTATTGGATATATTTTAACACAGCAAGAGGCAGTGGTGGCAAATAAGGTGAGGAGGGGTTGGGAGGGCTGGCAATGCTGATACAAGGCTGAGGGACTGTAACACTGATACGAACCAAGTTTCTTGGCCTTCCCCAATCAATAGAAATTGATAAGAGGCCAGTCAAGAAACTCAGTCAAGTTTTTAAATGACAACCCACTCCAGTATTCTTGCCTGAAACATCCCATGGACAGAGGAGCCTGGTGAGCTGTGGTCCATAGGGTCACAAAGAATTGACTGAAGTGACTTAGTATAGAACAACAGCCTCAGGAGGGAGCAAAAGAACAGGTTCCCTTGATTGCTCCTGAGGTGGGAGGTGGGAGAGTAGCTAGCTGTTCCTTACCTGGGGTGAGGATAGGGGTGTGTGTCCAGGTGTCGGGTTGGAGGGGTGGTTTAGATGTTTTGCCCACCGCTTTGGAGGTGTTGAGTCAAGCGGCATGTGCAGTACCTTTTCTCTCACCCCCTGTTTTTGCTCCTGGCTCTCTAGAAGTAGTAGTTGGGCTTTTTGTTTGTTTGTTTTTGTATCTTCTTGTCCATAATTTGCCCCAACTGCACATGCACACAGTTATTTTTAGTTCTGTTTAATTTCTTTGTGTTTTGTGCAGGCACTGCAGCACTGCAGCAAAAAGCCCCAGCTCCCCTCCTGTCTTAAATCCATTGGTTGCTTGCCGCCTGGCCGCTACTTACCTACAGTCTTTGCTTCATAGGACTGGCAAGGGAAAGAAGAAAAAGCACCAAGTGAGACCATTGAAAAGCTGCTGCTTTTGTTGGTCTTCATAGTTTCAGTTCTCCCCTCCTTGGTCCCCTCATTATTGTACTCTCTCTAGTTACTCATAAGTATTTTCTCCAACTGAAACTAGTCACCTTGGCGTTGATTCTTTAATTGCGTTAGAAGCCTGGAAAGCCTTGTTGGGGCTGCTTCTGAAATGGGGTAGAGAGGAATTGGGGCTATCAGAGAATAATACATAATCACTCAGCAACTTGTCATAGGTCTAGCCCCCAGAGCTCGTTGCTTTCTGCCTTCTTACTCAGCTTGTTCACAAAGCTGTCTTAGACAATCTCTAAACAGCTTTGAAGCTTTGCAGACCATTTGGACTATGGATTGGAATATAGTTGCAGAGAAATGGATTTACTGTGTCTGAATGCAAAACTAATCAACTCAGAATGACAATTTCATATGGTTAAGCCTATAACAATTTTGCTGGACTTCTTTCATCTTTTCTGAGTATATGGCATGTCATTAATGTTACCAGCTGCCTGGCTTCTCTGAATACCAACAGCAGAGGGGGAGAAAAAAAATCCACCCTTAAGAGGCACTGGCTTTCCTGTTTTCCACTTAGATAGCTATTGTACTGCCAAGGCAAATGTGAAACAGGCTCCCACAATAACAGCAATTTTCCAAATGCCCTGTTAATTTTCAGTAAACCAAAATAAAATGTGTTATTATTTATTAAGAATATATACTACATACGGTTTCCAGATGATAAGTATTTCAGTAAAGTACCATATTGAGAACAATTTGAGTTGGCTTGCAAACTGTACCCATAGAGTAATAGGTATAGCCCAGGGTCAGAATTGTCACTTTTATTGGGTTAATTCAATGTTCATGGTTTACAGGCTATGATATAGGACCAGTGAAAAGTTTTTCCATCCCCAGTATCAGCTGCATTATACATGCAATTTTATGTAAAAGAGTAGCTTCCCATACGTTATTATTTATTCATAATGACTTTCACTAAATGACTGCATGGCACAGGATGATAGTGTAGTCTAGGGTACAGAATATGGAGCACAGATTCTAAACACTTCAATTATGTTAACTTTAGGAACAAGACAAAGAAAAATATAATTTTACAGTTGTGAAGTAGCATGTCTTGTTTTACAAATAGAATACAGTAATTTAAAGGATCACAGGTTTGGGGAATAATTTGGGCTCCTTAGAGTTCAATACTTTAGCAATCTTTTCTATAACACTGGTCTCTAAATCTCCTCCTGGATTATGGGGAGCCTTGATTCAAGCTCTGATTTCTAGAAACTTCCATTCTAGGAGGGGAGGTTGATTGCTTCTAGCACAAATTCTGGTGGTCACAGGGCATTCTCTGGATCTGGCTCACATCTGGTATTTTTGCTGTAAATATCTCTGCTGTAGATATCTTTGCCACAAGCATTATTGCCACAAACATGTTAGCAGCATAACTAATTGGCTGTGAGGCAATTTTGCCATAAAAGATGAAATGACTGGTTGACAGTTTGGTCTGACATAATATACAAAAGTCATGATGGATGACAGCAATTTGCCCCAAAAGTTGGTTTCTTATTTTGAAATCCACTACGTTGGAGGAGAAACAGGCTGAGACTGAGGGCTTAGAAGCTGCAGAATTGCACCCACATTTTCCATAGAATGTTGGAATGTCTGTCAATGGACAAGTGACAACATGCCAAGAGCAAAGAACAGAGAAGAGGCTTTCACAATGACACACAAAACTTAGTTACAAATGTGCACCCTGGTGTTTGGAACCTGATACCTCTCTTAATGAAGGAGGAAATTTTAGTGAAAAAGAAAAAAGTGAACCAGGATAGGACTCAACAAACCAAAAAAGAGAAAAAAGAACCCAATAAGTATAAAACACTATAAATGAAAAGTTTGGAAGACAAGCGTTTGGGTACAACCCACAAAATAAAATCAGTTATATATGCAATATTGAATTTCCATACATTTCAAGTGTATTCTAATATTTTGTATTTCACAATAAAACCCTTAAAATTTTGTTCATTTATCATGTTTCCTTATGTCTTTTTCCATGAGCTTCTTTAATTTTTTGTTATTTTGTCTTTTACAGCAAAATGGACTTACAGTCAATTAATGATGCTGCAAAAATGGTCATGGCAAAGTTGTTTAAGGCAAAGAAGTTCATGGTGAAAATACCTGGAACCACTTGGCCAGTGCCAGACCTCCGGTGAGGCTTTATTTCCTCCTGCCTTGGCTTTATTTCCTCTCCTCTGTGTTCCATGACCTCACAGCTGGATCTCTGACCAAAGCTGGACAGGCCTCACCTCAGGCTCTTTCTCCTTGCAGGCCCTGCTGCTAGAAGTTAGTCCAGGCCAGACGAAGGTCCAACACCCTGTTAAGAGTCTGGGCTATGTCACTACCGCCCGTCCTGGGGTCAAACCTTCCTTGTTCTCATGGCTTCAGGTCACTCAATTAGAATTCCAGTTTAGTCCTGACTATTTGCCTTGAAAGGAAGGAACTTACTGATTTGAAAAAAATTAAACATAAAGTGTATATTCATTTAGGAAAATCATAAAGTCTCCTCCCAAATAACACAAACTTCTGCTTAGATCACTAACATTTTGAAACATATTTTTCTTCATATATATACAAAAACTTACCTTTCTTATAAAAATTGGATTATATCTATTAATCTAACTCTCTATATAAACTTTTACAACTTGAATATGCATTTTTTCTTTTCTTGCAGGAACATAGTTCAATATAAAAACATTTTACAACATTATTTTTAATGGCTGCTTAGTGTTCTAATTTACTTTAAATAAATTCCGAAATTTCAAAATTCAAGAAGAATGTATTTTTTACACATCCATTGCCTTTATTACCTCATCTGTTTTCATCCAGTTTCTTTGTCTGAAGCCATATGGTGGGTCTCTGTGACCCCAAAGGAAGCATCATTCTCGTAATACATAGAAGAATCATCTCTGGCAGTTGTCTGAAGTTTATTCTCCTAGGTCCTCATCACAAGTATTTTTATTCAGTGACTTTGAAGTGGGTTCTGAATTTGTAAGAGTGCCTGAGATGATTTTGCTTCAGTGTTCACACCATGTTTTTATAAGCACCCCTAGAGGAACCTTGTTCCCCCGTGCTTCTCAGCCATTGTACCTGGTCGCCCTGTGCTCAGGAGACTCCTCCACACATGGTGGCCTGGGAAGCTGCTTCTCCTCACTTCCAACTCAGTTCTCAATTTGCCATCGCCAACTAGCTCTCCCTGGACTGATCTAGCAGCTTCATTCTCTCATTCATCTTGTATGCATTTGTGACACCTATTGGTTGTGGTGATTTAGTTGCTAACCTGTGTCCAACTCTTATGATCCCATGGATTGTGCCAAGCTCCTCTGTCCATGGAATTTCCCAGGCAAGAAGACTGGAGTGGGTTGCCATTTTCTTCTCCAGAGGATATTCCTGAACCAGGGATCAAATGTGGGTCTCCTGCATGACAGGCGGACTCCTACATTGCAGGTGAACCTCTGCATTGCAGGTGGATTCTTTACTGACTGAGCTGCGAGGGAAGCCCCTTATGTACCCGCATTTCTACACATACCTTCTTTTCCTCTAGGCTGTAGGGTCACAACCACATTTCTCTTTTGTAGGTGCCCAAGATCAGCCTGGCATCTGACGTGGAGCATTGGCTCCATGAATGCTTGTGACCTGAAATGACGTAAGGAAGGAAGAAAGGAATGAAGAAAGGGAAGGAGGGAGGAAGAAAAGAATGAAGGGCTATTTTATTGGGGGTAACTAGGGGAAGTTCCTATAGGGGATTCAGTTGAGCTAAGCCTTAAAGATAGGTTCTATTTGATGAGTGGCAACTTCTTTCTATTATAGTCTTTCTCTGAACAGCATCTTACAATTTTACAATTTCCAGAGTTACTTCTGAGTCCAGGGAGATTAACTATCTTGTTCAAACCACCAGAGATTAAACAAGGCAAAGTATTTACACCAATGCCGTCTATGTGGAGTTAGGTATAAAGTCATGTTAGATACACAGAGCTCAGGGAAAAATGTGGAGTAAGAATGGCTTGTATAAGGGGGTGGTGATATCCCAGAGTAATTCAGTTTAACTGGAATGTTGGGTAGATACAGAAAATAATAGGACTGGGGGCTGAAGAGGGAGTTTAGAGCTGAGTACTGAGTTTATTTCACCAGATTTTGGGGAGTCACTACATCATTTTGAATAGGAAAGTGTTTGCTCAGAGCCTGAGGCAGTGTGCTCATTAGATGGGAAGGGAAATAGATAGGATGTGGGAAAACCAGTTAGGAGCTTATTGCAAAAGTGCAAGTTCAAAATATAAGGGTTGATGATAGAAGGCATGGACACTGAGTGTTTGAAACGTACTTTAGACCTCAAACACTTTAGTGACTGAATGTATTCATGCACGGTTAGAAGAATCAGTCAGAGTTAATTCTAGGTGGCTAGTCTGTGAAATGTGCAATTCCTTTGGCAGAAGCAGAGTGAAGAACTGCCATGGGTGGAGGTATTCTGAATAGGAGCAGTGCAGTGCGAGAAACGATTCTGATGTGGTGGATCTGAGATGTCAGAGGAATTGTTGCAGACAGATATATAGTAGGTACTGGGGGAAAGTGAATCAGAGGAATTAAGACAGATTGGACAAGTGTTAGGAGAAAAATAGTAGGAGTGCCAGTCAAGTTGTAGGAAACACTAACTTCTCCTGACCTTGAACATAGGAAGGTAGATTGGGGAGGAGGTTTCAGGGAAACTCATGTCACCAGAGAATACCAGGATTCCTTTAAGACAAGTCATGAATGGAAGCAGGTTAAAGAAAAAAGGTAAAAAAATTAAGGGGACCTTTCTCTTGAGTGTGACCTTGAAAGAAATTAGAAAAACTGTTTCAAAAATATGATATTCAGAGGTAATTTTTTTGCATCACAGGAAGATTTTGCTTTCTAATAAAGGTAGAGACTCTTCTAGACTCTTAATTCTTTATCCAAAGAATAATTTTCCAAACGTAGAATTTCAGGTACATAACAACTTGATGGGAAAGGCTGTTTGAGGTCTAGAGACCTTATTAATACACAAAATAATAGCTAGCATTTAAGGAGCTTCTGTTAAAGGAATTAACTTATTTAATTCCAACAAAATAATCCTATGAAATAAATATCATCACTCATTCCATTTTAGAGTTGAGGAAACAGAGACACAGAGAGGTTAAATAACCTGCCTAATGTTACACAGCTGGTAAATGGACATCTGAGTAAGTGAAAGTTGCTCAGTTGTGTCTGACTCTTTGCAACCCCATGGACCATACAGTCCGTGGAATTCTCCAGGCCCGAATACTGGAGTGGGTAGCCTTTACCTTCTCCAGGGGAACTTCTCAATCCAGGGATCAAACCCAGTCTTCTGCATTGCAGGTGGATTCTTTACCAGCTGAGCCACAAGGGAAAGCCCAAGAACACTGGAGTGGGTAGACAATCCTTTCTCCAGCGGAGCTTCCTGACCCAGGAATCAACCCAGGGTTTCTTGCATTGCAGGCAAATTCTTTACCAACTGAGCTATCAGGGAAACCTAATGGACATCTGAGATGTAGACTAAACGGGCTGGCCCCCCTGCCCACCTGTTTCACTTCTCTACTGTGCCTCTAACAGCACAGAGTCTTTGCTGCCTCGTCAAGAGTGAGCTCAAGCCCAGACTTGGCATCTGACATGGTCTCCCACAGGACATATATTCTCATTTGTCAGAAGCTCGTTTTTTCTCAGAGGTGCAGGTGGGGTGGTACATTGGTGAGCAGAGGCCCAGGGTTGTCTGTTCCCTAGCCTGGCATCTCTTTTTGGATCACTTCCTGCTGTTCTGTTGGAGTCATCTATATTCTAGGATATGCGAGAGAAGATTGACAGCCTCCCATTTTCTTTCCTCTGGAGCAGTGTGGAGGGAGGGTCAGGATGGGGGAGGCGAGTAGGCAAGTGGTCCTTGATCCTTCCTCCAGGATATCTGACTACATCCCCATACCTACACCTTCCCTCTTTCCACTTATTTACTATCCCCCTCTGGGGTTTCTAAGGTGGCTCAGTAGTAAAGAATCCACCTGCCAAACAGGAGACATGGTTTTCATTCCTGGGTCAGTAAGAGCCCCCGGAGGAGGAAATGGCAATCCACACCAGTACTCAATCCACTCCAATATTCTCGCCTGGGAAATCCCATTGACAGAGGATCCTGGTGGGCTAGAGTCCATGGGGCTGCAAAGACTTGTACACAACTTAGTGACTAAACTGCAGCATTTGGGTACTGAGGGTGTGGGAGGGTGAGAATTGAACTGAGTAACTGAACATGTAGATTTTATGTGAGCCTCAATCCCCTGTGTCGTGTGTCTATATGTATGTGTGTGTGTTGGCTGCCGGGAGCCAGCGTGAGGAATTCCACCCGCGACAAGGTCATGCGGCAGAGCTCTGATGGCAAGGCTAATCAGACCTCAGGTTTTCCCCCTGGACCTTCCTGAGCATCCACCCCCCAATAAATAAGAATCTGCCTGCTTTTCCACTCTTCTGACATTCTCTGGAAAAAGTCAATTCAGGGCTTTAGTCTTCTGCATTTGAAAGAGTATTTCAATCCAAAAACCCCTCTGATGGCTTTCTAGCCTGCCTGCAGGCCGCGCATGTGATTGTTTGAGGCCTCCCAACTTCGGGAGGCGCAGGAACCTTAAAACATCCTAGGAATGTCGAGGCTTCCGTGGAGTCAAAATCATTAGAATAGGACCGATTAAAGGTTTCCTTTGTTGAGCCAATACTTGCTGCCAAATTTTCATATCTTTTATTTTTAGTTATGGTTAGTATATAGAAAAACAGGTAGTAGACCTGGTATTAGCAACACTAGATCTTTGAGTTAAGTACTTTCTTTGTTATAACCCACTGCACCTTTGTTCTATAGGAAAGTAACTTTTTTGTACTTTGAGGGTGATGCAGAGTAAAGAAAAAACACTTCTAGGAAAAAGGAGTTTTCTGGACAATTATCCAGGAAGAGAGCCATAAAAATGTTAACAATCCTCTTGGCCAGAAGATAATGTAAACCACCTGAGACCTTTTGTATACGGGAGGGTATGCAAAAAGAAAGCCTTGTCTCAATGAGGGTCAGGACAGCTGCCCCTGCATAACTCTATTTCTTTATGTACAACTTGGGGTATATAAGCTGATTTTGAAAAATAGTTTTTGGAGTCTTGCACCGATGCTGGGCTTCCCCATGTTGTTCTTTTCTCTTTCCGGCTGAATTCCCATCTGGAGCAGGGAGGCTCATCATGTCTACTTATTTGTCCCGGCTTCTAAGATCCGTAAGAGAGAGAGCCCAAGGCGGGGCACTCTCCGCTATTCAAACAGATGCCGGTGGCCTAACGTAGATGGTGCAAGCTCCTTGTCTGGAACTTTATTGGTCTTCCACATAATTTAAGTTATTCAGCCTCTTCTCTCCACCTAAATTTCCTACTATATTATTTTCTTCCTAATCTAATCTTATATCTCTAAATAAGAAAGTTTTCCTCGCCAACACCATCCACCCTTCGAATTCCCTGGATCCACCGGGGCTGGACCCCGGCAGTTGGCTTTGCCTCTGAATGGTAAGAAAATACAGAAAGAATGGATACATGATTAATCCAAAATATTTTCCACTTGAGTGTAGCTCTCAGGAGCAATGTTAATTTTGCAGGAACCTTGGTAATCTCTTATCTGCAGGTAGAATTTATGTATTTAAAGAACCATCATTCTCTGGAACTGTCCCTCAGTAAAAGGAAGCAATATGCAACTTCAATGAACAATTGAAACTTACATATAGATGGACAACTAGAGACCAATGTACACTTTTCTGATATCCTCCACTTAAAGAAAACAGCACTCTGACATGTGCCTAAAACATTTCAGAGTGGCATAAATCAATAGACATCCCCTGCCGGTAACTGACTGAAAAGGACAGGACACCTCCTATAGTTGTGGGAGGAGGTGTTGAGAATGCTTTCATCTCCCCCTGTCACACGCCTACTTTGTTGGAGCCAAGAGCATGCTCTCACCTGCCTGCCCCTGGAACACAGTCGTATTCTGGAGGCTCTACTTTAATGCTGCCAGGTGGCTTCCCTCTTCTTCAGCATGTACTTGGTGCTTTCCTTGAAATTAAACAGTGACCTCTCACTTATCTTCAGGTCTGATGCTGGGCTCACTAATCCTGCCACAAAGCTTGTCTCCTGATTCATGTAACCAACAATCAGGGGCTTATCAAGAGTGGGAAGGAGGCCTTTGCTCTTCAGTACTTGTCATCAGAGCCAAAGGAGCTCACTTTCCTTGGGGCAACATTTGGCTAGAATTTATATGGTGGACATGGAAATATTCTTTTCTAGATATTATGATTTCTTTGCTTTGGCATCACTAAACATGGCCTGCCACCATCACCAGAAACTAACCATGTCATTTTCCTCATGTCAACAAGCTCCTTGCCAGTAATGATTTCCTGTCATTGCTTTCCAGTTTCTGAAGAGGCCACTGCTCCACTGGGAGCATACTTGAGGGAAAAAAAAAAAAAAATCAAATCAGCCGGGGAGCCCTTGAGGTAGGGAGTGTCTATGCCAGGGGAAATGACTTCTTTAGGATTCCCTGCTACACTGATCGTTATGGTCTGGACTCACTCCTTTGATGCCTTATCAACAGCTCCCCCATAAACCCCTTCAACCTCTTTACTCCCCAACTATTTCTCAAACTGAAATGCAGTTTTGGCTCAGTTGCTATTCTCACTGTCTTCCCCTTCTTTGCACCTCTGTGCCTGGCTCCCTGCTTCCCAGTGCTCCCTTCGCCTTTGCTTTCGAGGTCACTGGACTCCTTTGAGCCCTTTAACTTTACTCTTTAATGTTTCCTTGTCTCTGTCCCTCTTATTCCTCTGGCCTCCTGTCTTGGGCAATGTAAGCCTTTAAGCATTCTGTCCTTGCGACCTTTCCTCTCTGCTCATGCTGAGAGGTCACCCATACTCACAGCTTTAAATACAATTTAGTGATACTTAAACCTTTAACAGTGGCTTAAAAATATTAAAGTTATACAAGCACATAGTTTAAAGAGTAAAATATTTCTACAAAGCTTGATAGAATTAGTTCCCTAAAGGAAATCCCTTATACTATGACATTTCCTACTTGTGGAAACCACATTCAATTCTATTAACTGATTTGGTGGGGCACTTATCTCTAAATCTCTAAAAATGATGCTTACTTTTCTATTGCATTCTATTTTTTAAAGGTCTTCACTGTTGACTTCCAACACAGACACTGATGGTTAAGTTTCCTTTCCTATATACCACATCATACCTATACACTTTTCTTAGTCTTCCAAAGTGGTCATATTATAATTTGAGATAAGTGAATAATCACTGTTTCTATTTGACTATGAAAATGCTGCTTACAATGGAGAAAAGTAATGTCTTATGGGTATTTTGAGAGGCAATGTAATTTGTTAGACTGGTATCTAGAGTCCAACTGCCTGGATTCAAATCTCATTGACAGTACTCACCATTCGATTGAATTTGAGTAAGTTGCTTAATATCTGAGGCTCAGTTTCTTCAACTGTGGAATGAGGTAATCATAGTACCTACAACATTGGGTTGTTTGGATGATTAAAAGTTAATAAGTTAGCAAATACAAAAAGAGTTAGAATGGATTAAAAACATAAATGTAAGACCAGATACTATAAAACTCTTAGAGGAAAACAGGAAAAACTCTGACATAAACCATCAGTTCAGTTCAGTTCAGTTCAGTCGCTCAGTCGTGTCCAACTCTTTGCGATCTCAAGAATCCCAGCACGCCAGGCCTCCCAGCACGACCATCGCCCGGAGTTCACTCAGACTCATGTCCATCGAGTCTGTGATGCCATCCAGCCATCTCATCCTCTGTCATCCCCTTCTTCTCCTGCCCCCAATCCCTCCCAGCATCAGAGTCTTTTCCAATGAGTCAACTCTTCGCATGAGGTGGCCAAAGTACTGGAGCTTCAGCTTTAGCATCATTCCTTCCAAAGAAATCCCAGGGCTGATCTCCTTCAGAATGGACTGGTTGGATCTCCTTGCAGTCCAAGGGACTCTCAAGAGTCTTCTCCAACACCACACTTCAAAAGCATCAATTCTTCAGCGCTCAGCCTTCTTCACAGTCCAACTCTCACATCCATACATGACCACAGGAAAAATCATAGCCTTGACTAGACAGACCTTAGTCGGCAAAGCAATGTCTCTGCTTTTGAATATACTATCTAGGTTGGTCATAACTTTCCTTCCAAGAGTAAACATCTTTTAATTTCATGGCTGCAGTCACCATCTGCAGTGATTTTGGAGCCCCCAAAAATAAAGTCTGACACTTTCCACTGTTTCCCCATCTATTTCCCATGAAGTGATGGGACCGGATGCCATGATCTTTGTTTTCTGAATTTTGAGCTTTAAGCCAACTTTTTCACTCTCCTCTTTCACTTTCATCAAGAGGCTTTTTAGCTCCTCTTCACTTTCCTACAGTGATGAAAATTAAAACAAAAATAAACAAATGGGACTTAATTAAACTTAAAAGCTTTTACACAGCAAAGGAAACCATAAATAAGAAGAAAATACAACCCTTGGAATGGGAGAAAATATTTGAAAATGAAGTAATGGACAAAGGATTAATCTCCAAAATATACAAACAGCTCATGAAACTCAACAACAGGAAAACAACCTAATCAAAATATGGGTGTAAGACCCAAACATACATTTCTCCAAAGAAGACATACAGATGGTCAAGAGACACAAGAAAAGATGCTTGACATCACTAACCATTAGAGAAATGCAAATCAGCACTATAATCAGGTATCACCTCACACTGGTCAGAATGGCCATTGTCAAAAAATCTAGCAAATTCTAGCAAAGATATGGAGAAAAAGGAACCCTTTTGAACTGTTGATGGAAATGTAAATTAATTCAGCCACTGTAGAGAAATGTACAGAGGTTCCTCAAAAAACTAAACATAGGGCTATCATATGACCTAGCAATTCAAAAGGCCACATGTACCCCAGTGTTCATTGCAGCACTATTTACAATAGATGGGACTTGAAAACAACCTAAATGTCCAACAGCAGATGAATTGATAGGGAAAATGCAGTACATATGGAATATTACACAATGTAATATCACTCAGCCACTAAAAGGAAAAATAGGGTCGTTTGTAGCATTGTGGATAGACGTAGAGTCTCACAAATTGAAGAAAGTGTGTTATGCATTACAGAGTGAAGTATGTCAGAAAGAGAAAAAGAAAAAAAAAAAGAGTATATTAATGCATATATGTAGAATCTAGAAAAAAGATACAGATGAACCTATTTCCAAGGCAGGAATAGAGATGAAGATGTACAGAATGAACACAGAGTTGGAAGGGGAACGTGGGACAAACTAGGAGATTTGGATTGAGATAAAAATCAAATTTTGCTGTGTGTAAAATATATAGCTAGTGAGAAGTTTCTATAAAGCACAGGAAGCTCAGCTCAGTGCTCTGTGATGACCTGGGGAGTGGGTGAGGGGCTGGATGAGAGGAAGGTCCAAGGCTGGGTGCTGCTGCTGCTTCTAAGTCACTTCAGTTGTGTCTGGCTCTATGCGACCCCATAGACGGCAGCCCACCAGGCTCCCCCATCCCTGGGATTCTCCAGGCAAGAACACTGGAGGGGGTTGCCATTTCCTTCTCCAATGCATGAAAGTGAAAATGAAAGTGAAGTCGCTCAGTCGTGTCCGAACCTCTGCGACCCCATGGACTGCAGCCTTCAAGGCTCCTCCATCCATGGGAATTTCCAGGCAAGAGTACTAGAGTGGAGTGCTGGGTGAGGGGTATATATATGCATATGGCTTATTTATTTCATTGTATAGCAGAAATTAACACAATATTGTAAAGAAATTATATCTCAATAAAAAAATAAAAAAGAATAGAACAATGCATGTCATCTAAACACTAAGTGTTAGAAATTTTGTTTTTATTTTCTTTGTGCAACTTTTAATTTTTTCTGAGATTAATAATAATAACATACTAATAATTTTCATTTTTATTTGTATAGTTTTCCATATACTTAAATAGTTAATTTATCCCTAATTTTCCTCCAGGCAATCTCTTTTCAATCATATTCAAATATATTTGTTGAGACAATAATTGCATTTTTGTGAAGTCTTTCCCAGAGTCTTTGAATCTGTTCTAGTTAACTCTGGGTGACTGTCACACCATGGAGGCATTCATCTCTCATTTTCTCTTCACTATTGTCCTAAAGAGTCCCTTTACTTGTCTTTTTTTCCTAAATTTATTTATTTTAATTGGAGGATACTTACTTTACAACATTGTGATGGTTTTTGCCGTACATCAACATGAACTGGCCACAGGTTTACATTTTTTTTTTATTCTTCATCTCTAAAAATGGCTCTGCTCTATTTCCACATTTATGACTAGTTATGGAGTTCTAGGTTGGAACCATATTCTCTCAAAATTTTGAAGACATTACCTCATTGTCTTTAGTTTTCTTGTTGCTGTTGAAGAGTCCTATGCTGTTATAATTTTGATATTTTGTTTATATCCATTTCTCTTTTTCTGAAAAGTTTTAGAACATTCCTATAATCTTCAGTGTTAAGGAATTTCATCATGACATACTTTCAAAGGAATCTGTGTGCATCTATTCTTTTGAGCATTTGGGGAAATTCTTTGGAATTATTTCTCTGGTGATTTCTTCTCCATTTTCTCTGCTTCTTACTGGAATTTCTATTCTTTGGATGTGGCATGGTCCTTTAAATTTTATACTTTTCCTCTCTGACTTTTCATCTTTTTATCCTTTTGCCCGACTCATTAAAACTGGTCACATTTTATTCCAATCGATTTACTGAGTTTTTCATTCTACTATTTTATTTTTAATTTACAAGACTTTTTTTTTTTCATTCTCCAAGTGTTCTTTTTTCCCCATTAAAGTCCTTTCGTTTCCTTCATGAATGCACTCTTTTTATTTGAGAATTTTAATAATAATTACTTTAAAAGTTCTCCTATCTCTGTATTGTCTCTTCAAGTTTTTAAAATTTCTACATGATTTGACATCTATCTTTCATTTTGCAGTTTTCTTTAAAGATCTAGTGACACTTGGATGTTGACCTTTGTTTAAGAGGGAGATACTGATGATCATATTGCAAAGTCTATGCCTGAGGATGGCACTTTTCTAAAGTGTGATTTAAGCTGGGCCATTAAGTTAGGCAAGTCCTGAAGTCAATATCTGTAGGTCTTATCCAGGGCTAATCAGATTCCACAAAGAGGGACTGAATTTTTAGCCCCTGGAGTATAATCCCTCTTTCCAGATGGAAGCCTATTTGCACCTTTAATTTGAAAACTTACACTTAATCAACTGGCTTTAGTCCTGCACCCAGCTCTAGTGCAGAGAATCTTCTAGTCTTCTAGACTAGCATCTTCTCGTCCAGAGAAATGTCATTTCTTCCCAGAGATATCTCCAGTCTTCTGTTGGTTGAGGGAGGAACACCATACACTGGGCAGGGGAGGGTTTCTGATGATCTGTTTCTAAAATGGGTTTGCTTGATGTCTGCCTCCTACATTCACAGGAATTTTATGCTAAGAATTCCCGAGTCTTTCAGTACTTCTCTGGTGTAGATGAGGCTGCATCTCAGCTGTACCCAGGTTTCAGACATGGTTTTCTTGGGTTTTCTAGGTCAATTGCTACTCATCTGCTTTCTAGCTGCCAAAATTTTGTTGTACTTTTTAAAAATTTGGATTTAGGTCTTAAAATTTTCTGTTATTATCAGCTAGTGGGACTTTCAGAGGGCACAAAGGGTAATGTGTAGGGTAATATTAAGAAGATAGATTTTCAACAAGTAAACACATAAAAATATGTCACTAAAATTATATGAGAAACTATAAAGAAAAATAATAAGCTAATTTGAGAGAACAGGAAAGAGGGACCAAATTTGGACTGATACTTTGGTGTATGGCCTTATGAGAAGGTAATATTTAAACCGAGTTCTGAAAACAAGTGGGAATTAGCCACACAAAGAGTAGAGGGAAAATCATTCCACGCAGATGAGCAGCCTTGGGATGGTAGAATAATCAGAATTTTGGACTTAAAGTGACAGAGGCCTAACTTTGGGCTAAAAAGAGAAATTGATTAGTACATATAACTGGGAAGGCTAAGATGTGACCTAGTGTATTTGGCTGGATCCTCGAATTTATATGAGGGCTCATGTTCCTGTCTCTCTCTCCACCTATAGTTCTGCTTGTCTCTGCTTGATCTCCTTAAAGAGACTTCCTCCATTTGGTGGAAAGCTGTCTACTAGAAATCACAAGGCTATATCATCTTTATTGCTCCTATACCAGAGAATGGGAGAATCTTCTCCCACTGTTGTTGTTGTTGGTTTTTTTTTTTTTTAAACTGGCATCCATAAGTGATACCCCACATTCCTTGAAATAATCACAATATTGGAGTTCTATGTTTGGCCAGATGTGGGTCCAACTCTGATCTGATCCTGGCAATATAATGAAAGATATCTACTATCAGAAGAATTGTGAGAGAGAAAATTACAGAGACTTAAAGCAGAGCCTTGTGGGTGATGTTAAGCTTTGGAATTTATATCAACTGCAATGAGAAACTACTGATGGATTTTAATCAAAGAATAACATAAGCTTGTTAATGACTTAATTCAGTCCACACTTTCAAACCAAATTTCCTTCCCAGTCCCCGTACCTGTGTCAGCAGCATCACCATTTTCCTATGGCTTTAGGTTGATATTTTACAGCCATCTTGGAAGTCTCTCTCAAATGAGTCACCATATACAATTGGTCACTAAGCCCAGTAGATTCTCCCTTCTTGAAGCCTCTTGGACTTATCCTAGCTCCTGCTTTATGTATCTCACCATACTGTTGCAGGCTCTTATCAACTTGGAATTGATTTGGGTGACAGTCTCTTAACTGGCATCTCTTCTATTTTCTCTCTGCTTCTAAGTCATCACACATGGCACTCTCAGATTGTTGTTTTGAAATACCACTATCTTCATGTCACTCTTCTAATCAGGAGCTCAGGATGCTTCCCTATCATTTAATGAATCAAGCCCAAATCCCTTAGTGCAGCATCCAGAGCCTTCCATTATCTGGCCCTGCTGTACCTGCTTCACCTTATCTGCCTGTGTGCTCCCCGTCATGATAAGACTATATGGGCTTTGACTCCCTCGTCTTCACCTCCAGGAATGGGGCAAAAATGGACTGTTACCAATCACTTTATAGACAGAAGAGGAGAGAAACAAGGGGGTGAGGGAGGAGAAAGGAGAATGTGAGCCATTCTAATGAGTCACAGCTGCCTTAGATAAAGAAAGGCTGGAATGTAAGTGCGTGGCTCCCTTGAACTTGATGGTGTGGTCGAGCTAGTCTTTCTGAGCTGCAAGTGCAGGCGGTAGTGCCAAGTTGATATCTCTGTGTGTGCATTTTCAAGGTAAGGCTTTGCCTGGAAGGAGGACATTTGTTCAGACAAATCTTTCCAGGTTGTAGCAGTTACTCCCCGGGGTAAAATGCGTGGGGCCAGCTCACAGGTTTCTGGGAACTTACCCAGGATTTTCAGGGTCAATTGGTGCTGCAGAGAAAAATGATGGATTATCCAGGGAGGTGTGAATAATGTCAAGAAACATGACCAGCTCTGGTAGGTTCTTGTTACTTATTTTTGCTCCAGTAGCTTTTTGGCTGGAGAAGGGGTTTGTGTGGTGTGTGGAATCGACAGAGGTAAAGTGCTATTATAATGGGAAGGGGCACTAACAACTTTTTAAAAACCTACTAAAGTTCTGAGGGAATTTGGGTAAAAGATTTGTGGCTAAATCCTAAGAAGAAACAACAGACAGAAAGTTTAAAAAGTTAGCAGAGAATCATTATTATCTCTTCTTGGGATTGATTTGGTTAATTACTTACTACATTTTTCAATTATTGGATGACATGGATGGACATGATTGGTTAACATTTTATAATAATCTCTGTAAGACTTGAACGGAAGTTCAAAACAAGCAGTTTTCTCTAAATTTCAAGGAATGGAGGGATTTTATTTATCCAAGAGAACACATAAAGAGAACATGATACAAGGCCACAGTAATTTTGTGATAGTAAGAATGATGGAATGATGGTTCCCCAAAGATGCCCACACCCTAATTCCTGGAACCTCTGAATCTTTTAGCTCACATTGCACAAAGAACTTAAGAGATGTGGCTGAGACTACAGATCTTGACAAGGAGGTTAGCCTATATATTTCCAGGGGGACCCAATCGAATCACACGAATCTTTAAAATCAGAGAACCATTTCCAGATGGGGTTAGTCACAGGAGATGTGACTATGAAAAAAGGGTCAAAGAGATGCAACATCACTGGCCCTGAAGACAGAGGAGAAGAGAGTCAGGAGCCAAGGAGAGTGAGAGGCCTCATAACAAGCTGAAAAAAGTGAGGAAACAGATTCTCCTCTAGGGCCTCCAGAAGCAAACATAGCCTGCCAACACTTTGGTTTTAGCCCAGTGAGATTTGTGTTGGACTTCTGACCTACAAAACTCTAAGACAATATATTTGTGTTGTCTGAAATCACTAAGCTGTTGGTCATTTGTTATGGCAACCATAGAAAATAAATGCAATATTTTTTAGTAAATATATTTTGAATGAACAAAATTAGTCTAAGACACTCGTAAAGAAATCATACAGATAGGCTTATTTGGGCTGAAACTCAAGCATGATTTTCATAAGTGATTCATTTAACTAACATTTATTAAGCATTGACTATGTCCTAGGCACTTTTCTTTGTTTTTACATTAAAACCTCACAATAACCGAAGTCATTGCTGTTAGTCAAGGATGTAATATTTCCAAAATCACACACTTGGCAAATGGAGAAGCTGAGTTTTAAACTGGGAAGCTGTAGAATTCATTGTTTAGTCTCTATGATGGTTGCTCCCACACGTGTGTGTGTGCTAAGTTACTCAGTCATGTCCAACCTCTGCCACACCATGGATTGTAGCCTGCCAGTCTCCTCTGTCCATGGGATTTTCCAGGCAAGCATACTGCAGTGGGTTGACATTTCTTATTCCAGGGAATCTTCCTGACCCAGAGATTGAACCCATGTCTCTTGTGTCTCCTGCGTTGGCAGGCAGATTCTTTACCTCTAGCATCACCTGGGAAGTCCACCCTCATATTAAAATTACTTAGGGAGTTTTCACAAATCCCAATATCCAGATCACAGCCCACATCAATTAAATCCAAATGTTCAAGTATGGAGCCAGACATCAGTTATTTTTCAAAGATCTCCTATGCATCGAACATGCAGTGAAGTTTGGTAACTGCTGCATTTTGCATTCTCACTCTCAAACTGCAAGATAAATCCAGTTAATCCATCTAAAAGAAAGCATTAAAACTCAGTTGGTACAAAACTACCATCTAGATTACCTCTTACTCTAAATGGGTGGTTTTTATCATGGTTAGAACAGTAACTGTCAATAGTTGCATAAAACGGCAGTTTTTAGTTAATCCAAAAACTATTGTAGAGCTGATTTGCATGTAGACACAATTTGGATTGTCAGTCAAAATAATGGAGGGCCAGAAGTGGAGAAATCTTTCCCCAAACCACACAAGGAGGAGGGAGAAACAAAGATCTTTATCTGGTATCTAAAGTCAGAAGAGAAGGGAGCCTGATGAGACTGGGATTAGGCAATCAAATTGCCTATCTGGACATTTTGTCATTTTTGTTAAAAGTCTGTACTTTCCTCTTGAACGTTCCTGGACATATGCATACCTATGGCTAGTTCACACTGATGTGTGGCAGAAACCAACACAATATTGCAGAGCAATTATTCTTCAATTAATAAAAATTCTGAGTGTGTTCCAGCATCAGTTAGGAAAGCTCTGCTCTCCTATTAAGATTGGTGCTGTGACTGAGGGCCAATGAGAGTCAATGGCACTGGATTTCCTTTATTTTGCCATAACTTGGCTTCCTTGTGGGCTTCCCTGGTGGCTCAGATAATAAAAGAGTCTACCTGCGATGCAGGAGACCCAAGTTTGATCCCTGGGTCAGGAAGATCCCCTGGAGAAGGAAATGGCAACCCACTCCAGTATTCTTGCCTGGAAAATCCAGCTATAGGCCAACTGGACTGCTTCTCCAGGGGGCCATCCCTTCAGAAAGATCAAGTCCCCCATATGGTCAGGGGACAGACTGCAAGTTGCGGCACTGATGGAATTTTGGCTGCAAGCATCTGACTGCCACTGCAGCAGATGCCACGGCAAGCATCTGATGCGAAGAGCCCACTCACTGGAAAAGATCCTGATGCTGGGAAAGATTGAAGACAGGAGGAGAAGGGGTTGGATGAGAGGTTGGAGAGACGGTTGGATGACATTACCAACTCAATGGGTACGACCTTAAGCAAACTTCAAGAGATAGTGAAGGACAGGGAGGCATGGTGGGCAGCCCTTCATGGGATTGTAGAGTCGGACGCGAACAACAGAAAGCCTGACTGCCACAGCAGTGGATGGCTATTCCTCCCTTGAAATGGCATTTTGATAAGTCCCAGTACACGACCTCCCCTCAGGCAGGACATGGAGGTTCTGTTTCTTAATCTGCTGCACAACGTCTCACTTTCTCAGTTAATTTTGCAAACAGAAATTGGTTCAGCAGATTTCAACTGGAAACAGGTGTTGATGGCAGTGTCCAAAGCTTCAATGGAGGGTCTCCTCTCCCCTGTGCCAGCCTCTCCGTGGGAGGAATGAACAGATCTTTGTTGGACAGACCAGATGTACATCTCCACGTGGGCCAGAGCTCTTGGTTCAAATCCCACAGATGAGAACCATAAATTAAAATGTACTTGTGTCTCACTGGGGTAATAATCACAGACCCCAGTCAATCATCTTTTTGTCTATACTAAAGCCACAAACTTGCTTTAGCCAGGATTACCTCAGGATTCCTGACTCAACACGTGGCACTCTTTTTGGCCTGAGTTCTTCCAACAAACAATAGGCTCTTTACAGTTTCACCAGAATGTTGCCAATACTCTACTGTGTGCTGTATAGATGTGGAAGTAAAGTAACTAAATCAAAAGAGTGAAAGGTAACCTTACAAATTTTGCATGATTCGCATTATTGGTTTTCTCTTTGTTTTACCCATTTTAGTAAATATTACAAGTTGCAAATTGATTTCATCTTTATTGATCCTTCTTTACTTTCTGGACTTTTTAACTCATCACGAAAGTCATTTGGCATTAACAGAAGTTACTAAAATGAAATTGTAGCCTGAGCAGAGTAGAGATTACTGTTTATCCCAGTGGATCCATACAGCATAACAGGGCAGACACACCAGCCAAGAAGTCATCTTGGAGCAATTACATAAAATTCTGTCTTCTCATCAGACAACATTGTCCTAGAACAAGGATTTCAGGTTTTTTGAGGTTTAAACATGATCCAAACATTTTTAAAAATCACTGAGAATTAAGATCTTTCGTGAGTTATAAATTTTGTAATTTAAAAACAAAAACACACTTATCTAGGGAAAACCAATAGTGTTTGCTGAAAATTCTCTTCTATATTTTCCTTGTGGTTAATTTCAACTTTCGATTTCCTTAAAACTGATTTGTATTTTGCACAGCTGTTGTGTTATTCTACACCTTGTATTTTTCAAGGAGCTATATAGTTTCTCTCTTTAAAGATAATTTTGACATAGCTTGCAGACATGCACATAAATACACAAATTTATTGGCCAACATCAGTAAATGATGAAAGCCCCGAGGAAACTATTGAAAATTAAACTTGGTTATAGTACAATGGTATCTGCAGTGTATTGGCTACTTACCCATGTTTATAAATAGTACACAAAAGCTTAATTTTACCATAATTGAAGAGCAATTTTGAGAAAGTCATGCAGTTTAATGGTTTAACTGTCTTTTATTGCTATGTGTAGATAGACTAAATAACAGCAGTAAATGTTGAACACAATCTAATGCACTACAATTTCTTTGGAACACAATTTAAATTTCAAATTATGTTTAATGCTCCTGTACATATCACAAGTCTCTTTTTTAAAGCTTATCATGTGGAATCCACTTATTCAAGGAAACTGGCATTTGGGAAAAACAGAGAAGAGAAGTAATGTGGGTTATTTGGAAATCTGACCAGCAGTGCTTTCAGTGTGTCATGTATTTTTAAATCATCTTTTCCTTCCATTATTTTGAACCTTATCAATATCCTCCTGTGTTATATATTTAGATGATAGCTGAGTCAGACATTTTCCAGTTGCATTGTGTTACTTGGCCTCAAATATTTCCTTTTTCTTTTGTATAATTAGGCTTAAAAGGAGGTGATAGATAATAAGACACAATGTGCACATATGTTAAGCTCCTTCTTCCCATGGAAATGATTCACTAACTGGCATCCTTTGATTCTGTCCTTGATCCTGTCTTTGGGACCAGCATATCCTTTCATATGAAATAAAGTTCAGTGAAAGAAGGAAGAAATGCTGTTCTCTTTGGATCCGATCTGATTTCAGAATGTTATCAATTAAGACATAGATGTGATTGTGTGATGAGTTAAAAAGTAAAGAGTTCCTTTGACAGGCAGAGTTAGAAGGCTCTGATGAAATTTTAACATAGGGGTATTAGAAATAAGCCAGGAGGTATAACCTGTGTTCTCCTGGACTGTGATTAACAATGGGGGAACATTACCTGAAAGCAAACTCACTCACAAAATTTATAAATCTTAAAAGGGAGTATTCAAAGTATATTATGCACACAACAATATGCTTTGATCGCATGGAATTTTTAAAAAGTTTAGTTTGTGCTCACCAGAGAACTTCAAACAAAGCTGAGAAAATATGGAAATAATCTTGCTTTTAGGTTAAAAAGGAACCTACCCATCTACCATAATAAAATTATTGCAGTATTTACCAGCTCATATTTATTATTTTTTTCTTTTAAAAATTTATTTATTTTAATTGGAATTACTTAACAATATTGTAGTGGTTTTTGCCATACATTGACATGAATAAGCCACGGATGTATATGTGTTCTCCATCCTGAACCCCTTTCCACCTCCCTCCCCATCTCATCGCTCAGGGTCATCCCATCAGCTCATAATTATTAATGCTTCATTGTGAAGATCATTGAGAAGACATTTATCCTAAAACTTTTACCTCTTCCAGTGAAATCTTTTCTTATTGTCCAATCAATTTCCCAACTTCTAGAAGGTTGATTAAATGAAAGGATGTTATTAGTTTATTTGTAAATTCATCCTTATTGTGTGCCAGACTTAAAGATTTAATGGTTAACCAAAGAGTAATACAACCCAAAGGCTTATGAGGAGGACACATAATAATTAAATAATTACATAAATATAATAAATTCCTAGATGGACCCTGGAAGGCTGGAGTAAAGAGAAGGGATTTGCTCCTTTCTGTTGGTTCCTGTTCTTGTCCACTATAGAGAACAGTATGGAGAGTCATTAAAAAATTAAAAATAGAGCTACCACATGACCCTGCAATCCCATTCCTTGGCATGTATCTAGAGGAAAACATGGTCCAAAAAGGTACATGCGTTCCATTGTTTATTGCAGCACTGTTTACAATAGCCAACACATGGAAGCAAACTAAATGTTCATTGGCAGAGGAATAAATAAAGAAATGTGATACATATATACCACATTTATAATATTATTCAGCCATTACAAAGAATAAAATAATGCCATATGCAGGAACAAGGATGGACCTAGAGATTTTCATACTGAATTAAGTCAACAGAGAAGGAATAATATTGTATGACAGCCCTTATATGCAGAATCTAAAAAGAAATGATACAAATGAATTTATTTACAAAACAGGAACAGACTCACAGACTTAGAAGATAGATTTGTGGTTGCAGGGGGAAGGATGGAATGAAGGGACAGTTAGGGAGTTTGGAATGGACATATACACACTTCTATAGTTAAAATGGATATCCAACAAGGACCTCAGTTCAATTCAGTCCCTCAGTTGTGCCCTATTCTTTGGGACCCCATGGATTGCAGCACGCCAGGCTTCCCTGTCCATCGTCAACTCCCAGAGCTTGCTCAAACTCATGTCCATCGAGTTGGTGATACAATCCAACCATCTCATCCTCTGTCTTCCCTTTTTCTTCCTGCCTTTAATCTTTCCCAGCATCAGAGCCTTTTCCAATGCGTCAGTTCTTCGCATCAGGTGCCCAAAGTATTGGAGCTTCATCTTCAACATCAGTCCTTCCAATGAATATTCAGGACTCATTTCTTTTAGGATTGACTGGTTTGATACTGTTGCAGTTCAAGAATCTTCTCCAACACCACAATTCAAAAGCATTAGTTCTTCAATGCTCAGGTTTCTTTATGGTCCACCTTTCACATCCATACATGACTCCTGGAAAAATCATAACTTTGACTAGATGGACATTTAATTGGCAAAGTAATGTCTCAGCTTTTAAATGTGCTGTCTAGGTTGGTCACAGCTTTTTTTCCAAGGAGCTAGTGTCTTTTAATTTCATGGCTGCAGTCACCATCTGCAGTGATTTTGGAGCCCAAGAAAATAAAGTTTGTCACTGTTTCCATTGTTTCCCCATCTATTTGCCATGAAGTGATGGGACCAGATGCAATGATTTTAGCTTTTTGAACAAGAACCTGCTGTATAGCATATTGAATTCTGTTCAATGTTATGTGGCAGCTTGGATGGGAGGGGAGTGTCAGGGAAAATGGATATATGTATATGTATGGCTGAGTCTCTTTGCTGTCCCCCAAAACTATCACAACATTTTTAATTAGTTACATTCCAATATAAAATTTTAAAAGTTTTTTTTAAAAAGATGAGCCCAGCTTCTTGAGGTTGGCAGCAGTCAGTAGCCTCATGATTCTGCTTTTCAATTTTTCCAGTACTCACAGAAGAAGCCTCATCTCCTAGCACCAGTGTCTCTCCTCAGACTACCGAATCCCGTCTCTGTTTGCCCTCTCATCTAAGATTCTAAGTTTTAATAATTTGAATCTCTTCCCTTTATTTTCGAGTCCTGGGAGTGCTAGTTGCTGCCTGTTAGTCACATCTCTGTGATACCTGGTGTTCTGGTTTGCCTTTTCAGTTCTCTGATACCTGATTAACAGATTTACATCAAACTCTCTCTATTAAGATAATTGGTACAGTGAAATCTGACTGAAACCTATCTGATGCAGTTGGCAAAACCTAATATTAACCATATGTACATTTTTCCCCATGAAGATCTATCGGGAATCCCTGGAAGGATTGGTAATCACATAGTATTCAATTTTTTAAAAAGTCAGATGAATAAACCAGCTACAGTGACAAGCTTTGGGAGATTATTAATGTTGCTTTATAAATTAATGGAGAAGATGGAAACATAAACAATTGACAATAAAATGATTCTTGATATGAGGGTATGAATGATAATTTTAAGACTATGCTAGTCTGATGATAGAAACAGTTGGAAAGATAATGGAAAATTCATTACTCCTTAACTTAGCTTTACATGGTTGTTCATGGAAACTTTATCCATTAACCTAAGTCATCTTCTGGATTTGGGTGGGTGAAACCCAAAGACAAATATTAAGTTGCAGCCAAAAAGTGGGAATAGTATTGGAAATAGGGAATAGGAAATGCAAATAGGATATAAAGCAGGTAAACAGACCCAAGACAGTTGAAGAGAGTTAAGACAGCAGTCTAATCATTGGAGATACACAACAACTTTAATTATTTATTGGTGTTTAGACATTTTAGAATGTTTGATAACTCTTTTCTGCCTAAATGTTCAATGCCCCATTGTTGCTGCAGCATGTGACTCTTTAACAACTGGATTTATACCCCCACACTTCCCTCTTCTAGTTTTAGGGTTTGGGGTTTAACACTAGTTCTTCATTTCTTACAGTCTGTCTGATTAGGCCATAGCTAATTGGGTAAGGATAACTGAATAAGCTCTCACATGAGCTCTAGATTCAAATGTCCATCTTCATAAGAGTATCCTGGGATCATAATACTTAATATATATAAAAATTACAGTTGGTGATAAATGCTGTAAGAAGAGAAAAGCAGTGTGAGGATCTGCTCTTTCAAATATAATACTTAGTAAAGATTTGACTGTTGAGTTGACATTTGGGCAGAGACTTAAACTGGACACAGAGGCAAGCCATGCAAAGATTAAGTAAAAGAACATCCCAAGTAGGTAGAATAGCAAAGGCAAAGGCGTAAGGCAGACAGTCTCAGCCTACTTGAGAAAGTGCTAGGATGCCATGGAGTTGAAGTTAAATGTGTAAGAGGTCAGTGAAAGCACTTGATACTAAAACAGTAGCCACAGGTAAGCCATGTAGGAGATCATAGTAAGAAATTTAGTTTTCTTGTCAGTGCGGTGAAAAGCCACTGGAGAGTTTTAAATAGGAAAGTAATGTGATCTGACATATTTTTAAAGGACAGCTCTGACTTATCTGCAGAGAATGAGCTATCAATGTCAGAAGTCCAAACCAGGTAGAATGTCATTGTAGTGGTATTCTCTGCAGGAATAATGATGGTTCAAAATAAGAAGTTGTTGGACTTGAGATACATTTGATGTTCAACTGGCTGACTATGCTGCTGGCTTATATGTGAGGCTCCAAGAACAGCTGTATAAGTGGTTGAATAATTTATCAATTACTAAGATGAGCAAACTGTTGGAGGAACAGAATATATATAGCATAGTATTTGAGATGCTAGACAGCGTATTAAAAAGCAGAGACATTACTTTGCTGACAAAGGTCCATCTAGTCAAAGCTATGATATTTTCTAGTAGTCATGTATGGATGAGAAGTTTGGACCATAAATAAGGCTGAGCACTGAAGAACTGATGTTTTTGATCTGTGGTGTTGAAGACTCTTAAGATTCCCTTGGACTGCAAGGAGATCAAATCAGTCAATCCTAAATGAAATCAACCCTGAATATTCACTGGAAGGACTAATGCTGAAGCTCCAATACTTCAGCCACCAGATGCAAAGAGCCGACTCATTGGAAAAGACCCTGATGCTGTGAAAGATTGAAGGCAGAAGAGAAGGGGATGACAGGGGACGAGATGGTTGGATATCATCACTGACTCAATGGACATAGAGTTTGAGCAAATTCCGAGAGATAGTGAAGGACAGGGAAGCCTGGTATGCTGCCATCTTTGGGGATCACAAAGAGTCAGATATGACTGAGTGACTAATTTGAGATGCTTATTTGAGATGCTTATTTGATAGTCAAGTGAAAATGTTATATTTGAGATGCTTATTTGATAGTTAAGTGAAAATGTTATATACACAATTATATTATCAGTTGAATGCTCAGTAGTAGAGAGTTTGGGCTAGAGATATAAAGTAAATACTATTAGGTGATACTCAAAGTTGTGTGATTAGATAGGATTATTTAGAAAATAAAAGTAGATAAAGAAGAAAAGAGAACAGAAGACTGACTCTTGGAGCCCTCTAACTTTTGGAAGTCATGAAGAGGAGGAGGGTTTAGCAAGGGAGACTGAAAGGAGAGTTAAGGGAGACAGGAGAAAATCCAAAAGTGGGATGTAAAGAGGTTCAGTAAAGAAAGGTTTTCATGAAAAAAAGTGCTCACCTGTGCCAAATTCTCCTGAGAAGTCAAGTAAGATTACAGTGGTGTACTGACCATTGAACTGACTGCATGGAGTCATTAGTGACCGACATAAGACAATAGAATGATAGGGATAACAACTTGATTGGTGTTTACTCAGAAGAAGATAAGAGGCTGTGAAACAGCTAGTATAGTTGTATTTTCAAAGAATTTTCTTTAAAGGGCATCAGACAAATGGAGCAGTAACTAGAGACGTCTGATTAAGAGAGCAGTTCTTACTTATTTTTAATGATAGTTATGCATACTTTTAGTTGATGAAAATAATGCAGGGGAAAGAAGCAAAACCCATAGGAATGAAGTCATTGAGTTGGTGGGGGATAAAACCCAATATAAATATGCAGGGGTTTGTCTTTAAAAGAAGTTTGGACAATAATTAATGCATGGGACATGAAGAAAAAAAAGTGTATAAGCAAAGATGCAAGAGAATCAACAAGTTTAGTTACAGGAGAAGGACATTTTCTTCTTGTTGCTTCTTGAACTGACAAAAAAATGATCAATAGCTGAGAACAATAAAGGGGCAGAACATGTTAGTGTTTTGATGTTACAAGACAAAGTGTAAACTAGTTGTCTTAGAGAGTAGGAGAATAGAATGGTTAGGATATTGCAGTTGGATTGTTGAGCAGTGCTTAAGTTTTGAGGTGTGTCGACCCAAATTTATAGTGATATAAAGTTACTCTGTATGCTGAGATGCCTGAATAAAGGGAGATAGTTTTCCTATTTAGTCATGCATATGGTTTTGCTAAATAATTACAGCAGAAGACAGATAGGGGATCTCAGGTTATATAAAGTTATAAGAATGGTCCACAGAATGAGATGCAAGTTGTATGAAAAAAGAAGTACAGATATGACAGGATAATATAGTGAAAATGATAATACTTTTGAGTTCCTTGCTGGGGAGTGTCAAAAACTTCATGACCATATAGTTGACATCTTTGAGGTGATGTACTTATTGTTGCTGTAAACATGCAGTGGGAGACCTGATATAAGGAGATAAGATGATTCAAAGTAAATATAACAACGAAGTGAATTTCTAGGAATTGAATTTACATTGAGTTAGAGGTTTTTAGAGAAGGATGACAAAAAAATGGTAGAGAGATGGGCAGTACATCAGGTAATCAAATAGTCACTGAAGGAGAAAGTGACCAGAAGACTTTCAGATCAGAAGACTGGGTACAAAAGGATGTTAGATGCCTGCAACGTGGCAGGGGGTAGAGACCAGTTGCAAGTGCTTCAAAGGAACAGGGCACTCTTAGGGATATGGAGGAAGTGATGACTGTGAAAAGCAATGAAGAACACTAAGTATATATGCCATCTTCAGGTTTAGTGGTAAGTGGGCTGGAGGAGGAAAAAGGGCCACCCTTGAAAACATTGCTGAGGTAGCAACGTCCTCCAGAGGTTTCAGATTTTATAGTGCCAGGTGAAGATGAAGACACCATTCAGAGAGGCATTTATGGAGAGGCATTTATTCTTATAACATAGCAGTCTATGGAAACTAAATAAAAATCCATGTCTAGAATAAAGAATCACTATGGGATTTAACTAAGAACCATTCAGAAAGTCCTAATAGTTAGCTTAATTTAAAATCAAGTTATTATAACAAATATCACCAGATTATACTAAGAGAATTTGTCTCAGAATGAATTACATTTTAACTCATGCTGTGGTTTTTACTGCTGCTGCCGTTGTGTGTCTGTGTGTGTGTGTATGTTTTGTAGGTAGGATATTATATAGGATAATTTTGTAGACAAGGTTAGGTACAAAGCTGTGCTTTTCTTATGTAATAAAACAAAAGTCAACTCCTGTGTGGTATGTGAATGCTAACTGTAAGAAACATAGTATTGAACAAACTTAGTTGGATTTTGTTTTTCACTGACTATTGCTAATTTTCTATCTCCTGCTTCCTGATCATAGGTTTTCACATTGTATTATAATTTTCTATACCATCTTTGTTTTGTCTTAGCACCTTCTGGTCATCATCAGGGTTGATCTTGATGATGAACACATGACTGTGTTTTACAAATTATGGAGTAAAACTGTTTACTTGCTGACTTCAGTGACAGACTTTGTATATCCCCCAAATCTATTTTTAATTGTGCTGTTGATTTCCTGCAGAATAGCTAACAGACAGGTCTACATTAAGGTATAAGCTTTGGGCTTCCCTGGTGGCTCAGAGGATAAAGCATCTGCCTACAGTGCAGGAGGCCTGGGTTCGATCCCTGGGTTGGGAAGATCCCCCGGAGAAGGAAATGGCAACCCACTCCTGTATTCTTGCCTGGAGAATCCCATGAACAGAGGAGCCTGGCAGGCTACAGTCCACGGGGTTGCAAAGGGTCGGACACGACTGAGTGACTTCACTTTCTCGTCTAAAGTTAGAAGACTTTAAGGAAGTCTTAAAGTCTTCCATTAGGAAGACTTGGACTTCTACCAGCCTGTACTGGATGGACAATTTCTTAAGTTGTTCTTATGGCATGTGACTAGCCAGGTCATCTGATGTTTATTACTCTGTTCATGCTGTTATATAGCTATATTCTCTTGGTTGCAGTTTGGACATAGGACTAAGATGGCTAAAAAACCCAAAGCAGCCATGTTTCCACATTTTATTACTTGGAGTGATGATTAAGGACATGTAAGGCGATGGCACCCCACTCCAGTACTCTTGCCTGGAAAATCCCATGGACGGAGCAGCCTGGTAGGCTATAGTCCATGGGGTTGCGAAGAGTCGGACATGACTGAGCAACTTTACTTTCACTTTTCACTTTCATGCATTGGAGAAGGAAATGGAAACCCACTCCTGTGTTCTTGCCTGGAGAATCCCAGGGACGGGGGAGCCTGGTGGGCTGCCGTCTATGGGGTCACACAGAGTCGGACACGACTGAAGCGACTTAGCAGCAGCAGTGGCAGTTTCAAATAGGCACTTGAGAGAAATGACACATAGGGTCAGTAAAAAAGATATTTTCCCCATGAAGAAAGATTCCCATGCAGAGGTTGCTTGTATTTTGTCATTGTTGTTTAGTCACTAAGTTGTGTCCGACTCTGTGACTCCATGGACTGCAGCACACCAGGCTTCCCTGTCCTTCACTATCTGCTGGAGTTCGCTCAAACTCATGTGCGTTGAGTCAGTGATGCCATCCACCTATCTCATCCTCTGTCATCCCCTTCTCCTGCCCTCCATCTTTCCCAGCATCAGGAGGATGAGAGTCAGCTCTTTGCATCAGGTGGTCAAAGTATTGGAGCTTGAGCTTCAGCATTAGTCCTTCCAGTGAATATTCAGCATCAACTTCCTATAGAATTGACTGGTGGGATTTTCTTGCTGTCCAAGGGACCCTCAAGAGTCTTCTCCAGCACCACAATTCAAAAGAACCAATTCTTCATGGTAAAAGAGTTAAATGTCCCATGCCGTAGAGGAGATATCATCCCATTGCAGACATCTTTGATAAGTCAGTGTTGAACATCAGCAAGTGGCACCCCAAGCCTGCGACCAGTTAGTGATCTGCCCTGGGTACAGAACAGAGGGGAGTTTAACAGTAATAGACTCATTGAAAGTAAGATGGTTTTCATTATGACCACATGCTGGAAATTCTAGACAGTCATTAACAAAATACTTCTCTCTGGAAAAAAAAAGTTGGCTTAGGTTCTAAACAATTGCAATGATGAACTTAAATAATATATATGTAAGCTTCAAATTAGCACATTTTTGTAGCTTGGACTTTAATAAAAGCTGTTTTCTATGTGGAAGTTAAGTTGGAGAACTTCCAGTGATACAGCTGGTTCTCCAACACATATGGACTCAGCTATAAGGGTTTGTTTTGAGAAGTTAGTTAAGGATTCTAATGTTAAGGAACTATTTGTGTCTTCAACTCCTACTGAACTACATGTTCCTGTGATTTAAACAGTGAATTTAAAACAAATGGTCAATAAAGTGTTTGTAAAAAGAGAGCTAGAACTTGAATTACTTCAATTCTATCATCCTGTGTGATCATTTGGATTTTAAATTTGTGTTTAAAATATAAAACATGAACTACAAAACTTTTCACTGGAGGTGCAAATTGTTTGTATGTGAAGTATTCTACTATAATTGAATAATAGCTTTAAAATTCAAAGTAATATATTTTATATTATTTTAAATCTAAGAACAAATTAAAACTACAAGGTCACATTGGTGCTAAGTTGTACTTTTTATAGATAATTCAGTTTTATTAAAATCTAGTAGTTATAGGCGACTGCCTACATAATTTGCACACACACACACACACACACATATATATATATAAAAGAGTGAAAGTTTAGTCACTTGGTCTTGTCCAACTCTTTGTTGGACCACCAGGCTCCTCTGTCCATGGGATTCTCCAGGCAAGAATATTGGAGTGGGTTGCTGTTGCCTTCTCCAGGAGATCTTTCCAAATCAGGGGTCGAACCTGGGTCTCCTGCATTGCAGGCAGATTCTTAACCATCTGAGCCACCAGGGAAGATTTATATATATATATGTATATAATATTCAATAAAAGAAAACTTCTCTGCCTGCAGTTCTTTCCTGTTCATTTTTATTTGTTTCATTTCTTGATTATTCCTGATAATAATTTTCATTAGATGGATACTTTCCTTGTAGTTTGTGCTGATTTTTAATCACCAAGGAGGTCCATTGGACATTTGCTAATAAACTGTGATATGTGAGATTAGTTTCTTGATGTCTTTGTTAAAGTTTCCACAAATTATTTATTGACTGACTGAGATAAAATGAATGAGAATCATCAATTTTTACTTCATTAAACATGTATGTATCTTTCAATTATAAATGGTATCTTTCAGCTGCAAAAGATTGGAGGCATGGAGAAGGCATGGAGAGTGTGGAGTGCAGGGGTGGGTGGTGAGTGGGGATTAAGCAAAAGTTGATCCATTGTAACAATTTTATATGGTACTCTCTTCCCAAAGAAGATTCATATTGGTGGCCCTGAAGCAGAGAGCTCTGTATCCCATTACTAGCCAATGAGTCATTCAGTCTCCCACAGATCCAAATAAAGTTTTACAGAATATCCTATGGCATGCCTTTCAAAATATATGAACACCATAAAATATATCATTTATTTTACCATATGAACTGACTTTGTCCCTTTTTCACCATTTGGGATAGCAATCTCACCATGTGTTTTTGGCTCTTAGGTTATCATCAGATATATTGGAGTTCTCTGAGCTTTTCCATTCTTAGTCCCCATGGTCTTTTCAGGAGTTTTATAACTTGCTTGTAAAAATTCACTCTAAACTGAAACTTGGCAAACAATATATTAATCTGGGAAGTTAATTTCTTTTATAAAGTCCAGAATCTGTTTAGACCCTCTTTTGAGTTTTCAGAGACCTTGGAAAAATAAAGCGAGCAATTAAAGTTTTTTTGTGTGTCTTAAAAAAAATGTAATTGCATTTTTCTAAAATCCCCCAACCCTATTTTTACAGGTGAATAGCTTATATTTTGGACTGAGTTCTGATATACTTTGAAACAGATTTTTTTGGCATGGTGAAATAGAGTAATTAAAATAGCAACTAGGCTGAGCTTATCCGTTACATCACTGGAATAATAAAGTGTATTTAGAAAGTTGTGTCTGTCTGAATTTACAAATGGGTAGAATGTATCTGTATCTGTATCTAACATTGGATGTTCACCAATGTAGGAATAAATCACTGAGAACTATCTCTTAAAATATGTGTCCACAGTCTTATAAGAATTACTAAATGGTGCTAAAACTTGTGTTTGCAGTTGATTCACTAGGCTTTAGGAATGACTTTGCCATCAGATCGTGCCAGGAAATGTGAGTTCAACTTTCATGTCTTTTTGGTGCCAGTGAATGTTGTCACTGCCTTTTGCCTCAAATAAAGTTCAAGGATGTCAAGACAAAGTAATGGACCACATGGAACCTGCAGTAACTACCTTCTCACCGAGAGACAGGCTCAATGACAAAAGAAGCTCAAAAAAAGACAAAGGCCAATACAAAACAGCATTTAAAATGAAGCTTTACCAGCTTTAAAATAATTTCAGGTATGTTTTGCGAGGAAATGCAGAAGAGAATTAAATTATAATCTCTGCAGTTGGACCTGAGGGTTACTAGCTGTTTGGCCTTCGGGGAAGCTCTTTAATCTTTGCCATTTTCACTTCAAATTCCTAAAAGTAGAAAGAATAATAGGACCTACTTCTTTAAAGTTATACTAAGGCTTAAAATACGGAAATACGTGTGATTAGCAGAATGACTAGCAAGCAGTAATTAATCAATATTAGTATTTGTTTCTGTTGATGCTATTCAATTTGGTTAACTGTATGAGGTACATTTCATTATTATTATCAATACATTTTACAGAGGAGAAAAATTTAGATTCAGAGGGTTTTATCTTACGTAAGATCACAAAGCTAGTAAGTATGTTTAGTTTGATCTCAAATCTAGGTTTTCTGATGATAAATTTAGTATATTTTTTTCCTGGTAACCATATTGCATATTTAAGGAACACCATTTCTTACTTAAAAATTTGGATAAGTAGTTGTTTCAGAGAACATAATTATTGTTTTCATATTGAAAATTTAGTTAATTTAAAAAAATTAAAAAAAACTGTATTGAAGTATAGTTTATTTACAATGATGTGTTAATTTGTGTACAACAAAGTGACTGTACAGCAAAGTACAGCAGAATGACTGACAGCAAATTGACTGAACCTCGAAGTGACTCAGTTATATATATAAATATATTTCAAATTTTTGTATATATACATATATATATTTTCAAATTTTCCATTATTGTCACAGGATATTGAATATTGTTCCCTATACTATACACTAGAAACTTATTTATCCATCCCATATATAATAGATTGCATCTGCTAATCTCAAACCCTCCCATCTATCCCTCCCTTAAGCCCCCTTCTGCTTGGCAACAGGAAATCTGTTCTCTATATCTGTGAGTCTGTTTTGTTTCATACATGTGTTCATTGGTGTCATATTTTAGATTCCACGTGTAAATGATATCGTATGGCATTTGTCTTTCTCTTTCTGACTTACTTCACTTAATATGACAGTCTCTAGGTCCATCCATGTTGCTGCAAGTGGAATTATTTCATTTATTTAATGGCTGAGTAATGTTCCATTCTGTATACGTACACATACACACACATATATAGATGTATGTGTTAATCGCTCAGTTGTGTCTGATTCTTTGCTACCTCATGGACTGCAGCCCAAGGCACTTCTGTCCATGAGATTCTACAGGCAAGAAGAATGAGGTGGGTTGCCATTTCCTACCCCGGGGGATTTTCCCAACCCAGGGCTCAAACCCATGTCTCGTGCATCTCCTGCAATACAGGCTAATTCTTTACCCACTGAGACACCTGGGAAGCCCATATGTATGTCTATCTATCTATCTATCAGCTATCATCTATCTATCTATAGAGAGAGATGTGGTGTATATATATTTCACATCTTAAAAGTCAGTTAGTGCAACAGTAAGAATGTTTCAAGATTCAAAGAGTTTCAAGATCCCTAAAGTTTTTTTTTTTTAAGTATATTAACCATATATGAACATCATATGTAAATGGGTTTGATGTATCTGTTATAGCCTGTTATCTTAATAGCACTTGGAGTTCCTAGTAGACTTTAGGATAAAGTTGCCCAAACAGTTTAGTAGCTTATTGATTTTATGTCCATGGAATTCATAGTACTTTAGGTCTTCTTTTGAACATAGTTGTCATGAGGGCCACCACATACAGCTAGTGACATCTACATATTAAGTAGGGCAGTACTTGAGGAGGAGAGGGCAGGACAACTTTTTTACTTTTAAGGTGAAGATAGTCAGGAGTTGTTTCAAGCCAAGGAGGAATGTGGCTGGGTTCTCCAGTCAGTGACAGATGTGGTAGTTGAAGAAGTACGTCCAGATACCTCTCCAGGACTGAGCACATGTTCCCTGGTGCCAGGCCCTCTCTCTGGTGATGGGAAATTTCTTCTCCCTACAGTGACTCTTAGCTGGGAGGAATTGCTTTGCCCAAGATAGTTCCCTGTTCCTGGAAGCAGCCTCTGTCCAATGACTGGTTAATGGAGGGGTCTTGAAGGCCTAACCCTTTTGCCCCAGGTCAAGATAACTTTGATGTGCCATTCAGACTCAGGGCTCCTGTAGGGCTGGCTGGTGCCCCAGTGCAAAAGCCAGAGTTCAGCTTCTCCCTTTGCCCAGCCAGTCCTACTCCTTTCATTTCCTTTCAAGTGCTGTTCCATAGAGTGCCCCTAATGAACCTCTCGCCTGCAAATCTCCAGCTGAGAGTCTGTTTCCTGGGAAAACCAACCTGGAGCTGTAGACATACACCAGAGAACTAAATAGGCTTATCAGAAGCCTCAAGGAAAAGGAGCAGCTTTACAATTATAGATGAAGAGGGAGGCAGAGTTGGAGAAAAGACAATGAGAATTGAATTTGGATGTATGCTAAAGAGCGTAATTTAAAGACTCAGGAGGAAAAAAACAAAACAAAACAACACAACTAGATGAGATAGATCAGAGAGGGTAAGCCTGTGTCACCATATTATCTTGTTATATAATATTCATACCTGGTTGAGGTACTGTGGGTAGTCTTTATAAGACAATGTGTTCCTTACATGGCAGCTTGGTGAGCACAGAATTGGAAATCAGATAGCTACAGGGATGGATCTTTGGGATGGTCTCACAATGGCTGTGGCATTGGTGCCCAGATGGGCAATGTGATCTCTGCATAAGGTGTGACAATCAGGGAAACTCTCCTCTGGAGCAGGAGCCAGCCAACGCCTGTCGTGATGGATTGAAATACTAGTCACAGATTGAGGGTCAATCCTGATGTCACATTGGGCTGGGTTAGGAAGTAGCTGGAAAAGGACAAAAGGAGCAAAGGAGGGTATCTGAGACTTAGGATAATGAGATTAGGGACCCAAATTAGAGGTGAGGAACCATGAATAGGGTGGGCATCCAGATGTAGGAACTGGAGCATAATCAAGTCCAAGGTCTGGCAAATTCAGCAAGGCTGACTGGTTCCTGAATCAGAGTCATACTAGAGGGGTCTCAATTATAATTTATATGCTGATAATACTCAAATCTCTATGTCCAGCCCTAAGTACTTTTTAAAATTTCTAGACTATGTTTTCAATGAACATCTTCATGTGAATGTTTGACTAAAAATTCGTATCATACATTTGCAAAACTCGTTTTCTTCTCCAACCTTCATCTTCCTGTCCACACTCTTAATTAATTGCACTACTACTTCCTGGTTATACTATTTGTAAATATAAGAAGTAGATGTCATAACCTGCATGAAAATGAGTCTTGGTGAGTAGATTTTAAATTCTCATGTAGAAGGAATTAAGAGAAGGAGATGTGGGTGTTCCTAGTTTGTCTCTAATCTACTCCCAAAGTTTTCTGATCTTATTCTTGATCAAATCCAAGACCCACTATCATCACCATCTTCATGTTATATAGACAGTATGTCTGTGCTTCCTGGTGTCTGGGCTTGACCCTCAAGAGTCTTAAACCCTTTGAACTGTGGTGGGTGAGGAACTTGATCCAGCCAGTTGCTCTGTGTCTTCATCTCTCTCTTTTAATAAGGTCCACAAATGAGTTTTACTTTGGTATATTTAATCACAAAAACTAAGAGGAAAGTGCTGGAGGAAAAATGTGTTGTACTTTGTTGTACTTCAAGCTACTCAGAAATCATTTGATGATCTCTCTGAGCAGTATGATGTTCAACTTAGTGAAATCAAAGATGATGCAAGTAGAGAATCATCTGGCAATTATTTCCTTAGCTTTCATAGTGGATAAGAGTCACCATTCATCAGTGTTTCCCAGCTGATTAAGTTGAAGGACAGTGCTGATGGCAGAGAAACTCCTTAACCTGTCACTCTGCCAGGAAGAATGTTGAGCACAAGAAAACTCAGAGTCCCTAGTAGGCTGAACCTGAGAAATGGCTCAAGGTTATCTTTTATTTATTTACTTATTCTCTAAACACATATCAAATACTATATCTTTACTGATTCTTGTCTTTCTATTTTATATCTTTTTATCATATATCTTTATCTTCTCTAGAACTCACTGTTCTCATTTTTTTTCCTCTACTACCATCAAAACCTTCTTTAGTTTTTTTTTTTTTTAACCTCAAACTAACTTTATAAGCAACTAAGATGCTACCTTTCTATGGCAAACTTGCAATACCAAATTTCAACTTAAAGAATGAAATATACATCAATGTTTGGGTCAGAGAGAATTTAGCACATCTGGGCCTTCCTAGTGTTCTTGAAATCATATTGCCTGATTGATGTATGTAGTAGGTTGGCCTTAGGTCCTCATGTCCAAGGAAACAGGCAAACCAGAAATAGATGACAGTAGAATGAAATGTATTAGACCAGACCACCAAAGAAATGTCACTGAGTAGGTAGCTGTGTAGAGTTGAGTAGCAGGGGTTCAGTATTTGACAGAGTAGACTGTGAGGCTTAGGTGAGAAACTAGCTGTGAAGGTCAGATCTGACCTTGGGCAGGCTGTAAGAATGAATTCATTGTTTTCACAATTAAATAATAATAGTATGTGTTTCTTGGAGTTGTGAGGACTTGATGACATAACTCTACCAAAGTACTTAAGGAACAGGGTTAGCGCATCATAGTTGCTCCAAAAATGTGACGATGATGAGAAAGAGTAGAAGGAGGAAATGGAGAAGAAGGAGGATGAGGAGGGCTTTGTACTTGACTGGTCTTTGAGACAGTTGTTTTGCTGCTGTGAAAGTAAGCCTGGTTCTAATGTGCACCTCCTTGCTTGGGATGTGTAGCACTGCTGAGGCTTGCTGCTTATCTCCAGCTCAGACTGGTATATTCTGGTTTGGCAGCAGTGCCCATGGACTGCCTCCACCTTCCCATTCTTGTCTTGACTTTGCCTTGCAGCAAGGAAACTATGTACTCTCAGTTCAGTTCAGTTCAGTTCAGTCTCTTAGTTGTGTCTGACGCTATGAGACCCCATGGACTGCAGCACGCCAGGCTTCCCTGTCCATCACAAACTCCTGGAACCTGCTCAGACTCTTGCCATCCAACAGTCTCATTGTCTGTCATTCCCTTCTCCTCCTGCCTTTAATATTTCCCAGCATCAGGGTCTTTTCCAATGAGTCAGTTCTTCACATCAGGGCCAAAGTATTGGAATTTCAGCTTCAGTATTAGTCCTTCCAGTGAATATTCAGGACTGATTTCCTTTAGGATGGACTGGTTGGATCTCCTTGCAGTCCAAGGGACTCTCGACTCTCCTCCAACACCACAGTTCAAAAGCATCAATTCTTTGGCACTCAGCTTTCTTTATAGTCCAACTCTCACATCCATACATGACTACTGGAAAAACCATAGCTTTGACTAGATGGACCTTTATCAGCAAAGTAATGCCTCTGTTTTTTAATATGCTGTCTAGGTTTGTCGTGTCTTTTCTTCCAAGGAGCAAGTGTCTTTTAATTTCATGGCTGCAGTCATCATCTGCAATGATTTTTGAGCCCAAGAAAATATACTTTAGACATTCTTTCTATATCCTGTCTCTTTATTTTCTCCAACTTCTATAGAGACTTAGATAGCAAGACCTGATATAAAGACTGGGTTCTCTAACTTTTGAGCCTATTCTTTTGTTTAACAAGCACTTACTGAAAATCAATATATACTGAGCATTAAGGGCTTAGAATTCAATGGTTAGCATTAACACATAAAGTCTGTGCTAGAGGAGCTTGAAATCCAAGGGGTCACATGAAAATGTACTAAATATCCTCAGTACTAAATATCTTTGTTAACAGTAACAAGTACTGTTACTATTAATACTACTAATAAAACACAGAGAATGAAAAGAACTGGAGCAACTTGAACTCTAAAATTTTGTTAGTGAGAATGCAGAATGGTACAGCCACTTAGACAAAGGGCATAGCAATTTTTCTTTTTCAAAGTTAAACATATACATGACCCATCAAGCCCAACCCTAGATATCTACCCAAGTGGGATGGAAATATAAATCCACACAGAAACCTATATAAGGGCTTTATCCATGATTTTCAAAAAATGGAAAGCACCCAAATGTTTTTCAATTATTGAATGGATAAACAATCTGTGTACATCCATAGGTTGGAATTCTGTGATCAATGAAAGGAACACATTACTAATACTTGGATCTTTAATTCATTGCATTTCATAAAAAAAAAGAATGTCCAGGAGTACAATCAGACAGGCTGTAGAGAGGCCCACATGATGAAGAACTGAGAATCTGGCCAAGAATCAGCAAGGAATTGATACCTCCCAACAACCACACGAAAGCTTAGAAATGGGTCGTTCTCCAGTCTGGATGTCACGTGGCCGTGGCCCTGACTAGCAGCTTGTTTGTGCTCAGAAGATGCTCTGAACGAGAACCTTCCTCCCGGATTCCTTACAGAAACTGTAAAGCACAACTTCATGAAGTGCTATCAAAATATTATTCCAAGGAATACTTTAAAATTGTTGCACTGAAGTGCCATATCATCATACCAGCTGCCTCAGAAGCACCTGCCAGCCCTCAGGGGGCATTTGACCTGTGTCATAGGCAAAAATAAAATAAAATAAATAAATGACCGGAGGCACAGCTCACGATTTCATTCTTGGATGCTGGGACATTGCCTTGCATCCTTATTTTTGCAGTCACTGCTGTGCGTCTGTCTTCCCTGGTCACCGGTCATTAGCAAAAACACACCCCTCTCCTGCTCTGATCCAGCCACCTTGCTCTCTCCTTCTTCCCTATCCCTACTACTCTGACTTTTTGGACTGTGTTTTTCAACTCTTCTCTATCCTCAGATTTTTCCTTGAACTATCTTTGTTTTTTCACTTTGCTATAACTGAAGCTATAGCTGAACTGGATTGCTCTCGATCAAGGTCCCTACTTTCCTGTGGCCTCCGGGGTGCAAGGCTAGTTTTGTCTCTCATGCTCATATACTTCCTGAACAGGAAGTGATGATAGTGTTATCTGACTCAAAATGTTTCTCTCTTCTTCAGATCCTGTGATTACTCTTGGAGACTTGAGCATCCCTACAGATAATCTACCTAATACCCTCTTTTGATCGACCCACACGTGGTCTCACCCTAACTGCGTAGCTGGCGTGGGCCACATCTGAAAGCAATTCACTTTTGAAATGTTGATTTCAAACACCCCAACCTCTGATAAACTTTTCATTTTCCCCGTCACATTTTCAACTTTGCCTAATGTCTCTATTCTTTGGCAGGATTGAGATGTCTAATCTGTAGTTTCCCATCATTTTCCTTTTTCTATTTGTCAGTCTCCTCTTTGCTGTACACTGTTTCCAGATTCCATCACAATGACTGCCCACGGAAAATGCTCTCCATAGCATTCTCATCCTCTTCCTCTTGTTCTCCTGACAAAACCCCAACACTGGATGAACTTACCCATCAGCTGCCTTGATGCCAATACATAAGGTTAGCTTTCCTAGAAAAATTTCACAGCTAAATGGAACATTTTACATTTAAATGTGTAACTTACATTTCTTTCAATATTCAACAGTTGTTTATTCAGCACCCTTTATCTATGCCAGGTCATATTTTAGACATAGGAGAACTGAAAAAACACCAAATGTGAAGTCCCAGCCATCACGGATCTTGCGTGTTAGAGTGTCACCGTGCTCTGTCCTTCACATACACTTTCCGTATTGACTCCCTAAAGGTGGACTTATGGCTCTGTCATAACAGTTCTTGTCAATGACTCCCATGTTGCTAAATCCAGAGTACAATGGGTACAACCAAAGGGCCTCGGCTTTATCATCAAGAAGACAGCATTTTCCTATCTCCCCCAACTTATTTTTTGCTTCATTTGTCTTCTGTTGCCACATTCTTCTGCCCTTTTTTCCACCCCACAGGGTACTCACAGCCTTCTTTGTGATTTCCATCTCATCTTGAACTATCTTCTCTATTTATGCACTCTCTCAATATATGACATCAATTCCTCTGCATTTAAATGCCATCTTTAGAGTGGTGATTTTTAAATATATTTGTGTTTTTAACCTGGGCTTTTCTCCTTATGTCCAGACTTTTATATCCTACTCAACACTTTAGTTGGGTGGTTCACAGACATCTCAAACCTGACGTGTCCCAAACCCCTTTAACTATAAAATCCATACTTTCTCTCTTTCCCAGTTATTTCTATCTTAGAAAATTATACTATAGTTCACTTTGGCAAGCCAGAAAATCATATACATAATTTTATAAGTATGACTCTGTCTGGTTCCCAAGCCCTCATTCTCCTATTTCTCTATATAGTACAACCATCCTAGCTTATTCCCACTTCCTCATACTCATGAGTCTTTTCTGGCTCAGGGACTTTGCATACACTGTTTTCTCTATGTAGAATGTTCTTTCTTCTACTTTTGGAGAAGGAAATGGCACCCCACTCCAGTATTCTTGCCTGGAAAATCCCATGGACAGAGGAGGCTGGTAGGCTACAGTCCATGGGGTCACAAAGAGTCGGACACGACTGAGCGACTTCATTTTCACTTTCACTTTCTTCTACTTATAAAATGGCTATTAAATTGATATTTAGATGATAGATTTCAGATTTTAAATATTCCACAAGACTTCCATAATTCCTTTTTATCTCCGATAGGAGGACCGTATGTATATGCGTTTATTGATCCTGATGCCATATGTGGCAGTTTTGATGCTAACTACTATCTCCTTCTGATACTTGGTTATGGTTACTTGTGGGTTGAATACACCCATTTGGATTCAAGTCAAGTAGGACAAACAGCTAGTTACATCTCTTGTATTAAGTGGAGACATGTTAGTTTTTTAGCAGTGTTTACAGAGTCTCCTCACTTAGCACACTCATAAACTGGAGATGCAAAAATGATGGCATTTATTTTCTAAGACGTGGAATTAATATTAAACACAGCCGATGAATAAAAAGGGTGGCATCTCTAGAACAGTTACAATCTTTATAATGCCTTTCCTGAGGACTCTGTGTCCCATATTGTATTCTTTCTGCAGGGAACACCATTGGTTTTTGACAATGCCGCTCTATAATAATGCTCAGCACAACAATAAATTTCTTCAAGTGTGTGACTAAAAGCTGCCTGAAAGCCTTTGTAGTCATTCAGCCCATCATTCTTCATAAACTTGCGCATTGCAATTCCATTTGTTTCTTGGTTATTTTGTACAGTTTCCCTTTAGTGGATGTCTGTCGACTTCTTCACATCTGGATCCAATTAGAGACCACTCTTTATGTGAATCTAATTATCTGTCTCTACATGTGCTCAGCAGAGACACAATTATTAATAAGAGTTTGAGTGTGGCTTTCCATTTTCAAGTTGCTTTGTCCTTTTATTAGGCAATCCTCAATAACTTGAATTCCAGACCTAATCCTGACTCTGGCTTTTAGAGACATATTGAGAAAACTGGGGCACCAAAGGATAAATTTGTTCTTACAAGTGAACCAAATCAGGGACAGTTAAACAAGGCTGACTCTTATGTGGTACAATTTTAAGGGGTACAAGGGAGGATCTTTATTTAAAAATGTTCATTGCCTTTATGGTTAATTGAGTTCTTGTTTCTCTGCTACTATCTTACCCTCACTATCAAAAGAAGTAGTGGAAAGAAGTTAAATGTTGCTGTGAAATTTTGCTAGACTTTGACTGCCTGTTTCTGTCCCCTACCTCATGTTTTTAAAGAATGAAACTCTAATTTCCTTTTGGAGAATTACTCCTTCCCCCACAAACAAACAAACTGCTTAGTTTGTGTGCATCAGTGGGGGTGGAGGTTGCTCCATGCTCCTCTCCAGGTGTGGCACATGCGATGCAAATCTGTCTGTTAAAACATCCTTTCACCATAGAGATTGGTAGATACATCCTGAGTTATCCTAGTAAGAAAAACTCTCCAGTCTTGGAAATAGCTACCAGGAAACAAAACTGAACTTGAAAGGACATATGCTAAGATACTGGAACCACTTCTTTTAGTACAAGATGAGTGATATTAGAGAATGGAGCCAACTGAGAAGAAGAAAGTTGCAGGAAGAAAGAAACCAGGTCCTGATGCTACTTTAAACTCCTTGAGCCAAACCTAAAGTTCCACTACCCTTTTTATTTTTAAATTATGTGAATCTGAAAATTCCCTTGATGCAGAAGAAAATTTAGTTTGGATTACTGTTGATTGCATCTGGAAGACTCTTAGTTGGCATTGATTATTTACATTCTAATTTTCATTGGTTCTTTTCTGAGACAAGATTTGATGTTGGGGAATTGAAGCAAAAGGCACGATGGCAAAGAAGGTGTGAGCAAACATGGGAATAAATCCAGTAAATAGAAAGGGAAAGAGAATGAAAATTCAGGAAATTCAGGTTTAAAACTCAAAATCTAACAGTTTTAATTCAAGTCGTTTCAGTCATATCTGACCCTTGCGACCCCATGGACTGTAGCCCACCAGGCTCCTCTGTCCATGGGATTCTCCAGGCAAGAATATTGGAGTGGGTGGTCATGCCCTTCTCCAATTGTTGGAACCCATTAAATTTAATCTTTCTACTTGTAACTTCTGACAAGTGCAACTATTTGGCAATGTAGCAGAAGGCATAAAAGAATAAACACAGAGAGTGTTATATATATATACTTATATATATATACAATATATGTATTTTATAAAAAATATATATTTGTCTTTATATACATATATATATATATTTGTTGTTGCTTAGTCGCTAAGTTATACCCTACCTATTTGTAATCTTATAGATTGTAGTCCATGATGTTTCTCTGTCCATGGGATTTCCTAGGCAAGAATACAGGAGTGGGTTGCCGTTTCTTTCTCTAGGGGATCTTCCTGACCCAGGGATCGAACACACATCTCCTGCACTGGCAGGTGGGTTCTTTACCAGTGAGCTACCAGGGAAGTCCATTAAGCTAAATTGTGTCTTCCCAAATTTAGAGGTGGAAGCTCTAAACCTTTATATCTCACAATGAGACTGTATTTGGAGGCACAGTGTTTAAAGAAGCAGTTAAGTTAAAATGAGGCCATTAGGGTGACCCTAATTCAATCTGACTAGTGTCCTTAGAGTCCAAAATGCAGTACTTGGATGCAATCTCAAAAAAGACGGAATGATCTCTGTTCGTCTCCAAGCCAAACCATTCAATATCACTGTAATCCAAGTCTATGCCCCAACCAGTAATGCTGAAGAAGCTGAAGTTGAACGGTTTTATGAAGACCTACAAGATGTTTTAGAACTAATACCCCAAAAGATGTCCTTTTCATTATAGGGGACTGGAATGCAAAAGTAGGAACTCAAGAAACACCTGGAGTAACAGGCAAATTTGGCCTTGGAATGCGGAATGAGGCAGGGCAAAGACTAATAGAGTTTTGCCAAGAAAATGCACTGGTCATAGCAAACACCCTCTTCCAACAACACAAGAGAAGACTTTACACATGGACATCACCAGATGGTGAACACTGAAATCAGATTGATTACATTTTTTGCAGCCAAAGATGGAGAAGCTCTATACAGTCAACAAAAACAAGACCAGGAGCTGACTGTGGCTCAGATCATGAACTCCTTTTTACCAAATTCAGACTCAAATTGAAGAAAATAGGGAAAACCGCTAGACCATTCAGGTATGACCTAAATCAAATCCCTTATGATTCTACAGTGGAAGTGAGAAATAGATTTAAGGGCCTAGATCTGATAGACAGAGTGCCTGATGAACTATGGAATGAGGTTCGTGACATTGTACAGGAGACAGGGATCAAGATCATCCTCATGGAAAAGAAATGCAAAAAAGCAAAATGGCTATCTGGGGAGGCCTTACAAATAGCTGTGAAAAGAAGAGAGGCGAAAAGCAAAGGAGAAAAGGAAAGATATAAGCATCTGAATGCAGATTTCCAAAGAATAGCAAGAAGAGATGAGAAAGCCTTCTTCATCGATCAATGCAAGGAAATAGAGGAAAACAATGGAATGGGAAAGAGATCTCTTTAAGAAAATTAGAGATACCAAGGGAACATTTCATGCAAAGATGGGCTCGATAAAGGACAGAAATGGTCTGGACCTAACAGAAGCAGAAGATATTAAGAAGAGGTGGCAAGAATACATGGAAGAACTGTACAAAAAAGATCTTCACAACCCAGATAATCATGATGATGTGATCACTAATCTAGAGCCAGACATCTTGGAATGTGAAGTCAAGTGGGCCTTAGAAAGCATCACTATGATCAAAGCTAGTGGAGGTGATGGAATTCCAGTTGAGCTGTTTCAGATCCTGAAAGATGATGCTGTGAAAGTGCTGCACTCAATATGCCAGCAAATTTGGAAAACTCAGCAGTGGCCACAGGACTGCAAAAGGTCAGTTTTCACTCCAATTCCAAAGAAAGCCAATGCCAAAGAATGCTCAAACTACCGCACAATTGCACTCATCTCACATGCTAATAAAGTAATGCTCAAAATTCTCCAAGACGGACTTCAGCAATACGTGAACCGTGAACTCCCTGATGTTCAAGCTGGTTTTAGAAAAGGCAGAGGAGCCAGAGATCAAATTGCCAACATCTGCTGGATCATGGAAAAAGCAAGAGAGTTCCAGAAAAACATCTATTTCTGCTTTATTGAGTATGCCAAAGCCTTTGACTGTGTGGATCAGAATAAACTGTGGAAAATTCTGAAAGAGATGGGAATACCAGACCACCTGACCTGCCTCTTGAGAAATCTGTATGCAGGTCAGGAAGCAACAGTTAGAACTGGACATGGAACAACAGACTGGTTCCAAATAGGAAAAGGAGTAGGTCAAGGCTGTATATTGTCACCCTGCTTACTTAACTTCTATGCAGAGTACATCATGAGAAACGCTGGACTGGAAGAAACACAAGCTGGAATCAATCAAGATTGCCGGGAGAAATATCAATAACCTCAGGTATGCAGATGACACCACCCTTATGGCAGAAAGTGAAGAGGAGCTAAAAAGCCTCTTGATGAAAGTGAAAGAGGAGAGCAAAAAAGTTGGCTTAAAGCTCAACATTTGGAAAACGAAGATGATGGCATCTGGTTTCATCACTTCATGGGAAATAGATGGGGAAACAGTGGAAACGGTGTCAGACTTTATTTTTTGGGCTCCAAAATCACTGCAGATGGTGACTGCAGCCATGAAATTAAAAGACGCTTACTCCTTGGAAGAAAAGTTATGACCAACCTAGTTAGCATATTCAAAAGCAGAGACATTACTTTGCCGACTAAGGTCCGTCTAGTCAAGGCTATGGTTTTTCCTGTGGTCATGTATGGATGTGAGAGTTGGACTGTGAAGAAGGCTGAGTGCCGAAGAATTGATGCTTTTGAAGTGTGGTGTTGGAGAAGACTCTTGAGAGTCCCTTGGACTGCAAGGAGATCCAGCCAGTCCATTCTGAAGGAGATCAACCCTGGGATTTCTTTGGAAGGAATGATTCTGAAGCTGAAATTCCAGTACTTTGGCCACCTCATGTGAAGAGTTGACATATTGAAAAAGACTCTGATGCTGGGAGGGATTGAGGGCAGGAGGAGAAGGGGACGACCGAGGATGAGATGGCTGGATGGCATCACTGACTCGATGGAGGTGAGTCTGAGTGAACTCCAGGAGTTGGTGATGGACAGGGAGACCTGGTGTGCTGTAATTCATGGGGTCACAAAGAGTCGGACACGACTGAGTGACTGAACTGAACTGAACTGAACTGAACAGTGTTCTTATAAGGAGAGGGAATTGTGACAGAAAAAGAGACTTCAGAGATGTGTTATGAAAAGAAAAAAGATTATTTGATGACACAGATAAGGTGTGGTCATCAGCAAGCCAAGGAGAGAGACCTCAGAAGAATCTAACGCTTGGACTTCCAGCTTCCAAAAATTTGATAAAATAAATTTCTGCTGTTAAGCCACCTTGTCGGTGGTATTTTGTTATGGCAGCCCAAGCCAACTAATATAGGACATAGTTCACATTGATTTTTCATTTTAGAACTGGATTTTAACTTGAAAAGTAAATACATTTATTTTGGAATTGCTACTTACTCAAATGTACAATTATTATGTGAAAGAATATAGAGTAATTTTGGGAAAGTGGGTGTTCCCAAATACTAGAAAAGATTCTGGAATGAATGATGTCTACAGTCACTTATACTTAAGCCATCGGCACAAAAAATAGACTGAATTCAGAAATGGTGAATAAATAGCATCAACGTGGATATCCTGGATATAATCAGGAAGTGGGGAGCACTGCTTAAACTGGAAAGGTTGGAATCTTTTTGCTAGAGAGATGATGACATTTGTGTTGGGTCTCAAAATTGGAAGAGATTTGAGAAAGGTGCTAAGAGAAGATATTCCAGGCAAGGGAAATTTTGTCACTAAAATCAAAAAGTACAAAAGATGTTTGGGGAGTAAGAGTAGATCAGATAGGCTAGAATAGAGGATTCGTATGGAGAGTTGTTGAAAAATAAGCTGAGGAAAATAGTGTAGGGACAGAGTATGGAGAATTTGACTGTTAGATGTGTTAATTTGGATTTCTTCTTAAAGGGAAAAGATGGGAAGGCATTGATGGCATTTCAGCAGAAAAGTAATGTGATAAAAGCCTATGCGGGGATCTCTTTTGACATCCCAGAGGAGTGGTAGCATTGGGAATTGGCAGCATTGACCATGGTCTACCAAGGAGGGGATAGGGACCTGTGAAAATTCCTCTTAACTCTCACCTGGAAATGTGTGTCCAAGTGTACTTTCAGTCTGATTTGCTTCAGGCAATGTGAACAGCATATTAACCCTTTCTAAACATATTCTGAATTCTCTTTTAAATGCTAAGTAAGTCCTTGTCCTGCTAACTTGTACAAGAGACTTGGCAAATCCTAATAATAATATACTTTCTTGAAATAAGATCTTTATATTCGTCTGTTACTAATTCCCCCTGGTGCCCTTGCTTAAAATGCATGAAATCTCCTCATTATTGCTTAAATGCCCTTGCCAATATAAAACTATTTATTTCATTGTGGGAATTTTCCTTCAAACACCTGTTCCTTTAAAAAAAAATTCTGCAAATTTTCTCTAGCTCAAGGTTATCTTTCTCTCAGTCTCTCTCTCTCTTTTGGTAACAAGTATTTAGCCCACTGAATCAGTTTTCTCATAGAGTCCACTGAGGAATGTACTGATCTGCTTTCTCTTTCCAGATGTGGTTTAATTGTTTAACATAAAGACATATGCTGAGATTTAGGAAGAACTCCCTCCAGAACCCAGTATTATCATTATGTGCCAATTTAAAACCATCAATGATCAACCAGAGATCTTTTCTGCCCTTCAATTAAAACATACTAGATGGGCAGGATATGGTAAACCAGATGCAATAATTAAGTGAATAGTTTAACTGTTCATATTGCAAAATGTTGTTTGCTACAGCATGACCATTAAACAAAAAGTAAAGCCAAGAAGGTTGTATGGCCTCATAAAAATTCCATTTGGCTTGGAAATACAGTACCATTTTACATTAATGTTAAACACGCCAAGAGATAATTACACAGTCATGAGTCAACCGTGTCAAATGATTAAACACAGGAAATGGATTGATGGGAAAAAAACTCCCCATCTTTGACTTCTACTCTCTCCAAACAATTACGGGAAAAAAGATATTCACAACCTGCATAAAAGGATTTTCTTTGTAAGCCTGATCCCTTGGGAACTGCAGGTGGCAGCAGGGAAAGATATTAGTATTAGTACATTCCACATATACAGGAAACCATTTCCCCTGGCAGCTCCAACAATTTTCAACAAGATCAGTTATCTAGGAAGAGTAATTATTTGGCAGATCCATTAATGATATCAAAGGGCTTCAAAGCTTTTATTAAGTCATTTGGTAAGATAATTTATTACTTTCTATTTAGGTGATTATGGTAAGGTATTCCATGAAAATCTAATGGAAGACTTTCTGATTATAAAAAATATAACAGTATAAATTCTCTTGCTAACGATTTCTGCTGAAGATAATCATATTGCCAAATATTCCATTTTTGAGCATTTATCTTGAAAATATTCATTAGTTCACTTTGATAATTTCTTTCCTTTTCTCTTTTTCTCTCCATTTCTTTATTCCTTTGCAGAATAAAGACAAATTTTTGCTCTCCAGTTTGTTAATGACAAACTACTCTGTTTTGGAGTGGATGTGTGGAAGTTTAAACACACTTGTGATATTTCTCTTATGAGGGGCAGAGGTGTCTAACTTCTCTTTGATAGCAGGTAGTTAGCCTATTAAAATATTTTTTTTCTTTGGGGTTTTAAATGTCCCTGAAATGAGAGTAGCTCAGAATTCCCTTGTTTCCAATTAAGTTGTTGGAAGGAAAAGGTAACCAGGTTCTCCTAAAAGTCTGATGTTCAGGGCAAGAAGTAGTTGTTAACTTAATGAACCAATCAAAGGAATTTATAAAAAGGTGGTGGGCATGGGAAACCAGAAAAGGAACTGTAAAGGGAATTAATCAGTTATGTGAAAATCAAGAAAGTGAATTAAATCAAATCTACTGAACTTCTAAGAAGTGATAATTTCATTTGAATTGAATCTGACCTTACTTTTTGAGGATTTTATAATAAAGAATTATGTACTCAGCTCCTGTTGGCTTTCTACCAGGGAATTAAATCCCAAACTTAAGGGTTAGCAAAGTCCTTTTCACCTCAATTATGTGTGATTCATACCTTAATATTTTCACTGTCTGTCAACTTCTTTTGTTGTCTTTTATAGAAGAAACATTTTAATCTAGATCAACAATTCAACCTTGTTAATGAACCAGTTGGAAGAGAGCCCAGACTCCTGCAGGATAACAGGATGCTCCTATCAGGAACTTTCCAAGTTAGGGTCATAAGTAGTATGATTCAGTGATGAGTTATACATAATGGATCACTGCATTCTTATAATACAAATCCACGGAAGCCCTGTGGATTATATTCACAGAGTGTGGATTTTCCTAATGTACTGTGATAGTTGCTAGCAGAGATTATAAATTTATAGTATTTCACCATAGCTGGGGACAGTTACTATCAGATATTATCAAGAAATAGCCATCTTGTTGGAGAACAAAAAATATATCTATTCTTTGGTTTCATTTATCACCCTTTCTAGCGGATGCAGATATGCAGATGATAGCACTCTAATGGCAGACAGTGAAGAGGAACTAAAGAGCCTCTTGATGAGGGTGAAAGAGGAGGATGGAAAAACTGGCTTCAAACTAAACATTCAAAAAACTAAGATCAAGGCATTCAGTCCCATAACTTCATGGCAAATAGATAGGGAAAAAGTGGAAACAGCAACAGATTTCTTTTCTTCTTGGGCTCCAAAAATCACTGCAGATGTTGACTGCAGCCACAAAATTAAAAGACACTTGCTCCTTGGCATAAAAGCTATAACCAAAGTAGACAGAATATTAAAAAGTAGAGACATCACTTTGCCAACAAAGGTCCATATCATCAAAGCTATGGTTTTTCCAGTAGTCTTGTACGGATGTGAGAGTTGCACCATAAAGATAACTGAGCACTGAATAACTGATGGTTTTGAATTGTGCTGGAGAAGACTCTTGAGAGTTTCTTGGACTGCAAGGAGATCAAACCAGTCAATCCTAAAGGAAATTAGCCCTGAATATGCATTGGAAGGACCAACGCTGAAGCTGGGACTCCAATATTTTGGCCACCTAATGTGAAGAGCTGATTCGTTAGAAAAGACCCTGATGCTGGGAAAGAATGAAGGCAGGAGGATAAGGGAGCTGGAGAGGATAAGAGGGTTAGATAGCATCACTGATTGAGGGGACATGGGTTTTGAGTAAACTCTGGGAGATAGTGAAGGACAGGGAAGCCTGACACGCTACAGTTCATGGGGTTGCCAAGAGTCGGACAAGACTTAGCAACTAAACAACAAGGAGAGGCATAGTTACCCAGTCATCCTGCCATAATATTTCTGCAGAATGGAACTGGTGTCCTCATGCCAGTTTCCAGGGTTGGGTACAGAACCCAGGGTCAGTCAATCAGAATTTTCCCTGGAATTTCTCTGAACTTTTGATAAAAAGAAAATGCTCATTTTTTTTTTTCCAGTGAACTTGAGATGTAAGACTATCGTGGCCATCTTGCTGCTACATGAAGAGAGCCATTTAGAGAAAGGAGTCAAATAGAATGAAGAAAGTAGAGGAGAGGAAAAAGAAACAAGACTCTGATGACAGCCAACTCTCTGAATAATACTTGAATCAGCACCAGCTTTTCAATTTTTTGAGCCCATAATTTTCCTTTTTTTGGTTAGGCTCTTGTCATATGTATCCTAAAGGATTCAAATGCAGTTTTCCAACAAGTAATATTAATAATAGTGTTTGATACAGGGTTACTTGTTTCTAGGTTTCAAAGATAAAAAGGACTTAAGAATGTTTCCAAGGTTTCCAGTGCATGCTAATAGGGTGTCATATTCAGGTTACAGATTATTCCAAAATATGTATTTCCTATAGCTTCTTAGGCACATTCCCAGAGATTTTGGTGAAATATACTTGGAGTTTGGCAAGATCAGCTCATTTCTAATCATCTCCCCAGATCTGGACAACAGTATTTATATCTGGTACATGGGGAAAGAATAATTGCCCAAAACTATTGCACTCATTATAAAGAAAGGACAGTGTGACCAATTCAAAACCCTTCAAAATATGGACATAGTGATGGTAACTAATGCCGTGGTAGAGGATTTTCCCAAATTGTCCACATTTATTTCATCAGAAAGATAGTATAATATATAAAGTTCAAATGAGTTTAGGATCTTTTAGTCCTGACTTCCATGTGGTACATTAAGTTACCCTCTTATATCCCTATGAGTATATCTCTTTGCTTTTCCCTGACTACCTTGATCAATATTTCCAAAGATATCTCTTTGCAGAAGATTTTATTAATTAGAAAGTTTCCCTCATACTGAACAGATTTCTACCGCTGCTGAACTTTGTATATAGCCTAAAGATTTACAGAACAAGACAACTTTCTTCCATATGATATATGTTAAAGTATTTGAGGCGGCTTCCCAGGCGGCTCAGTGGTAAATAATCTGCCTGCCAAAGCAGAAGAAACAGCAGATGTGGGTTCGATTCCTGGGTTGGGAAGCTCCACCTGGAGGAGGAAATGGCAACCCATTCCAGTATTCTTGCTTGGGTAACCCCATGAACAAAGGAGCTTTGAGGGCAATAGCCCATGGGAATCATAAAGAGTCACACATGCCTGAGAGACTGAGCAGGAACACAAGCATTTGAGGACGTCTAGCAGGCATTGACAGCTTTCTTTCCCTTTGGATATTTTTTGTTAGTGTTTTTTAACCATACCACTTATGTCAAAACTTTTAAAGTGTGTCTGTCCTGTGGCTGTTTTATGAAGATGCTTTAGTTTTTTAATCCGTCTCAAGAAGTATGCTTAGAAACAAACTCTTGAGATGCAGTCTGAAAGCACAGAAAAGAAATACTAATACCTTCCCTGGTTCTGGACATGAGACTTCAATTTATGCAATTTAAGATAAGTTATTAACTTGTTTTGGCAGCCTCATGACAGCATGAATTAGATTTGAGGTTGTACTTAACTCAGGCCAATTGCCAAAGCGCAGTTGGATTCTTCAGTTGTCTCCTTAAGAAGTTTTTGATACAATTAGGCTTACTAAGTTTGTCAGTGTGAAAGTGAAAGTGCTATTGGCTTAGTTGTGTCTGACTCTTTGCAACCCCATGGACTGTAGCCTGCCAGGCTCCTCTGTTCATGGGATTTCCTAGACAAGAATACTGGAGTGAGTAGTCATTCCCTTCTCCAGGGGATCTTCCCAACCCAGGGACCGAACATTGCAGGCAGATTCTCCCTAAACATCACACTATAATATATTACCAGCAATCATCTGAAGTATTGAAAGTCCTTAGTCACAGGAAGAGTGACTAATTACATACATACACATACACACATAATTTATCATCCCAATTGTGAGTCTTTTGAGAATATAAGGGATTGCTATTAATAATAATTATTCCAGTTTAAATAGGAACTGAACCAGCTAAAGAGGGATTATGTTTTCTCCAACTGTGGAGAGATTAGGCCTAATGTTTACACATGCTTCAGTTTAAAGGAAAATGAAATTTTAAAAAAAAATCAGCATTATATCAACTAAGAACTTCCAGACGTCCAGTCTGGGTTTAGAAAAGGCAGAGGAACCAGACATCAAATTGTCAACATTCGCTGGATCATAGAGTGAACAAGGGAATTCTAGAAAAACATCTACCTCTCTTTCATTGACTACATTAAAGTCTATGACTGTGTGGATCATAACAAACTGGAAAGCTCTTAAAGAGATGGAAATACCTAACCATCTTACATGTCTCCTTAGAAACCTGTAAGTGGGTCAAGAAGCAACAGTTAGAACCCTGTATGGAACAACTGATTAGTTCAAGATTGAGAGAGGACTACAACGGGACTCTCTGTTGTCATCCTGTTCATTTAACCTATATGCTGAGCACATCATGAGAAACACAGGGCTAGATGAGTTACAGGCTGTAGTAAGAGAGGTGGGAGAAACATCAACAACCTCAGATATGCGGATAATACCACTCTAATAGCAGAAAGCAAAGAGGAACTAAAAAATCTCTTGATGAGGGTGAATGAGTAGAGTGAAGAAGCTGGCTTAAAACTAAATATAAAAAAAAGAACAACTAAGATCTTGGCATCTGGCCCCATTACTTCATGAAAAGTGAAGAGAAAAAGGTGGAAGCAGTGACAGTTTCCTCTTCTTGGACTCTAAAATCACTGTGGATGGTGACTGCAGCCATGAAATCAGGTGATTGCTTCTTGGCAGGAAAGCTATGACAAACCTAAACATTGTGTTGAAAAGCAGAGACCTCACTCTGCTGACAAAGGTCTGTACAGTCAAGGCTATGGTCTTCCCAGTGGTCATGTATGGTTGTGGTTGTGAGAGCTGGATCCTAAAAAGGGCAGAGCGCCAAAGAATTGATGCCTTCAAACTGTCGTGCTGGAAAAGACTGGAGTCCCTTGGACAGCAAAGACATCAAACCAGTCAAACTTAACGGAAATCAACCCTGAATACTCTATGGAAGGACTGATACTGAAGCTGAAGCTTCAGTATTTTGGTTACCTGATGCAAACAGCCAACTCATTAGAAAAGTCCCTGATGCTGGGAAATATTGAAGGCAGAAGGAGAAGAGGGGATCAGAGGATGAAATAGCTGGATGGCATCACCGATGCAATGGACATTAATTTGGGCAAACTCTGGGAGATGGTGAGTGAGAGGGAGGCCTGGCTTGCTGTAGTTCATGGGGTCACAAAGAGTCGGACAAGACTGGGTGACTGAATGAGAACTAAATCAAACTCATCAGTTTGAAAACTTTTGTTAACTACTGAGTAAAATTCTCAATAGTCTGACTTTATTTACTTGACTGTGGCTGGTTAATTTAGGAGAACTGTTTTAGTATTCTTCTCAATTCTGTTTACTATGGATAGACTTAAAGGATGCTTTCCTTGACCCAGATTTCCAGGTTGGCTAACATCCTTCCTTCAGAGACATATGTGCTCCATGCCAGCATCTCCAGTTTCCAGCAAACAATTTTCCAGACTTCCCACTCCCTCCTCCCCTATTTATCTCATGGGGTCTTGTTTCCTCCCCTGTGAAACAGTCTGGCCAGTTGAGGTCACTCGCCAAGCATTTATTTATCAACCGTCAGCTGAATGCACCCTTGGTCTCCAAGCTAAAGATCTGAAGAATTCCAAATCCTTCTAAAATTCCCTTTGGGTGTAACAAGGAAGAGCCTGCAGGCTGAAAGCCAGCTTGTCCTCACCTCAACTCAATACTCATTGTCCTCTTGGGAACAGGCAGTTTTAAAACAAAACAAACAAAACCACAATCCAACCCTTCTTCTAAATAAACTTTGTAAAGTATCAGATTGAAAAAAGAAACTTTAGTGATTCCCCCCCATCTCCCTGTTTTTCTGCTTGTGCTCTTCTCTGGATGCTGCATATGGGCTGTTTCCTGCCTTGTAGTCAGAGCCAGATTTCAGGCTTGCATGAAATTTCAGAGGTTAAAAAGAGACATGCTTTTGGGTGGAGCTGGGGGTTTAGGTAAAGGGAAGTGGCAAGCTTTGAAGTCAGAGATTCTCCTCTTCCCAATTCTGCTTGGTGTTTCACAGCAGTGTCTTACTAATTGTAAATATCTTCTGAAAATTTGTTTATAAGAAGCAACCTAGATTCACAGGTTATTTTCAAGTTAAAATATAAAAATATTCCATGAACTTAGTCCACACCATGGAAAGGAATATCCTGCTGCTATTTCTCTCCTTTGGCACTGCAAAGACATCAAGGAAAGCATATGAATGATCTCCATAATCTTTTCAAATCCTATTTCTGAGGCTATGGAGATGCATACCATCTCTTAAATTACATCACTAATGCTTTTTTCTTTAAAAAACCATAAGCTTCCTATTAAAGAATCTAAGTAACAGGATGATGAAGTCAAATTATTTACTTGTTGTTTAATTGCACCAAATGCTTTAGGGCTCCTTAGCTCAAAGGACAAATGCTGGAGTAAAACTCAAGCCAGAAGTTTGTCTACAATGTATGAAGCCAGTCCCAAGAGATTTAATCTTATTTCCATTTCCCCAAAAGTGAACACCCTGGAACTAAATCTGGGTTTTTGGAAAGTTGTCACAAGAATAGAGATGTAAAATGATAGCAACACACTTAGCGTAGTAACTCTGTCTTTCAGGCTCAATCTCAGGTCATTTTTTTCTGAATGCCTAGTTGGCAGAAAGCCCCTTATATCTGCTAGATCATTCACATATGCCTTCTTTGATATAAGCAAAACCAAATGCCCCCACCCTCCAACAGGGATGCGGCTGTGATTTCATCACTGGCAAAACTCTATAAGAGAGGTAGTCTGTAAAAGACACTAAATTGATTTTTTAGATTCTGATTTTTTCAGATATTTCAGATTCTGCATAAGCTTGAAAAATGCCTGGTTACTTTTGGACAGATTCTATGAAGCCCTTTATGACTCAATTAGATTTCAGGCAGTCCATATCTCATGGAAAAGAACTAATAATTTTAATAATATTAATTTTGTCAGTTAAACCACATGAGTCCTCACAGTGATGAATATAAATGTAACAAAATTTAAAATTATTTGGTTCTCAATTTTGGTGCTTTTCTCCAGTTCTTTTTTACTATTCAGTAATTCTAGAGTACAGTCAAATGGTATAAAAATTCTTATCTTACCACAATATAGAACCTATTAACAGAAAAAAAGCACATTTCCAGCTCTGTTTGCTTGTTTTTTATTTTTTTAACTTTTAGAAAGTTCATCTGCTCATTGCTTACATTATTTCTAAGGAAAAGGGTGTGGGATTTAGTATACAGTGCAAGTATTTGAAAATAAAAAAGAAAGAAATTTTATCTATTGTTTGGAGTTACTGTGATTTTTCAGGTAGGGTAGTGGATATAACAGTGGTTTGTAACATTAAGCATTACAGTGTTAACATTTATTACTTCTTTTAATCATCACTTATTTAATATATATTACATGTGTTCAACGCTGCCTATAAAAATGAGTAAGACACAGTTTTGCCATGAAGACGCACTTTCTTGAAGCAGGTGTTGTGCGTCGTCATCATCACCATCACGACGTCGTCATCATCGCCATCACGATCGTTGTGATTTATGACATGCCGCTGTGAATTAGGCTTTGGTTCTGGCCTAAGTGGGCTCCCTTAGTGGCTCAGCAGTAAGAATCTACCTTCAATGCAGGATATGCAGGTTTGATCCCTGGGTCAGGAAGATCCCCTGGAGAAGCAAACAGCAGCCTGCTCCATTATTCTTGCCTGGAAAATCCCATGGACAGAGGAGTCTGGCAAGCTGCATTCCATGGGGTCACAAGAGTGGGACATGACTTAGCAGCTAAACCACCACCACCCACCCGGCCCGAGGACAAAGCATTGAAGAAGCCAAATTCTCTGTATACTTTCAATTTAGAAAAGCAATAAATAGGACTTCCCTGGTGATCCAGTGGTTAAGAATTTGCTGGCCCATGCATGGGACATGGGTTCTATCCCTGGTCAGGGAAGATCTCATATGCTGCAGAGCAAATAAGACTATGGGACAGCACTATGGAACCCATGTTCTAGAATTCATGTGTCAAAACTGCTGAAGCCTGTGCTTTCTAGAATCTGCTCAGCAACAAGAGGAACCTGTGCATTGCAACTAGAAGGTAGCCTGTGTTCACCAAAGAAGACCCAGTGCAACTAAAAAAAGTAGATAAAATAAACAACTAGAAAGAGTGAATAAGGAAATAGATGAATATGTACTTTCAGATAGTGATAAGAATTATGAAAAAAAAAATAAAGCAGGAGAAGCAGACAAAGTAATAGGTGATATTTTTGATAAGATGGTTAGAGAAGACCTCTAACAAGATACATGAGTTGGAACATGAATTGTAAAATAGCCTCTGAGGCAGGAGAAAACCAAGAAAGTATGGTGAATTGGAAGTTAAGTTAAAAAAAAAAGAGAGAGAGATCAAGTCTTGGATGGTACTGACAGGCTGATTATTATTAGAAGTGGGAATTGACCTCTAAATGGGTAAAATGGAGGTAGCTTTGTAAGCGGTTTTTTGAAATTTTGATGGAAAACCTCTGACTGGAGTAAATTAAAGAAAGATTTCTGGGTAAAGAGTTGGAGACACCAAATACTGACAAAATTCTAGAAATTGTGCTTAAAGAAAGCCAAGTGGAGAAACCTACTGAGAGGTAGAATCAATCTAGAGTTTTTGAAGTTTCTAGGTAAATGGTTCTTAAATTTTCTGATTTTAGAATGCCCTTAACTATAATGGTATATAATTCATGATGATTACTGGTATTTACTGTGTTAAAAATTAAAATGTCAAAATATTTAACCTATTTATTAATTCACTCAAATAATAACCTATCCCATGTTAACATATTATATTTTGCAAATATGTTTATTTAATGTTTGGCTTAATAGAAAAAAGATGGATTCTCATATCTGTCACTGCATTCAATCTATTGTGATATGCTGTTTTGGTTAAGTATATGAAGAAAACCAGGCATCATACATATATACATTTTAATATACATTTTTCTGATTTTTGTGAACATATCACATAGCCTATCCTTAGAGCTGAGAGCAAAAAATGCAAATAATGTCTTTGTATCTTTATAAAAATAATTTTGACCTCAGGGACATCCTGAAAGTATTTTGGGACTCTCAGCAGTTGCTGGACTCTGTTTAGAAATGCACTGAATATATTTGACATCCAACAATATCTGAGTCATATTTTATATGAAATATTGTTAGGATAACAAAAAATGAAACAACAATAGTGAGTGCTTGTGAAAAGCTAGAATTTCTTTTCTTCTAAAAGAACGTTAACTACGTCATTATGATGTAGAGACTTGTAGGATATACCAGCTGTGGAATTGCTGTATGGCAGTTTCCTCAACTGCTAACCACAGGTGCTAAAAGTTTGCTGGCAGCTTTTCGTTTTGTTTCTTTTTAGCCATATTAGGTTATAATTGACACATAGAGGTTATATATATGTAGGGTACACAACTTGATGTTCTGGTAGAACCACACACTACAAAATGATCATCACAATCAAACCAGTTAACCTATACATCATCTCATATAGTTACCTTTTGTGTATGTATGGTAAAAATTTTTTAAGATCCATTCTGTTAGCAAATTTCAAGTGTATAGTACAGTATTGTTAACTATAGTCACTACAGGTAGTGTCTTCTTACAAGAATATTCCCAATGACTAGTGCTAGCATATGATTAGTAATGGATTTTAGAAATTGTTATTTGTTCCTTTCTTTCAGCTATGAATTATTTTGGGGTGATCGATGGATGTGTGCTAAAATGCATGAATTTTAATGTGTTTCTTTATTTCTCATGTCATAAAGTTAGAGACTGAAGAGACCTCATGAGCTGTGCAGTTCATCACCCTGGCATAATATCATGGTTCTTTCCAGAAAGGCTTTGTCTGGCTCAGTTTTAAATGAGAAAGGCAATTATACTCCCATTAGTTCCCTTGAGAGACTATTCCATTCACTGATAGATCTCCATTTTGAAATGTTGCCCAACATCAAGCCCATGTTGGTTGAATACTATTAATCCTTGATTGGATAGGCTGCTTGTGGTGATCTCTGATAGAACTTCATCTACGTTACTCCTGTAGTAAATGTTCTTCTAGCACACAAACAATCCATGGTCTAGGAAATGTGCTACCCAACTGGTTATTGAGTGTATTCTGCGCACTATCTTGAACATTCTCTCTTGTTGAATCATTTGATAGAAAATTTATTGTATAATTGTTGTAAGATTTCTGCCAGAATGTTCATTAAAAGGATGTTGGGGATTCTCAAACATAGAAAATAGGTGAAAAGATTATTTTACTTGATAGGAAAATTTTTATACACCAAGAGGAAAGAAGTGTTACTAATGTATTCAACATGTTAATCAAATAATGGCTGAATGAATTTTCAGTCACCCTAGAAAAGCAACCGTTACCTGAGTAAGTAAATAAACACCTCAGACATTTGTAGTAATGATGATGAAATAATTTCAAAAAATTTTAAAAGATGGAATATATATTTCTCTTTCTATATCAGAAAATCAAGGTATAAATCTCCAGGGGCGTGCTTTTAAAAAGGATAACATTTTTATGCCTTGAGGATATTCCTTCAGCTTACTTAAACATTGTTTTCTGAACACAAAATGTTTGAATTCCCAGTTTCTTTATGCTTAGCTATTTAGCTGATGGTTTGGGAGACACTATGCTGCCACCTTTCCCTTATATTTGAATGTTTATTTCCATTTACTGTTATAAACCTAGATTATTTTATCTCCACTTTGAAAGGAATTTCAACAAATCTTGTGAATTAGTCCAGTAAACATTCTCATGCAAAAAGATCTCTAGGTTATATCTTAAGAATCATATTTATCTCCTTTAATGATGTAATTTTATAATTTGTTCAAATTAAAAAAGAGGAAAAGCAACAAACAAGAAATAGAATTATACTTCTCTTATATAGTGCTTAGCACTTGGACAATTTAAAATTAACGCAGAAGACTTTTCCCCCTTTCTCCCCTTGCATGACTTCTGTTCGTATTTATTGTTTTTGTTGTTGTTTTGTCTTTAAAGGAAACTGTTTGGATGAGTCAGTCAAGCAATAATGAAAAACAGATTGGAGGTTCCTTCTCCTCTCTCCCAGACCACAAGATGCGATGTAAGTGTTCCATATGATGTTTTAGAAAGAATTCCAGCTCTTAAGATCTCTGTTAAAAGCACACAACTAAAAATAAAAACAAACAAACAAAAACACCCAAAGGCTCTTCAGTGGCTGTTAAAGGGGGTCTTTCTGTATTCAATCTGGAAAGGCAAATAACCCATTATTCCTTTAGAAATAGTGCTTTATCATCTTTAGGGCTTGTTTTTACAAAATTTATTGCAAAGCCAATGCCAGTATCCAATAACTAATTATGCACCCACAATTATGTTCTTAAACAGGAAATTAATAAATAGGAATAGAAGGTAAGATTACTAAGCTTTTAGAGGAATTTTCAGGTGCTCTGCTATTTCAGATCATTTTAAACTCTTGGACATATTCTTAACTCCATGAATTCACTTTGAAAATAGAAATCATAAAATAAATTTAGCTGTTACCTTAAACTAGTGCATGTTTGTGTGCTGTTGATGTTTCCAACAACCTCAGATATGCAAATGATACCACTCTAGTGGCAGAAAGCAGAGAGGAACTAAGGAACCTTTGGATGAGGGTGAAGGAGGAGTGTTAAAGAGCCGACTTAAGAATAAATATTAAAAAAAACTAAGATCATAGCTGCTGCTGCTAAGTCGCTTCAGTCATGTCCGACTCTGTGTGATCCCACAGAAGGCAGCCCACCAGGCTCCCCTGTCCCTGGGATTCTCCAGGCAAGAATACTGGAGTGGGTTGCCATTTCCTTCTCCAAAGATTACAGCATCTGCTCCTATTACTGCATGGCTAATAGAAGGGGAAAAAATGGAAGTAGTGACAGATTTTGTCTTCTTGGGCTTCAAAATCACTGCAGATGGTGACTGCAGCCATGAAATCAGAAGATGATTGTTTCTTGGCAGGAAAGTGATGACAAACCTAGACAGTGTATTGAAAAGCAGAGACATTACTCTGCCCACAAATGACTGTATAGTCAAGGCTATGGTCTTCCCAGCGGTCACATACGGTTGTGAGAGCTGGACCATAAAGAAGGCAGGATGCCAAAGAATCGATGCCTTCAAACTGTGTTGCTGAAGGCTCCTGAGCGTCCCTAGAATGGCAAGGAGATCAAACCAGTCAATCTTTAGAGAAATGAACCCTGAATATTCACTGGAAGGACTGATGCTGAAGCTGAAGCGCCAGTATTTTAGTCATCTGATGCGAACAGCTGACTCATTGGAAAATTCCCTGATGCTGGGAAAGAAGAAGAGGGCTTCAGAAGATGAGATGGGTGGATGGCATCACTGATGCAGTGAATATGAACTTGGGCAAACTCTGGGAGACGGTGAGGGACATGGAGGACTGATGTGCTGCAGTTTATGGGCTCACAAAGAGTTGGACATGACTGGGCGACTGAACAGCAACAAATGTATGTATGTGTATATACACCAATTGTTGTTAGTTTCAAAACATGAAAGACAAAAGTTTTTTTTGCAAATGCAAAGTGAATGTTCTCTATTGATTGCTCAGCTTAAAAAAAAGAAACTACTAATCATTTCAGATGAACGGTTTATATTTGACCTTAAGCCTCACAGGTCTGGGCTACAAAATTTAAGCATACTACTAACCTGAAATTTTTCATCAATGTATGCCACATTGTGGGAAGTCATTATGCCAGTTTTGATGCTTTAGAAAGCAGTCATTCTCCGATGGACTCTGGGAATATCAAAAGAAACACAAAAGCTCTTCAGTGGAGATGAACAGGGCCTCATACCATTTTTTAACATCATTTCTTGATTCACTCAATCATCAGTTATTTACTTTTTATATACAAAGCTCTGTGCTAGATATTGAAAGAGGGAGCATAAATGTGGATTATGATTTTCTCTTTTTGCCCAGTTATACATGAATTTATGTAGGTTTTGCCTCTTCTCTTTTTTGACTATGCCAAAGTCTTCCAAGAAATGAATGAGAGTCAAGAAGGTGATGGTGATTCAAAAGCCACCAGTACATTGTGAAAGTATATTTTTTAGTACAGTGATGAGGGGACACAGACTGAAGGAACTTAAAAAGAGAATGAGTTAAAATAAATCTAAGGTTGAGGTATGGTAAAAGAAGAGACCTTTTTTGAAACTTTTTTCCATAAAAGTAAGAAGAGCTTTTGGCAACAGAATATGACATGGTCAAGAAAAATGGTTTTTATTCCCACTGAACAAAGAAGCTCTGATATGTGTTCAATGAAAGAGGAGGAAATAAAAATAGTGGAGACAAATATCGGGAAGGTGCTGCTTCTGTGGATGATGAGAGTGATACATTTGGTGTGAGACTGAGTAAACTTAATTTTTGGAGAAAGTGGGCTGAAATGGATCCAAATGTTCCCCATTTTAAGAAGATGCTCTTCTATGCTCTTCTATGTACCGTGAGTAGGTAGACGCTCCATGAAGGCAGGGATCTGCAAAGTCCTTACTATCATCAGGAGGCCAAGTATTTGTCTCTTGCTTTGTGTAAATATCTCTATAAGCTTCAGAATAGGTCACTGGTTATTCTGTACTGTGTCCAGAATATGGCGCTTGTTTTGTACTGTATTAACTAGCAAGTTACTGAAATTAACTATTCCTTAAGGACATTGCATGTAAAATGGAGATATTAGTAACAATCTTCATAGGTGGCTGTGATAATGATTAAAAGGATTAGTTTACATAAAACATTTAGAAAAGTTATAGCACATACTAAGTGTATTATTGAAACTTTATACCCTCTAACTGTGTTACTGGTGTCTTCCCATCAGTCATACCATCCTGCAGGTATTCAAATGATCTGCCAACACCCTGTGGCCTTTATACACCTGAGAATGTGGCTTTCAGAAAAATTCTGGTACAGTTCACTCTGCCATTCTAAAGTAATAGTTTGTTAAATGGAGTTCCTAATACACTCAATCTGATTTTGGTATTAACCATCTGTTGGTGTCCATGTGTAGAGTCTTCTCTTGTGTTGTTGGAAGAGGGTGTTTGCTATGACCAGTGCGTTTTCTTGGCAAAACTCCATTAGCCTTTGCCCTGCTTCATTCCGTATTCCAAGGCCAAATTTGCCTGTTACTCCAGGTATCTCTTGACTTCTTACTTTTGCATTCCAGTCCCCTATAATGAAAAGGACATCTTTTTTGGGTGTTAGTTCTAGAAGGTCTTGTAGGTCTTCACAGAACTGTTCAATTTCAGCTTCTTCAGTATTACTGATCAGGTCATAGACTTGGATTACTGTGATATTTCATGATTTGCCTTGGAAACGAACAGAGATCATTCTGTCATTTTTGAGATTGCATCCAAGTACTGCATTTCAGACTCTTGTTGACTATGATGGCTACTCCATTTCTTCTAAGGGATTCCTGCCTGCAGTAGTAGATATAATGGTCATCTGAATTAAATTCACCCATTCCAGTCCATTTCAGTTCACTGATTCCTAGAATATTGATGCTCACTCTTACCATCTCTTGTTTGATCACTTCCAATTTGCCTTGATTCATGGACCTAACATTCCAGGCTCCTATGCAATATTGTTCTTTACAGCATTGGACTTTACTTCCATCAACAGTCACATCAACAACTGGGTGTTATTTTTGCTTTGGCTCCATCTCTTCATCCTTTCTGGAGTTATTTCTCCACTGTTCTCCAGCAGCATATTGGGCACCTACCGACCTGCGAGTTCATCTTTCAGTGTCCTATCTTTTTGCCTTTTCATTCTGTTCATGGGGCTCTCAAGGCAAGAATACTGAAGTGGTTGCCATTCCCTTCTCCAGTGGACCATGTATTGTCAGAATTCTTCACCATGACCTGTCCGTCTCGGGTGGCCTACACGGCATGGCTCATAGTTTTATTGAGTTAGACAAGGCTGTGGTCCATGTGATCATAATGGTTAGTTTTCTGTGATTGTAATTTTCAGCCTGTCTGCTCTCTGATGGAAAAGGATAAGAGGTTTATGGAAGCTCCCTGATGGGAGAGACACATGGATATCACCAGATAGTCATTACGGAAATCAGATTGATTATATTCTTTGCAGCCAAAGATGGAGAAGCTATATACACTCAGCAAAAGCAAGAATGGGAGCTGACTGTGGCTCAGATCATGAACTCTTTCTTGCCAAATTAAGACTGAAATTGAAGAAAGTAGCAAAAACCACTAGACTATTCAGGTATGACCTAAATCAAATCCCTTACAATTATAGAGTGGAAGTGACAAATAGATTCAAGCGATTGGATCTGATAGACAGAGTGCCTGAAGAACTATAGACAGAGGTTTGTGACATTGTACAGGAGGCAGTTTTCAAGACCATCCCTAAGAAAAAGAAATGAAAAAAGGCAAAATGACTGTCTGACAAGGCCTTACAAATATCTGAGAAAAGAAGAGAAGCTAGAGGCAAAGGAGCAAAAGAAAGATATACCCATTTGAATGCAGAGTTTCAAAGAATAGCAAGGAGAGATAAGAATGCCTTCCTCTGTGATCAATGCAAAGAAATTGAGGAAAACAAAAGAATGGGAAAGACTAGAGATCTCTTCAGGAAAATTAGAGAAACTAAGGGAACACTTCATGCAAAGGTGGGCACAATAAAGGACAGAAATGGTATGGACTTAATATAAGCAGAAGATATTAAGAAGATGTGGCAAGAATACACAGAAGAACTATACCAAAAAAATCATCATGACCCAGATAACCACAATGGTGTGATCACTCACCTAGAGCTAGACATCCTGGAATGCAAAGTCAAGTGAGCCGTAGGAAACATCACTACAAACAAAGCTAGTGGAGGTGATGGAATTCCTGTTGAGCTATTTCAAATCCTCAAAGATGATGCTGTGAAAGTGTTGCACTCGATGTGTCAGCAAATTTGGAAAACAGCAGTGGCCAGAGGACTGGAAAAGGTCAGTTTTCATTCCAGTCCCAAAGAAAGGCAATGCCAAGTTTTGGGATTAGGGTGATGCTGGCCTCATAGAATGAGTTTGGAAGTTTACCTTCCTCTGCAATTTTCTGGAAGAGTTTGAGTAGGATAGGTGTTTGTTAGCTCTTCTCTAAATTTTTGGTAGAATTCAGCTGTGAAGCCGTCTGGACCTGGACTTTTGTTTGCTGGAAGATTTCTGATTTCAGTTTCAATTTCTGTGCTTGTGATGGGTCTGTTAAGATTTTCTATTTCTTCCTGGTTCAGTTTTGGAAGCAATCCGACTGCTGGGCATACACACCGAGGAAACCAGAATTGAAAGAGACACGTGTACCCCAATGTTCATTGCAGCACTGTTTATAATAGCCAGGACATGGAAGCAACCTAGATGTCCATCAGCAGATGAATGGATAAGAAAGCTGTGGTACATATACACAATAGAGTATTAATCAGCCATTAAAAAGAATACATTTGAATCAGTTCTAATGAGGTGAATGAAACTGGAGCTGATTATACAGAGTGAAGTAAGCCAGAAAGAAAAACACCAATACAGTATACTAATGCATATATATGGAATTTAGAATGATGGTAACAATAACCCTGTATGCGAGACAGCAAAAGAGACGCAGGTGTATAGAACAGTCTTTTGGACTCTGTGGGAGAGGGAGAGGGTGGGATGATTTGGGAGAATGGCATTAAAACATGTACATATCATATAAGAAACGAACCACCAGTCTACAGGATGCTTGGGGCTGGTGCACTGGGATGACCCAGAGTGATGGTACAGGGAGGGAGGTGGGAGGGGGTTTCAGGATTGGGAACACGTGTACACCTGTAGCGGATTCATGTTGATGTAAGGCAAAACCAATACAATATTGTAAAGTAAAAAAAATTAATAAATAAAAATAAAAACAAACCAAAAAAAAAAAAAAAAAAGAAAGGCAATGCCAAACAATGCTCAAACTACTGCACAATTGCTCTCATCTCACATGCTAGTAATGTTAAAAAATTTTTTAGCCAGGCTTCAACAGTACATGAACCGTGAACTTCTAGTTATTCAAGATGGATTTAGAAAAGGCAGAGGAACCAGAGATCAAATTGCCAACAACCGATGGCTCATTGAAAAAGCAAGAGAGTTCCAGAAAAACATCTATTTCTGCTTTAATTGACTATGCCAAAGTCTTTGACTGTGTGGATCAAAACAAACTGTGGAAAATTCTTCAAGACATGGTAATACCAGACTACTGGACCTGCCTCCTGAGAAATCTGTATGCAGGTCAAGAAGCAACAGTTAGAACTGGACATGGAACAACTGACTGGTTCCAAATAGGAAAAGGAGTACGTCAAGGCTGTATATTGTCACCCTGCTTATTTAACTTATATGCAGAGTACATCACGAGAAATGCTGGGCTGGAAGAAGCACAAGCTGGAATCAAGATTGCCAGGAGAAATATCAATAACCTCAGATATGCAGATGACACCACCCTTACGGCAGGAAGTGAAGAAGAACCAAAGAGCGTCTTGATGAAAGTGAAAGAGGAGAGTGAAAAAGTTGGCTTAAAGCTCCGTATTCAGAAAACTAAGATTGTGGCATCTGGTCCCATCACTTCATGGCAAATAGATGGGGGAACAATGGAAACGGTGACAAACCTTATTTTCTTGGGCTCCAAAATCACCGCAGATGTTGACTGCAGCCATGAAATTAAAAGACACTAGCTCCTTGGAAGCAAAGCTGTGACCAACCTAGATAGCACATTTAAAAGCAGAGACATTACTTTGCCAATAAAGTCCATCTAGTCAAAGCTATGGTTTTACCAGGAGTCATGTATGGATGTGAAATGTGGACCATAAACAAACCTGACTGCCGAAGAATTGGTGCTTTTGAATTGTGGTGTTGGAGAAGATTCCTGAGAGTCGCTTGGACTGCAACAGTATAAAACCAGTCAATCCTAAAGGAAATGAGTACTGAATATTCATTGAAAGGATTGATATTGAAGCTGAAGCTCCAATACTGTGGGCACCTGATGTGAAGAACTGACTCATCTTAAAAGACCCTAGTGCTGGGAAAGTTTGAAGGCAGGAGGCAAAAGGGATGACAGAGGATGAGATGATTGGTTGGCATCACTGACTCAAAGGACATGTGTTTGAGTAAACTCTGGGTGTTCATGATGGACAGGGAGGTCTGGTGTGCTGCAATTCATGGTGTCAAAAAGAGTCGGATATGAGTGAGCAACTAAACTGAACTGAATACACTCAAATAATTCCTCACTTCAATTGGCACATGAATTTCCTCTTCACCAAAAGGCTCTAATCTCCCTAAGATGGGTTATACAGCTTTTATAGTAGATTCTTTCTCATTACTAAAATTGTTTCTATGATTATAGAAAATGCTTTAAAATTTCCTATCCTTAAAATATCTTTTGATATCACATTCCACTCTAGATATTACCCATTTTTCTCTTTTCTTCACAGAAATTACCTAAAAGAATTATATATACTCATTGTCTTGAATTCATTTCTCTTTGTCCTTTCTTGAATTTGATCAGCCACACTTTCACCCCTACTCTTCACTGGAACTGCTAGGTATTCAAGAATATCCAGGACCTCCCTGTGGCTTAACCACTAATGAATCTCGCCTTCCCCTAACTTGATGTATTGGCAGTATAAGCATTAACAGCAGCAGCTAATTTCCTTCTCCTGCATCAGCTTTCTCTCTCAGCTTCATAAACTTCTAGTTTTCCTCCTCCATTTTTCAACCTCCATTGTTAATTCCTTCTCATCATCCCAATATTTAAAGGCTGCAATCCCAGGGTACAGTTGCCAGAATTCTCTTCTCTACTTGTACTCATTTCATTGTAACTCATCTGTTCTCATGGCTATAAGTACTGCTTATATCCTCATGCTTCTCACATTTATATTCTGAACCTGGACTTCTTCCTTGAACTTCAGACTTATCTCTCCTCCTGCCAACTAAAGTTTTCTATTTGATTCTCTAATTACAATCTCAACTAAATATGCCCTACACCAAACTCGCAATCTTTCTTGCAAAAGTGGTTCTGTCACTGTTTTTTTCTATGAAGTGCAACCCTCTATTCTGGGTTCTTAGGCTCATCACTTCACATTCATACTTGAATCTCATTTTTTTTTTCTCAAACCTTTATTTAATCCATCAAAAATACCTTCAAAATACAGACTCAGACCATTTTTCATCACTTTCACCACTATCATCTTGTCAGGCCATCCCCCCCACCACAAAATCCACCCCCCTGGATTACTTCAACACATCTTGACTGTTCTATGCTTGCATTCTGAGCTATTCTGTGTCTTAATGTTGAAGTAGCATTGTTATTCTACCCCTTGGTATCTTACCTTACTCTAAGTATAAATCAAAGTCTTCATCAAATTATTAATAACTTATTAATAGTTCAGCCTCAAAATATTGCATCGCACTCAACAAAAGGCAAAACAGAAGATCCAATGACATAACTCTTTCTCTTCTGTTCTTTTTTTTTTAACCATGTAACTTCACTTAAACTTAAGAGAGATACTCCATGGCTGTTACAAATTCCTCGGCTACAACATCTCATCCTTTGGCAATGATGGTGGGGCCAGATGAAAAGAAAAAGATAAATAAGAGATAAGAGAGACTACAACAAATCTAGGCAATGGAATAACATAAGTAACAGTTAATAACAAAACATTCTTGGGCTTATGCTGTAAAGATGTAGCCTAAAACAAGATAATTGTTGCCCAAAGTCCACTTAGACATGTTCCTTTCATGTTCCTTTACACAATTTTGGCAGTTAACACGCTGTCCATTAAAAACAGCATCTGTTAGAAGGCAATTACTGTTTTTAGGGATACTTACATTGTATTAAGTTTACCCCAACAAATTTGATTTGTAAGTATTTTTTTCATGCAGGAATTTTTGAGCCCTTTTCTCTGGTGATGGAAGAAAGGCAGGAGGCAGATGGCTGAGAACACACAATCTGAAGTAAGGCTGCTGAGGTCATACAAATTCGAAACAGAAACAGACTATTTGTTAACATTCATAAGATTGCTGGGAAATGATTGTGATTGTTTTCTGTAAACACAGAAGACCTTCTTTTCCATTTATCTTCTTAAAATAATTTTGTTCAAACCATTTTCTTCTTCAATCTGGCATCCTCTAAGCTTACACTGGGAGTAATTCAACAGAGATTGTAAAAAATTGTTGCTGGGCTACTGTGTCTGAAAATTTGTGTAATGCTATTGATGGTAACAATTTCTGTCCAAGGATCTCAAATGACAAAAGAGGCAACAAAACTCATCCTTACTGGACACACAATCTGTCAAACATGAGCCTAGAAGATTTGAAAACATTAACTCTTTCTGTCTAGGCTCTGTGGATGTTCACACCTGGTAGCAGTCCAGAAGCTTCTCCCATTATCTCTTTTCCCTTCTTAGCAGTGACTTCAGAACGTTTCTACTCTGCTCAGACTTCTGACACTGTCATTTTTCCCTACTGTGGGAAATGACTCTGTTGTCGACTATATCCAGAAAACAGAACTTATAAAAAGGAACTTTCTCAGTTTTCTTCCACCAAACTAATTTGAACACATTCAATTCTCCTCCTATTTTCATTCTTTTCTAATATTAATATTTTCCAATTGCTACTTGATTAGAAAGCATCAGCATTGAAACATGCTCAAGGGATCTTTCTCCTTATAGATCTTTCTCCAGCAAATAGACAAATAGATATTCAAACCTTTTCTTCTCTTGTCTGTATCTCTTTATTTCCATCCAGAGCCAAACTTTCTACTCATAGTCTCTATGTCTTCACCTCCTTCCTTGTGGCCACAACTCTACTTTCCCCAAGGTCTCCCTCATTTGACTTTCTAATCGCTATTTTGATCTTCTAATCGCTATTTTGATCTTCTAATCGCTATTTTGATCTTCTAATTGAACTTGTCCTTGTCCCCAGGTTCCTTGATTTCTTAGAGTCATTTGGCCCCTCTCTTCTTAAAGAATTCTCTTGCCCTGACTTTTGTAACTATATATTCTCCTGATTTTCCTGTGGATTGCTTTTCTTATTCTCCCTTGTGTAACTCTTTTTGTCTGTCCTGTTTGATGCTGTATTGATATTTCTTGGGGTTCTTGCCTAGAGCTTCTCTTTTCACTATATGTATTCCCTGGAAGTCTCACTTCAGCAAATAAATTTATAATATTGTTTCTTTTTCTTTTCCCTTTTGTTGCCATAAAAATTTATGTCCAGGGAGCCTGACTCTCCTGTACACTTTGTGAATGTTTCTGGAAACCTTCTTTATAGTAGGTGGAATTAATATCCCTTTCTGATTATGAAAACAAAAATAGCATCTTCTTGGATGAATTTTGGTTTGGAGGACTCTTGTAGGTTTGTCCAAATCACTTCTCTTTAGGTCTTACTTCAGTTTCACCTCTCTTCTTTCTTTGCGACAGGTTTAGCATGAATGATTTAGCACTTCACCAGCTTACTGCACTCACTGTGTAGATTACAGCAACAGATATGTTTCCAGCCATACAACATGGCAGACAACTTGTCTTGATGGATTTTCAGGAGCATGAACTGAGGTTCTCTTTAAGGAGACCATACTCAGAGTTTTGACATAATGTATCAATACATGATAACCATGTAGTCAGAGGAGGTGGGATGAGGTGTGTGAACAGGGGGTCAATAATTTGAAATGAGTTGTAACTTAACCTTTAGGCACAAATTCATAAACTGGGCCTGAAAGGTAAACTTGTTGATCTTAGATATTGATAATTGTTTTATAATACTAATACTAAACTAGCCACATTAATTAGTGGCCTTCAGTGTAGCCACCTAGCATAAAGAACTTCCATTGGCTTTACTCAGTAAAGAACTCACTCATGAGAATGAGTTTCCTTTTTGCAAGACCTTGTCACAAGGGGCCCCTTGATATGGATTAAAAAGCTATTGAAATAGAAATAAATGACCTTCTGAGCACATCATAAACACATAGATCAGGTCTTCGAAATACAGGCTTACATTTTTCACACATTACCATATGTTCTTCACACATTGTACACCTCTTATTCAGAATCTTGGCCACCACTCAATTCTTCTCACCTGCCTTAAACTCCACAAATATATGTTTTATATTTTTATGTATAGTGCATGTATTTAGGCAAGCCAATATCCCCCTTTCAAAGAGATTTATTCACTTGGGGGAGGTCTAACTTCCATTCACTGAGTGTGCATAACTCAAATGAAAGCTAGGTTGGGTTATGTTTTTATGTCTAGGGAAGAATAAACTTCTTAAATGCTTTACAAGGCTTTTACTTTGGCACTGGGACAGGACCACCTGTGCACTCCAAGCCTGTAAAATATGAAATCGTCAATTCATTTTGGTTTCTGAAGGCTTTTTTTTTTAAGCAGAAAAGAAAGATAATCTCAGCATTGTGATGTACTGCATTCCATAGTATAGTCAAGGTAATGAGCATGTGTGAAATGGAGGCCACTAGTAACAAGAACTTTAAATTGAGGGAAAAAATGTCTAGTTTGGAGCCAAAAGCTATTGTCTTGTTAGAAGCCAACACCATCTATTGTTTCAAAAAAAATGTTCAAAATGGTAATATATGAGAGAAGGAGCTGAGTTTTATAAAAAATGAAGTTGAAAGTGCCTCACTCATGTAACAAGTGAACCTGAGATGAAAAGGCCCACTGGGGTGGAGAAAAAGCTAAGTTTTCCACATGGCTGTACATATTTTTAATAAATAAACTAAAATAATTTATTCCTCTTGTGTTCCAATAGCCACCTCTCTGCCACCTTGCAGTTTAATTTACAGAGACTCTGTGACATGTTATTTTTATCTTCGTAGTGCAAACATATAGTAGCACAAGGCAGCAATAGAAATGCAAAATCACAGCTTTTCTAATCCAGATACTTAAAGTTTAAAAGTGTCTGGGGCTTACTTTTCTTAGAGACACACTATACTTTATGGCCAGCAACAGGAGGTACTCCTGCAGGAGAGCCAGGAGAGGCTATAGGTCTTCTGACTTCTTAGATGTCCCTTCCATCTGAGCCAAATAATTTCTCCTGAAGCCACCTTTTCCACCAGCTTCACATTTGTCTGCACAAGGAGATTGGAGTAAGTCTTGAATTAGATGGTAAATTGGTAAATTTACTCCCTCTTATTTTATTTCTGAACCTAGGCTAACCAGGCTCAAGTTTTTCATTGTTTTGGAATTGATATATGCAGGTTTATAAGACATCTGTGTAACCTATACATTTGAGTCACACAGATCAATAGAGTAGAGGGGTAGAAAGTAAAACCAAATAAATTATCAGCCAACCTATTATTTTCAACAACCAGAGGAGTCAGACCTCAGCATCTGGTAATCCTATGTAAACAGGTCCACGGAGTCTTCAACTTTGACCTGGAATCTACCACTCTAAGGAGAAGGGGCTCATGTAACATTCTCACACTTCAGCCAAGTATAGCTCACCTCACTCAGAAACAACCCTATTGCGGGCTGTGTCATTCACATCCATCTTGCACAGATATACAAATAACAATTTTCACTGCATAATTATGACCACAGCCCCAATCAAATAAACCTTGCACATGAGATTGTCAATAGCTGTGAAGCCTGCTTCTTATGGACTGTGGGAGTCACCCAGGGAAAATGAGGAGAAATTAGTTTATTTTACATATTACGAAGACTGGCATGTACTCTTTTTTATGACATAAGTGTTTGTGTGCCATGATTCTTGGCTACATGAACATTAAATTCCTTTATAATTATGCTTTTTATGTATTCATGCTGGGGCATAGCTCAAAATATTTGGATTCACACATGATGTACAAAGGGGGGCTTTTCACACAAAGAAATGCTCTAATTATATACAATGCCTGTCTCAGATAGGTGGTATGAAAGGCAATGAAAAGAAGCTATTGCTTGCTTTCTCAGGATTTATTGTACCCATTTGTCTATTTCATCATGAAATGTCTCTGTGCCCAGAACATTAGGGGAAAGGAAAAAAAGTATGTATTTCAAAGTGTGTTTCCCGGCTAGGGAGAGGGCATCCTCTACCAAATAAATCTTAGATCAAAACCATCATGAATCCTCTTGTAGATGGCAAACTCATAGAACTATGCTTTTCAGCTAAGCACAAGGACGTCTATTTCTCTAAAACAACCCTTGGTCCAAGTGGCTGGGCCTATGAGGATGGATTCAGACCCGCCAAGTTTCCACTGTGTCCTTGGCTTTGTCATTTTGTCGTCCTCTGGTTGACTTTCACTCAACAAGGAACTTTAGATTCAGATTTGCCCCTGTAAGGATTTGGCGACACTCTTTTGCTACCCTCTTGTATTTCCTTGGCCACACTGAAATACTCTTGCTGAAGGAACTAAGTCTTGCCCATTCTTATCTCCAGTTTTTGGTCTGATTTTTCAATCATTTGACAAATATTTACTTCGTTCTTATTATATGCTAGGTAATAAATGCTGAGAGTACAATGATGAACAAGATATAGTCTCTAATGGAAACGATTATCTGGCAGAGGTTACAGGTAACTACAAGGACAATTATCATACAGTATCATCAGTGTCGTGAGAAGACACAGTTTGGGTTTTGTGTCAGCAAGAAGAACAGACACATAGTCAGTAATGGGGCCATTAGTTGGGAATGTATGCAAGGGAGTATTCCTGGAGAAAGAGCCATAACCTTTGTGTAGAAATAACAGGAGAGAGTCTGGACACAGTCTGGAGCTGCTATACAGGACTTTTTATCGCCTCGTGAATTCAACTTCCCATTTGCTATACTAGTTCCTTCTCAAACTTCACTGCTCCTTCTTCCCTCAGTCCTATGATAAGATACTTAGTTAATTAAATTACCCACAACTTTACCTTGAGAACAATGGCTCATGTAACGCAAGGGAGACTGCGATTGTGAGGCTCACAGCAGTGGCCAGTAGGGTATCTGGGCAAAGCACCAATATCTCCTAAACTATGGTCTTCCTTTTCCCATTCGTAACATAGTTTATGTGTCTTCTCTATCTTACTCTTCTATTTAAATACTAAATACCAAGTTTCCCTGATTCATTTAAACAAATGTTTGGACCAGTTTTAGGTGTACAGCAAAATTGAGAGTAAGATACCGAGATTTTTTTCATATATCCTCTGCCCTCACACAGGCATAGCCTCCCCCATTATTAACATCACTCACCAGGGTGGTATATTTGTTACAATTGATGAACCTTCATTGACAAATCATAATTGCCCAAACTCTGTAGTTTACATTGGAGTTTAGACTTGACAGTGTAAATTCTTGGACAAATTTACAAGGACATGTATCCATCACTATACTATCACTTAAAGTGTTTTTACCTCCCTAAAAATCCTCTGTACTCCACCTGTTCATCTGTTTTCCAACTCTGATCCTGGCAACCACTGACCTTTTATTGTCTCTAGAACTTTGCTGCTACTACTAAGTTACTTCAGTCGTGTCCGACTCTGTGTGACCCCATAGATGGAACCCCACCAGGCTCTCCCGTCCCTGGGATTCTCCAGGCAAGAGCACTGGAGTGGGTTGCCATTTCCTTCTCCAATGCACGAAAGTGAAAAGTGAAAGTGAAGTCACTTAGTCGTGTCTGACTCTTTGCGATCCCATGGACTGCAGCCTACCAGGCTCCTCTGTCCCATGGGATTTTCTAGGCAAGAGTACTGGAGTGGGGTGCCATTGCCTTCTCCTAGAACTTTGCCTTTTCTAAAATATTATAGACTTGGAATCATACAGTTCAGATGGCCTTCTTTCCCTTAGCAATATCCACCTAAGTTTCCTCTGTGTCTGTTCATGCTCAGTAGCTCAATTTCTTTTAGTACTGAATAATATCACACTGACTGGATGTACCAGTTTATCCATTTGCCTAATGAAAGACATCTTGATTCCCTCCAAGTTTTGGCAGTTACTCACAGAACTGCTCTAAACATTTGTGTGCAGGTTTTGGTGGTCACTAAGTTTTTAACTCCTTTGGGTAAATACCAAGGAGCACAATCACTAGGATTATATGAGAAGACTATGCAGAGCTTTATTAGAACCATCAAACTGTCTTCAAAAGTGACCACATCATTTTATATTCCTACAAGCAATGTATGAGAGTTCTGTTGCTTCATATGCTTGTCAGTATTTGATATTGGCAATATTCTAGATTTAGGAATAGGTATGTAGTAGGAGAAGGCAATGGCACCCTACTCTAGTACTCTAGCTTGGAAAATCCCATGAGCAGAGGAGCCTGGTAGGCTGCAGTCCATGGTTTCGCAAAGAGTTGGATGTGACTGAGCGACTTCACTTTCACTTTTCACTTTCATGCATTGGAGAAGGAAATGGCAACCCACTCCAGTGTTCTTGCCTGGAATATCCCAGGGACAGGGGAGCCTGGTGGGCTGCTGTCTCTGGGGTCGCACACAGTCGGACATGACTGAAGCGACTTAGCAGCAGCAGCAGCATTTCACTATTGTTTTAATTTACATATCTGATGACATATGATATATTAACAGATTATCTTTTCATAAACTTATTTATGACATGTATATCTGTTTTTGTAATTTTTTTTTCCTTTTCTCAAATAACCAGTTTTGGCTTTTGTTGACTGTCTCTGTTATTTTTGTTTTCAATTTTCAGTTCAGTTCAGTTCAGTTGCTTAGTTGTGTCTGACTCTTTGCAACCTCATGGACTGCAGCATGCCAGGTCTCCCTGTCCATCACCAACTCCTGACAGACTCATGTCCATTGAGTTAGTGATGCCATCTAACCATCTCATCATCTGTCATCCCCTTCTCTTCCCACCTTTGGTCTTTCCCAGCATCAAGGTCTTTTCAAATGGGTTGGTTCTTCACATCAGGTGGCCAAAGTATTGGAGTTTCAGCTTCAACATCAGTCCTTGCAACACTCAGGATCTTTGGGATGGACTGGTTGGATCTCCTTGCAGTCCAAGGGACTCTCAAGAGTCTTCTCCAACACCACAGTTCAAAAGCATCAATACTTCTGCGCTCAGCTTTCTTTATAGTCCAACTCTCACATCCATACATGACTACTGAAAAAACCATAGCTTTGACTAGAAGGACTTTTGCTGGCAAAGTAATGTTTCTGCTTTTTAATATGCCGTCTATGTTGGTCATAACTTTCCTTCCAAGGAGTAAGTGTCTTTTAATTTCACGGCTGCAGTCACCATCTTCAGTGATTTTGGAGCCCCCTGAAATAGTCTTTCACTGTTTCCACTGTTTCCCCATCTATTTGCCATGAAGTGATGGGACTGGATGCCATGATCTTAGTTTTCTGAATGTTGAGTTTTAAGCCAGCTTTTTCACTCTCCTCTTTCACTTTCATCAAGAGGCTCTTTAGTTCTTCTTCACTTCCTGCCATAAGGGTGGTGTCATCTGCATATCTGAGGTTATTGATATTTCTCTTGGCAATCTTGATTCCAGCTTGCGATTCATCCAGCCAAGCATTTCTCATGATGTACTCTGCATATAAGTTAAATAAGCAGGGTGACAATATACAGCCTTGATGTACACTTTTCCTATTTGGAACCAGTCTGTTGTTCCATGTCCAGTTCTAACTGTTGTTTCCTGACCTGCATACAGATTTTTCAAGAGACAGGTCAAGTGGTCTGGTAAAATTTCAATTTTAATTTAGTAATTTTGCTCCTCTATTTATTATATCTTTAATTCTACCTTCTTGGGGTTTATTTTATTCTTTTTTCCCCTCCAAATTTTGAAGTTAGACTGTTAAATCATTAATTCTCATTAATTTTTTATATAACTTAATGTTATAAATCTCCAATGAATATTGCTTTTACTGTATGTTCTAGGATGTCCACCCATATTTTTTGCTGTAGGAGGAAACATAAGTGGAAGGGTGTACTTATCTAGTTTCTGGTTCCTTGTTGTTTTAATCACTGATTTTTTACTTTTATTCTGAATTTTTTGTCTGGCTTTAACTGGTCAAAACCTTCATGTTTGGGGATTTCCTTTGCTTTATATTTCTTATCTCTTTTGAATCACTCCTTCATCCAAGGTGGACTAATAGTCAAGAGCTCAGAGTTCTAGTCTTAGGTCTAGATATGATTGTATTAGTTTTCTAATACTGATATAACACGTTTCCACAGACTTGGCAGTTTAAAACAACACAAATTTACTATTTTATATTCTGTCAGTCAAAACTTTGACTTCTTACTGGTCTTAATTGGCTAATAGTAAAGTGTCAATAGGCCTGCTTTCCTTTTAGGAGTCTCTTAAGGAGGATGCAATTCCATGTTCCATTGCATTGTTGGCAGAATCTAGTTTCTTAAGGTTGTAAGAATGAGATCTCACTTTTGTTGCTCTTCCTTACTGAGAATTGGGGCTTCTCTGATGGTTCAGCAATAAAGAATCTGCCCATCAAGGCAGGAAATGCAAGAGATGCATGTTTGCTTTCTAGGTTGGGAAGATCCCTTGGAGTAGGGAGTGCCAATTCCACTCTGGTGTGCTTGCCTGGAAAGTCCCATGGACAGAAGAGCCTGGTGGGCTACAGTCCATGGGGTCACAAAGAGCTGGACATAACTAAGTGACTACACACACACTGAGAATTACTCTTCACATTTATAGGATACTTACATTTCTTGACTAGTCATCCCCTCTCAACCATCGTTAGTACCAGCAGTGAGTTTTATTCCTTCATGCTTCTAATTTTTCCTGTTGTGTCTTCTGTTTCATCTCTCTTACATCCTACTTTTAAGATTCTTCACTTTTCTTATTCAAATGAATAGATTAGGCTCACCTTCAGTTCAGTTCAGTTGCTCAGTTGTGTCTGACTCCTTGCGACCCCATGAATCGCAGCACACCAGGCCTCCCTCTCCATCACCATCTCCCGGAGTTCACTCAGACTCACCTCCATCGAGTCCATGAAGCCATCCAGCCATCTCATCATCGGTCGTCCCCTTCTCCTCCTGCCCCCAATCCCTCCCAGCATCAGAGTCTTTTCCAGTGAGTCAACTTTTCGCATGAGGTGGCCAAAGTACTGGAGCTTCAGCTTTAGCATCATTCCTTCCAAAGAAATCCCAGGGTTGATCTCCTTCAGAATGGACTGGTTGGATCTCCTTGCAGTCCAAGGAACTCTCAAGAGTCTTCTCCAATACCACACTTCAAAAGCATCAATTCTTCAGTGCTCAGCCTTCTTCACAGTCCAACTCTCACATCCATACATGACCACAGGAAAAACCATAGCCTTGACTAGACGGACCTTAGTCGGCAAAGTAACGTGTCTGCTTTTGAATATACTATCTAGGTTGGTCATAACTTTTCTTCCAAGGAGTAAGTGTCTTTTAATTTCATGGCTGCAATCACCATCTGCAGTGATTTTGGAGCCCAAAAAAATAAAGTCTGACACTGTTTCCACTGTTTCCCCATCTATTTCCCATGAAGTGATGGGACCAGATGCCATGATCTTCGTTTTCTGAATGTTGAGCTTTAAGCCAACTTTTTCACTCTCCTCTTTCACTTTCATCAAGAGGCTTTTTAGCTCTTCTTCAAAATCCAGAATAATCTTGCTATTTCAAAATCTGTAACCTTTCTCATATTAGCAGAATCCCTTTTTCCATATTCATAGGTTTAGGGGCTTAGAGTCTAGATGTCAAGGGGTGGGGGTGGGGGTATTGTTCTGCCTGTCATAATGATTTTTACCTCTCTCTGCCTCAGTTTTTTCATTTGTGTAGTGGAACTAATAGCTCTCACTTATATTGTTGTGAAGATCCACTTACTGACTTGTAAGGACCAATTGATGAGCTTTATATAATCTGTATATTTGAAAGTAATATACAAATTTGAGACACAAATAATATTGCTAATAATATACTTGGTAGACATTGGGTCTTATTTGACATCGAGTCTCCAGTGACTAGCAAAGGCCCTAACTCTCAGTAACTCTTTGCTGAGTGACAATATGAATAACTATTATTATCATTATCCTTCACTGGGACAGATATCACTTTTGTGGGACTTTAAGGTTTCCTAATGTTTTGATTCAGTTCAGTTCAGTTGCTCAGTCATGTCCAACTCTGTGACCTCATGGACTGCAGCACACCAGGCCTACTTGTCCATCACCAACTCCCAGAGTTCACTCAGACTGATGTCTATTGAGTTGGTGATGCCATTCAACCATCTCATCCTCCCACCTTCAGTCTTTTCCAGCATCAGGGTCTTTTCCAATGAGTCAGTTCTTTGCATCAGGTAGGTGGCCAAAGTATTGGAGTTTCAGCTTCAGCATCAGTCCTTTCAATGAATATTCCTGACTGATTTCCTTTAGGATGAACTGGTTGGATGTCCTTGCAGTCCAAGGGAATCTCAAGAGTCTTCTCCAATACCACAGTTCAAAAGCATCAATTCTTCTGCCCTCAGCTCTCTATCATCCAACTCTCACATCCATACATGACTACTGGAAAAACCATAGCTTTGACTAGACGGACCTTTGTTTGCAAAGTAATGTCTCTGCTTTTTAATATGCCGTCTAGGTTGGTCATAACTTTTCTTTCAAGGAATAAGCGCTTAGTCCTAAAGTTTAGTGCTTTCTTTAAGATATAGAGTATACAATTATACATGCAAAACTAGGTACATGGCCTTGGAAACACCTTTGGAAATAAGGAGCCCTAAGATTTAATTTTCATTAGTTTTTTTCCCAAATCTGCCTCTTATCTTTACTGTTGTTCCTTTTGTCCTTTCTTGTCCCACTGGTTTGCTCTTACACTTTATTCTGGCTTTTTTTTTTTTTATTGGGGGGTGGTTTATCTTGGCTTCAAACCTCATTCCATTGATTTTCATATTGTTTCTGGCTCAGTGTGACAGTAGCTATGTAAGAAATGAATATAATTAATGTTTTTAGCATATATTTGTTGAGTGCCCTCAATATGCCAGGTGTTGGGCTCAGAGCTATGGGCACTATGATGACACCTATGTCACATTTCATAAATTTCCAGGTTTTAACTGAGAGTAAGATAAGTCCTGAAGGCAGAGGGTCCCAGGCAGGTGATTTACTTAAAGTAGTCTGAGGAAAACTAGCTTGAACAAAATTAGATCTATAAGAAGATATGACTCAAATCCAAACTGGCAGAAGTATAAGCAAAAATGAGAAAGAAGAATATATTTAAAAGTCTAGAGCAATGGAAGCAAGACAGACCTTGCACATGTGAGGAGAGAGTATAGGAGCGCAAATCAGAAATCGGGTTCTGAAGGGTTAGGACATAAGGTGACTTTAGACCACATAGGGTGTGGGAGGCAGTGACTGAAAAGAACTTCACAGGGCAACATGCCAGTTCTGAAGTTGCTCTTTATCAACTTACCTTGAGATCTTAATTTGACATCAAAATCTCTTTCCAGAAAATTTCATCAGTCTTTTCACTTCGAGTGTCAAGACAAACTTATTAATCTCTCATAGACATTGTGATGTTTGACACATATTATATTACTGGGATAAATGGAATTATTAATAGAAATTCCAGGGAACTTGAAGTCTCCTGGGAAATATATTTAAAATGAGGAGACAGGATTACTTTATTTTCTGGAAAGCCTTTTAATAAAGTCACAAGAAGCACACACCGTATAACCTCGGCTATATCTAACAACACACATTCTATGCTTAGTCTATCTTGGCACACAGTATGTACTTGTTTGTTCATAACTGAGTGGGGTTTCATATATCTGAGGCATTTTCACATGTTTTAAAATTCTCAGAGTGAAGGAAGGTGGCGTTTCTTATTTTGCTTGGAGTTTGCTCTTGCTATCAATGATTTATTCTCAGAAGTCCGGATACTGTTTTGTTCCAGAAGCTGTGCTATATGTGGAGGATACTAAAACAAGGAGATTATAATCCCTGCCTTAGAGATGTCTCCAGCACAGATCATCAAATAGAGGAATGCTCCATGTCTGGTGAAACTTACTCTCAGGAAGGAAAGGCCCTTCTGCCTAGAGAGTTGGTGGAAAACTTTTCAAAGCCTGACATTTTGGTGTTATGTCCTGAAAGATGACTGGGTATTTTTCAGGTGGAGTTAGTGAAAGTGGTCATTATGTAATCAAGGTGAAAGGGGAATGGGGTTGGGGAGCAACCGTGTGAATGGGTGTACTGGTGAAAATTTTCAAGTAGTTTAGGTATTTGTAAGGACAGGAAACGATGACTGTGTAACAGATGATAAGGTTACAAAGGTTAAGGGCTTGAAGTGGTGCCAGATCTCAGGGACACTGCTATCAAGTCTTTCCTCTTCTGCCACTGGACTGCTTCCTAACTGGCTTGTTTGTCATAATGCCCCTTCATCCTTGGTGTCTGGCATATCACGGGTACTCAGATATTGCTGTGGAAGGATAAAAGCCTGAGTAGATGAATACAACAGTGCTTCCGAATGCCCTGAAGTTTCTTTTTCTACCTTAGGGCCGTGTGGACAGATCCATTTATTTTTCTGTCTTATTGTCCTCTCTGCTTTGTACTCATATGCTCTCTCTCTCTCTTTCTCACCCAGACTCCCACAGACTGGTTACCACCAGCATCCATTCTGATTGATAAGTTGTTTATAATTCTCAAGTATAAGTGCATTCAGGAACTTTAAGGCCAGTTAGCCAACACTCTCATAATGAACTCTGGATGTGTGAGCTCGAGAATATATGAACAGAAAATTATAGTTGCCACTTTTAACAAGTTCAAATCACTCATATTAACTTTGACTGTATTTCAATAATCATCTCTTTTCTGATTCAGCTCAACTAAACTAGAAATGCTCCTCTTTGGAGACCTTTCCTTTTTTTTCATTTGATTAAAGCAAGACAATGAAGAAATACCTAAAAATCAGATCTAATTATCCCTTAGGATGCATTAACTTTGATTAAAAACAGGAAACTTGCTATATTTAAGAAAACATTAAATAATCTCTTTCTTTGTAATTTTTCTGATTGCAACATTTAATTTCAATAATAGATTGGAAAAACCTGTTTTTTCAGTAAGTTGTTTAGCTACCATAAGGAACAATGAATATTTACAATCTATACATCCTTTGTGTAGAAAGGAGACACTCTGAATATCATTTGATAAAACCTTTTGAGTGCAGATTTGAATAAAGTTTGATGGTTGTTTGCTCCCTTCACTCTACTCTTTGTTAACTCTGACTTCTCCAGATCGCAAGTCTTTCTTTAGGTCTTGTTCAGCCTTCCTGCAGTCATATTTTACTGTTTTATATCCCAATCCCTCAGAGTTTTGCTCTCAGTGGAGTAATGGAATTCAAACTGTAAACAAAATCATGTTACCCGGTGGAAGCATGTAAACATGTAAGCTGTCCATCTGAAAACCCAGAGTCACAGCATTCACAGTGGGCATTTTACGTTCTACTTAAACAGAGAGAAGTACATCTTCTGTTTGTCAAGAGAAAGTACTTGTCTCCAGCTGATGTATGAATGAAAAGAAGAAAATCTAGCCATGGTTTCCAGTTTTATGGACAGATGGAGGTACATGAGCCATTTTCAGACTGTAGACCTTAGAACTGTGTCTTCTTTTGCAGCCTGAGGAGTAGAAATTTCTTTTTCTTCCTCTGGAAGACATGTTAGACCTCAGAAAATACCTGCGACCCTGTGGCATTACCATATTTCCAATGACATTTTAACTTATACAGACGATCTGAAAAGATTCCTTTACAATGATCTTTCCAGCTGCTTCAGATGCACACAAAAGATGAATCACTCTACTAACAAGGGTATTTTCTTAACAGCATGGATTGAATGGGAAGGGTGGAGGGAGGTGGCAATGAATAAAGAAACTTGATTGCTTCTGTTTGAAATAACTATCTGATTAAAACAACAGCAACAATAACAACACCAACAAAGAGGAAAATATACTTTGCCACCAAAAAAAAAAAAACCACAACAATTTTCACTTTGGATGGACCATTTCCTTTGAAATGAAAAGAAAAAAATGAAGCAGTTACACCATGGGTGTCCCTTGCACAAGATGTATCCAACCTATAACTTCTGATTACTCAGAAATTCAGGGAAAGTAAATCCAGATAGGATTAAGAAAGCCCCCAGGGACTAACAAGTGAGAGAATATTTACTTGTTTGTACCAAATAGTTGACTGAATAATGAATAACTATTAGCTTAAATTGCAATAAACACAGTTATTTAACTGAGATCTAACAGTTGCATTTTTCTTTTTTTCTCCTAAGCAGCCTCTGAACAGCATCTTCAGAGTATCTCATAAAAAGGATAACTATGATCTCTATATCTGAATAGCAGATTTGTTTTCTAGCATTTTTCTGATCCTTCCTTTTGTTCTATAAGATGCTGCTTGTTAAAATATAAGAACAAACACACACAAAATCATCTCCCTCTATTTATATAAGAGTAAAGGTTTGCTTTATCTAGAAATACTTAAGGCTTTTATAGTAAAGTGATATTTTTAGAAACAGAAGACCAGGTTCTAACTCAGAATTAAGTTTTGCAGTCATTGGTCATCTTCACCCTCCCCTCCTCCTGTATCCTCTGGGAGTGAATCTGTTGATATTAAGGTCTATTAAGTTAGATCAACTGACACATTTAACTTTTTTTTCTTATTACACTTTCTCTAGGATATCCCATTAAACAATAATTTTTTAGTCAGAAAACCACCCAGGACTTCTAAGAAGCAATTCTTTAAGAGAGGAAAGGATGGACGGGACCTTCTAGACTATATACATGTATATGATATATACCATATATATATATATATGATAGTAGGAAGAAGCATGAGGGTCTATTTGGAGAAAAATGGAATGGAAAGAGATATTTGTGAACAGGGTTTAGGATATTAGTTTCACTGAGAGTAGGGATAGACCCTGTAGAAAAGGTTGTCATTATATCTTTTTTGTCCAGATGTATCTAGGTTATAATTCACAGTACTAACCTAAATTGGAGAAGGCAATGGCACCCCACTCCAGTACTTTTGCCTGGAAAATCCCATGGATGAATGAGCCTGGTAGGCTGCAGTCCGTGGGGTCGTGAAGAGTCAGACATGACTGAGTGACTTCAGTTTCACTTTTCACTTTCATGCATTGGAGAAGGAAATGGCAACCCACTCCAGTATCTTGCCTGGAGAATCCCAGGGACGGGGGAGCCTGGTGGGCTGCCGTCTATGGGTTGCACAGAGTCCAAAATGACTGAAGCGACTTAGCAGCAGCAGCAACCTGGAATCTTTTTCTCCCTAAATTATCCTCTCCTCCTCCCATCCAGTTCATGGAAGAGGTATGAAAAGGCAGAAAGTAGGAATAGTCAATCTTTGGGGCTTTTTACTTGTCAGTTTATCTGTTTGATTTTTAAGCACCCCATAGAGGAGAGAGAAATGGCAGCTTGGACAAAATTCCTTAACTAGAAGCAGTTGACAGAGCTGAACTCAATCTCTTAAGACTAGAGAGATGTGTCTTAGCCTGGAAGGAGAAAGCAAGATAGCATGTTCAAACCCCTATGGAGTAGAGACTGGGGCCTCAGTCACCAACTGGGATGGTGAACAGGGGCAAAAGTCTCAGAGAGGAAAACACTATGAGGGGTATTTGAAAAGGTGGTATTCATAGATAAGCTCAGGGAAGCATTCCATGTCTGAAATCATGAGAGACTCAGCAGACTAGAAGGGGTCATGTGGATTACAGCTGAGGGTGTCTCAGTGGCTTTCTGTGTAGTAAAAGCTTGAGGATCAGAAAGGTCCCAATCCTGAATTCCAGGTCACTCTTCAAGTCCCCAAAAGGAGACAGAAACTTACAAGTGGGACTGAGCTTAAGTTTTCCATCATCTCTGTGGTAAAAGTGAGTCTCAAAATAAAAAAAAAAAATTGAGTTTTATAATACATGGGATTGTCTATTCCTTGATCAATTGAATTTGTGGGTTGTGTTTCACACTTTCAACAGGATCAGAAAGAACAAAGACTCTAATATTGGATTGATGATACAGGGAGTGGAGTTGAGAAGGCAAAACAGAAAAGTACCCATGTGATGTGGCAGGTACCTGAACCATCCTCTCCTGATGCTCTGCAGTCTGCAAACACCTTGAGTTGAGTAGGTAGGAGACTGAAAGGACTGAGTACTAATTGCTTCAGTCAATATTGGAAGGTGAAATGTAGCCCTGAGGGTTCAAGATCAGTGCTGTTCTTTAAAAGTCAGCTGGGTGACGTGTAGACCAGTGAAACAATCACAGCAGGAGATCAGCATTGACTAGTAAACTGTGTGGGGCCAGTCTTCATCATCCACTGTGCTGCATCAGATGCAAAGAAGGTGGTTATTAGAGACACTGGATTTCTGTATGTTTGGGTTTGAAAGTCTGTAAAATCTTTTCAGTTTGTACAAACTGCCATGATTGTGAACAAACTAGGGAGAGCCGTGGAACACCAAGAGGAAGAAACTGGGCTTATTTTTATAAGACAAACAATGCTTGAGTTATTGATTGGAAATATGTTTGTATCTGTGCTCAGATTTTGTGAAGCAATTCATATAGAAATAATTCGCACAAAGTGGTTGTCTTCAGAGAAATCTGTTTCACACTGCAGTACTGATTTTCTGAATATCAGAGGATCTATTTGGGCCAGTTGGCCTTCAATTACTTCATATAGCAGATAGAAATTGAGTTCATTTTAAGGTTGTTTGGTTTTTTGAGCCAAGTAAAGATTTTGGGTTAAGAATATTAGATTAGAGACTGGGCTTCAATTTTTAGAAGTCATATAATTTTGGGCATGATCTTTCTGACTGCTTCCGTGTTTGTAAAATAGACATAATAGTATTGCATGGTGATGTAGAAGGGAACTATGAGTACAGGTTGACATTTTGATCTCCAAGGAAGTATGATGGAAGTACAGAGGAGGAATCATTAATTCTTCCCCAGGGACAGAATTGGAGTAAGTGACAATTGACTTTGGGATTAAAGGTTGACTAGAATTTCACTGGCAACCACAAGCATAATCACAACAAGAAAAAGAGACAGTTTTCACACACATAACGGATTAAGCAAAGCAACAGAGGTATAAGTAACACCATGTGCTATGTGCAATAAAATCATCCTGAATCAGTGCACACTCATCCACGTTTGGCATTCAGCAGTCCATTAACATGCATTCTATCTGAAGCACCCATAATTCTGCTGAAGACAATGTATCTGTTCATGTGTGGGACAGGCTAAAATTGCTAGGGAGTGAAAGCATCCAGCAGCAAAATACCTCTTGGAAGCAGTTGGGATTAGGCATTGGCTAATAGGGAGGAGTGTTTGGTATTTCAGGATTCTCCAGTGAGACTGAACCTTAGTTGCCCTATTTAAAAAACTGCTTTATAATGCATATCTTACTGGTTCTTTTTCCCCCCTGTCTCTCCTTTCCTGAGTGTTTATGGTATTTTCTAGGGCCATCTTCAAGCAATAAAGCAATTGCATACAACTCCTTGTCTTGTGATGTGAGAAAATTGTGTCTATGTTCATGAGAAATATTGGCCTGTAGTTTTCTTTTCTTGTAATATCATTGGTTTTGATATTAGGTAGTATTGTTGGCCTCATAGGATGAGTTAGGAAACATTTCCTGTTTCAGTCTTCTGAGAAAAATTGTTCAGTTCAGTTCAGTCGCTCAGTCGTGACTCCTTGCAACCTCATGAATCGCAGCACACAAGGCCTCCCTGTCCATCACCAACTCCCGGAGTTCACTCAGACTCACATGCATTGAGACAGTGATGCCATCCAGCCATCTCATCCTCTGTTGTCCCCTTCTCCTCCTGCCTCCAATCCTTCCCAGCATCAGAGTCTTTTCCAATGGGTCAACTCTTCGCATGAGGTGGCCAAAGTACTGGAGTTTCAGCTTCATTCCCTCCAAAGAACTCAGGGCTGATCTCCTTCAGAATGGACTGGTTGGATCTCCTTGCAGTCCAAGGGACTCTCACGAGTCTTCTCCAACACCACAGTTCAAAAGCATCAATTCTTCGGCGCTCAGCTTTCTTCACAGTCCAACTCTCATATCCATACATGACCACTGGAAAAACCATAGCCTTGACTAGACGGACCTTTGCTGGCAAAGTAATGTCTCTGCTTTCCAATATACTATCTATGTTAGTCATAACTTTTCTTCCAAGGAGTAAGCATCTTTTAATTTCATGGCTGCAGTCACCATCTGCAGTGATTTTGGAGGCCCCCCCCCCCAAAAAAAAAGTCTGACACTGTTTCCACTGTTTCCTAATCTATTTCCCATGAAGTGGGACCAGATGCCATGGTCTTCGTTTTCTGAATGTTGAGCTTGAAGCAAATTTTTTCACTGTCTACTTTCACTTTCATCGAGGCTTTTTAGTTCCTCTTCATTTTCTGCCATAAGGGTGGTGTCATCTGCATATCTGAGGTGATTGATATTTCTCCCAGCAATCTTGATTCCAGCTTGTGTTTCTTCCAGCCCAGCGTTTCTCATGATGTACTCTGCATAGAAGTTAAATAAGCAGGTTGACAATATACAGCTTTGACTCACTCCTTTTCCTATTTGGAACCAGTCTGTTGTTCCATGTCCAGTTCTAACTGTTGCTTCCTGACCTGCATACAGATTTCTCAAGAGGCAGGTCAGATGGTCTGGTATTCCCATCTCTTTCAGAATTTTCCACAGTTTATTGTGATCCACACAGTCAAAGGCTTTGGCATAGTCAATAAAGCAGAAATAGATGTTTTTTTTTTTTAACTATCTTGCATTTTTGATGATCCAGTGGATGTTGGCAATTTGATCTCTGGTTCCTCTGCCTTTTCTAAAACCAGCTTGAACATCTGGAAGTTCACGGTTCACGTATTGCTGAAGCCTGGCTTGGAGAATTTTGAGCATTACTTTACTAGCATGTGAGATGAGTGCAATTGTGCGGTAGTTTGAGCATTCTTTGGCATTGCCTTTCTTTGGGATTGGAATGAAAACTGACCTTTTTCCAGTCTTGTGGCCACTGCTGATTTTCGAAATTTGCTGGCATATTGAGTGCAGCACTTTCACAGCATCATCTTTTAGGTTTTGAAATAGCTCAACTGGAATGCCATCACCTCCTCTAGCTTTGTTAGTAGTGATGCTTTCTAAGGCCCACTTGACTTCACATTCCAGGATGTCTGGCTCTAGGTGAGTGATCACATCATCGTGATTATCTTGGTCATGAAGATTTTTTTTGTATAGTTCTTATGTGTATTCCTGCCACCTCTTCTTAATATCTTTTGCTTTTGTTAGGTCCATACATTTCTGCCCTTTATCAAGCCCATCTTTGCATGAAATGTATTAGAATGATATATTTTTCTTCACTTGTTTAGCTTTAATCATTGTATGTTTTGGCCTTCCCAGGTGGCACTAGTGGTAAAGAACCTGCCTGCTAATACAGGAGATGTAAGAGATGTGAAGAGGCCAGCTAGAAATGAATCAGTGGCTGAATTGTGTTTTGAAACTCAAGGAAAAATACACACAAAAAACCACATTTATGCACCATGTCACATCTAATTATTTCTTTCTTCCTTCTCTCCCTCCGTTTTCCTTCCTTTATTCCTTTTTTTTGCATTATTTCAATATAATTTACCTATCAGTAATTTTGTTTCTTTTTTTTCCCAACTAGAGGGCATATAGAGTCTTGTCGGGATAAAGTATCAAATTTCTGTTTGCTGATAGTTTTTGTGAGCCTTTATGTGTGTAACTGAAATAATACCATTTTTGAATCATTCATCTTTTTTAACTTCACAGCTTTTTGAGTCCTGGTTTTTAATAATTCAAGAGATATGGGATATTGGTCAATGTGAATGACAGAATTTCATAGTTTTTACCATTGTTGTAATAGTGTTTAAAAAGGTTTTGTGACTAAAATTTATCCTAAGTTTTTCATTCCTAATAATGTATATGCTTACAGACTTCACTCAAATCCAAATGATCTCTTTCAGGATATTTGCACAGCTGTGACAATTTGACATATATCACTTCTCCTTGATTTATAATTTTTGTTATTTCTTCAGTCAATCAATCAAGTTAGTCAATAAGTATTTATACAGTTTCTATTTGTAATAACAGATCTTTACGCTTAAAGATCAGGCCTGCCAAGGGAATCCTTCACAGGGCAACCAAAACTCCGATTTACCCACACTTTCAACAAATCCTCCAGCAGGTTGCTGGTTGTTTGCCTTTGGTGAGCAAGCACAGCCATAATGAAGTTCCCAAACAGTTTACACTGCAAAGGAACACTTCTCAAAGAACCAGATGGGACCTTGCCCTTGGCAGCTGGGGAAATTGTATAGGATTTAAGGCCCTCAAAGCTTTGTCCCTTATCTGTGTCTTCTCATTCCTCTGAGAAGACAAAAATTTAAACCTTAGCCACTTTAAAGATATTTGTATTTGGGGGGAATGCTGGTGCCTTTCTGAGAATCACATCTTCATCAACCATTTAACAATATATAACCCACACTTGCAAAACTTTGCATAAACACTAGAGATTCAATGACATGGAAGGCACTGAACTATGGCATCTCAGAAACCAGGGGTATTCAGTGTATATGTGTGTGTGTGTGTGCTCAGTTGTGTCCAACTCTTTGCAAACCCATGGATTGTAGCCCGCCAGGCTCCTCTGTACATGGAACTTTACAGGCAAGAATACTAGAGCGGATTGCTGTTTCTTCCTCTAGGAGATCTTCCCAACCCAGGGATAGAACCTGCATCTCCTATCTCCTGCATTGGCGGACAAATTCTTTACCACTGAGTCACTTGGGAATCCCAATCAGGATAGAAGTGCTTCTCAAATGTTTGGTATCAGGAACTCTTTACAATCTTAAAAAATCATTTAACACTCCAGAGACTTTTTAAAATGTGGATCATAGCTACTTATATTTACCATATTATCAAAAAAAAACACTGAGGACTTTTGAAATTTTAATCACTAATATATTTAAAATAAAAATAATTAGTCTATTACAAGTTAAATGTGATACCCAGGAAGCCAAAAGAAGTGTATGAATAAGGAATATTTGTCAAATGGCATGAAATATGAGAGGCCTGCAGTTGGGTCATAAGATTTACCAAGCTGGTGGTTAACTATGACCTTCACAAGAGCAGTTTTGGTAAAAGAGTAGGTGTGAAGGCCTGGTTACAGTGGATTTATGAGAGATTAGGAGGAAATTGAATAGACTGAGTATAGACCATCTCTTCCAGGTTCTCTGTTACAGAGACTAGAAGAATCAGTGTAATAGCTAATAGGAAGAGCAAGTCCACTAAATGGTGTGCTTTTTGGTTTAGATTTTGGTTTTTTAAAATGGGAGAATTAATAGAATGCTTACATGCTGATGGGGATGAGTTAGTGAGGAGAAAAGGCTGACTAAAAGAGATGGGAAAAACATCTTAGAGAATGCAACAGGGCTTGGGGTCTAGTACACAAGTGGGGAGATTGGCTCAAGAAAGACCACAGAAAATATGTCTTTCAAAACAGCCAGGAAGGCAGAGTGAGTATGAATGCCAGTGATGGGTGAGGAAAGGCAGTGGAGGAGTCTAAGCAAGTTCTCTTCTGATTGCTTTACCTTTGTCAGTGAAGGAGAGAAGTCATGAGCTGAGGGTGGAAATGGGCATGTCAGTGGTTTAAAAAAAGTGTGTGAGGAAGAGTCATCTAAGAGCTTGGGCTAGGAATGAACTAGAACAGTGACTTTCAAAGGGTGATCCTCAGGCCAGCAGTATTCACATCACCTGGAAACTTGTCAGAAATGCAAATTCTCAAGACTTATTTCAGACCCACTTCCAAATCTTCTTCGATGGATAAACTTAGCAAATCTTCCAGAGATTATGATATATGCTGACATTTCAGAGCCACTGTATGATTTTTGAGTCAACCTAACTACCTTGAATGTCAAGAACATGCAAAGTGAGACCAGTCAGCTATTGTATGGTACGTTTTTCTCCAGCCAAAATCAGATATTTTTTTTTTCATGAAATAGGTAAAAGGTTGGACTTACTGGTTATGGTCATTGTTTTCTAAAAGATTAACTGGAAAGTCTATAAAAATTACAGTAATAAATATGTTATGGGCATCCTCCCACCAACATTCATGTTAAAAGTCCTAACACAATACCTCAGAATGTGAGTATAGACATAGAACCTTGAAAGAGTTAATTATGACATCATTAGGATAGGTTCTAATCCAGAATGACTGGTGTTCTTAGAAGAGAAATTTAGGAGACAGAGAAACATGAAGGGGAGATCATGTTGAAACACAAGGTTTATATGGCTATTTATAACCAAGGACAGAGGCCTCAGAAGACACAAGCTCTGCCAACACCTTGATCTTGCACTTCCAGCCTCCAGAACTATGAGGCAATAAATCTGTGTTGTTTAAGCCACCCAGTCTGTGGTATTTTGCTTTGGCCATCCAGACAAATGAATACAAAGATGCCAGGAAAAGATTTCTTTTTCTAAATACTTAAAGTAAAAATGATTGACTTCACTTACCAGATCAGTACTTTAGCCAACTGACTAAGTATCTTTAATCCTTTCTGTAAAAGGGAATTATAATAGCATCTATGTCAAAGAGCTATTATGGAGGCAAAATGAGATAATTCATGTAAAGCTTGAGCTTAGTAAGGAACCCATGAAGTACTCAAAAATATCAGTCTGGGAAAAAAAAAAAAATGGCATCACTTCACAAAAGCATGCATGCTTGGCCAGAAGAGTCCTCGTCCACAAATCCACAGTTCGAACTCAAATTGCAAAGTCCCTGGAGGAATCATCTGTCAATTTGAGGTGTGTGTTCCTGAGCCTTGTGGCGCTGCCCTTTTCTTATTCTCTAGGATCGATTTCTGAAGCAGCCTAAAGGCCACCAAGCAGGGTTGGGACCCCTGGATTGATTTTCTATGGGGACACGGTGGGCCAAGCCCTGTCTGGTTTCTAAACTGATGCTATATTATTTCCTGGTCTCTTATGAAACTGAGCCAGGAAAATAATTTTTATAGGACAGTTGGATTTTCTCTCATGTAGGTTTATTTAGGGTGCAGGGGAGGGGGACAGAGAGGTACTGAGAGTGACTCCTTTTCATTTCATTTCAAAGCGTATTTTGTATTTCTCCATTTCAAAGTGTCATCACTGAGAAAATACTTAATTGACAACATGATAGTTCCTTATAGCAGACTAAGTCTACGCTTGGGGTGCTATTTACTGTGATCATCACTTCCAAGTGTGGTGTCTTGTTGTATTTTTCCTCCATGAGTGGTTATTTGTTGGTAATGGATTTCTGTGAGCCAAATTATATCCTCCCTTTAAGGATCATTTTGACTGTGTATCTACAACACTCTTTTCAGAAAGGGCTAATTATTATTGACAGGGATGGTAGAGAGACAGATTTTCCCTGTTCTGGGCAATTAAATAACCTTTTGTCCTAGATTATTTTGCATAGGCCTGTCATTGAACCAGCATCCTTGATTTGAGTTTAAACTGAAATAAAAATAAATGTAGGAAGTCTCGGTTTATGCAGAGACCTGTACTCCTATGATCTTAAAACCTTTAAAAAATTTGGCAAATATCCTGTTTGTAGATTTCAGACTACTCTTAGGCTCACTCCATATAAAGTATTTATCTGTAAATGCTGTATTTGTCCATTTAGGCAGAAAACCAAACTAGTGGCTTATGACTGATTCAGTACTGGATGTCTAAGAGCTTTGTTCACTTACCAGAGTTTTAGTGATTTTCTTTTGGTTTCATGAAACCTTGGTTTAATAAGGATCTCCATCCAATATTTTCTATATTTGCTCAAAATTTCTTTCCAAGGTAGTATTGAACTTTTAGCTCTATTTATGATATTTTCTATGGTGATTAGTGCAATGCTTCTATATTCATAAATCTATGTATATTTTCCTTTTTGTGTAAAATCAAAATTCACATTGTTTTACCCCTACTCCCAAGAGCTCAATTATTATTTCCACATTTTTTTATTCCTCCCTGATTTGAAAGGCCTTTCTTACATCGTGTTTTCTCATTTATGCTCAGTAATCTACATCAGATGTCTGCCTGGTTCCATGATTTGTAGGTCTATACTTTTATCACTACCATTCTACCTAGAAACCTTATATTTTCATATATGGTAAGGAGAATCCTCATCTATTGCTCTTTATCAAAACATTTTATTTATTCTGAGCTGTTTATTATTTCAAATATACTTTTGACATTATGATTTCTTACATAATACATGTTTTTGATTATAAAAATTATCACATGTAGAAGGTCATCAGATTAAAATTAAACAGCCTCTTTAATGTTTTAATCCTATCCTAGAATTAAACAATGAACAATTTTGTGAGGGTACTTATGGACCTTTTTCTAAGCATTTGCATATTCAGTTCAGTTCAGTCGCTCAGTCGTGTCCGACTCTTTGCGACCCCATGAATTACAGCACACCAGGCCTCCCTGTCCATCACCAACTCCCGGAGTTCACTCAGACTCATGTCCATCGACTCAGTGATGCCATCCAGCCATCTCATCCTCTGTCGTCCCCTTCTCCTCCTGCCCCCAATCCCTCCCAGCATCAGAGTCTTTTCCAGTGAGTCAACTCTTCGCATGAGGTGGCCAAAGTACTGGAGCTTCAGCTTTAGCATCATTCCTTCCAAAGAAATCCCAGGGCTGATCTCCTTCAGAATGGACTGGTTGGATCTCCTTGCAGTCCAAGGGACTCTCAAGAGTCTTCTATTATGTGCTACCAAAATACAGATTTTGTATTTACATGAATTATAATAATATGCAGACACATTTTTTCAATATATATCTATTAAACACTTACCCATTCTGTACCAGGTACTTGGATACGTCAGTAACAAAGACAAGCTGAGGTCACTGGGTTTGTAGGGCTTACATCCTAGCGGAGAAAAGCAGGCAGTTAAACAATACACATAATGTACAATGATGCCATTTAATATTATAGAATGTGTTTAAATACTGTGGAAAAGCAAAGTAGAATAAAGACGGTGAGAGCTTATTGTATGCACAGTAGAAACTGTTGGAATTTTAAATATGATGTTCAAGCTTCTCCCTTGAGAGAGTCAGATATGAGCAAAGACCTATAGATGGTGTTTCAAAAGCTGGTTTTATCATTTACATATTAAGGTATTTTCTTGTGGGCACATGTTCTTTGCATTGCTCTTTAATATTTTACACTAACTAATGGAGTACTGAAGATTTAAAAGATACAATGAGCAACATTTATTTACTAAACATAGAAGTATATAATCCAAATTAAGAATATATTCATTATTTTCTAACATTAGGGAGATATATTGAATTTAGCCTAAATGTCTTATAAGGTTTACTACAAAATTTTTCTTGGAGTTATTTGCTGTTTAAGGGAAGATAATATTTAAGCCAAAAGAATAAATCCATAACTGTAGAGTTGTTTTATCATTTTGCCTGGTGATGAGCTGGTTTGTGTGCTGTGGGTGGTAGGAAAGTAACCCTTTCCATTGTTTCCCAAATCTTATACTCTGCCTGTTTGTAATCTGGCCATGCTCAGCAAATAAATGTTTGCATACATTTCAAGAGACATAGTTTTTCCCTTTTTGAAATTCTGTGAGGTTGTTCATTTTCTCTCCTGAGTATTTGTGTAGAGTTTGTTTATTTGTTTGTTTTATGTCCTCTCTGCAACATTAGTGTGCCATGCTGCATTCAACAAATGGCAAGGGAATTCAATATAAGACTTTTCCAAATTCAATATTTTATGCACAGATCATGGATAAGCATTCTCTTGAGCATTATGAAGAACACTGGGGATTTGTCTGAACTCTTTGCTCAGTTTAAGATTTATTGGTACCCTTCCCACCACGTTCTTTCAGATTTCCTCATTCACTTTCTAGATGCCTGTTTTTTCAAAGTATTGCTAAGTATTGCCTTCTCCACAAAGACTTCATTACCTCTTCAGACCCAGAAACCTCTTTTCTCTAAACTCATGGGCATGCCTGGGTGTTAAGTCACTTCAGTTGCGTCCAACATTTTGCAACTCTATGGACTGTAGCCCTCCAGCCTCCCCTCTGTCCATGGGATTCTCCAGGCAAGTATACTGGAGTGGGTTACCATGCCCTTCTCCAGGGGATCTTCCCAACCCAGGGATTGAACCCGAGTGTCCTGCATTGCAGGCAGATTCTTTACCATCTGAGCCACCACCAACACCCAGACCACATTTCCAGTGACACCTTCTAGAGTGCCATTTACTGGTTATGCTTTGGGGGATTGCTATTTTGAGTAGTGGCTCTCTGACTAGATTCTAAGCATTTCCATTTATATCTAAGATGACTTTTTATCTCCTTGTCCACACCATCCAAACCTAGAGATCCTTCTACAGAACGGGTTGCTCAACAATCAATGTCCATTGTCAAGGGGATGATGCCTAGTTCACACTTTCAGGGAAGGGTAGGAAGGATGGCTCATGTGTTCTGCTGCAGGTGTCACATGAGTTTCTGCTCCACTCTGATTCCCTACCTTCTTATACTTAAGTTTTTAGAGTGATGTTGGCAAATATCACAGCTAGTGCCTGGTGGACTATGGTGAATGCATTCTTCCACTATGAACACAAGCATTTCTGAAAAGAAAATACATCAGGAAGCAGCCCAGATTCTTCTCCCTTCTGTACTCAGATTCTTTACAAGATGGAGCAAATGTGCTGTTTTACTTAATCTACCCTGGAAAGGAAAGTGACACTTTAAAGTTGATATTATAGTGTCTCAAAACCCATTGATCCAGAATCCACAGCACTTTTATAATTCAAATCTGCTAGCAAGTCATTATCCCCTGACATTATCAAACAGGTAGATTTCCAAAATTCATGTTAGCTATATTTTATCAGATGGGGTCTGTGTTTTGAAAGAGTTTATTAGAGCTATATTTGATTTAAAAAAAGTATGTAGAAATAGCATGTTTTGAAAATATATTTTAATGTTATGGCTTCATTATATAGATCAACAGGTCATACATAGTAAACAAATAGCTACTTTATAATAACACTCAAGTGTTTTTACTAAAATTTAAATAAAATTATATTTTGTCCATCATCCAGGTTGCAGAGATGTAGTACTTTCGATATGATTCTGAGGTAAGACTTCTATTTTGCTGTCAGATTTTATACAAAACTTGGTTCAGTTCTCTAATTCCCAGGGAAGGTGGAAATCTCATTGGATTTGAAATTTATGGATGAGGTTTTTTTTTAAGTTTATGGGAAGTTTGGTGCAATCAGATTAAAATAAGATACCCAGGAAAGAATTCTGTGCACAGTCCTGGGGGCTTGTTTAATACAACATATATACAGCTCTTATTCTCAGAGGATAGCTTAGAAATGTAAGAAAGTGAGACCTACAAACCTCTTTTTAAAATGATACTGCACCTACCTTAGAATTGTATCCTTCTGGAAGATTATTTATTGAAATAATTGTAGAAGTTGACAATTTTTTCCAAGAAAGTTAGAAAAGTTTCTTTTGTGTTTTATTTATAGTAGAGACAGTCTGAGAAAAAGGTCTCCATTGACCTAGATTTGCTGTTTTCTTCTATGCCAATAATTCAAAGAACCCAAATTTATTCTTATGACACCATCTCATCATAAATAACCATATTCCTGCATACATAGTACAGTGCTCTTCAAGAAGCACAAATCATTTTCACACACATTTTCTCATTATCCTCCTATGCTATTACCCCTAAATTTCAGGGATGTGGAAATTGAGGTAGAGAGGATAGAGAGTGGTGGAATCACTTACCCCCAAACCTGCACTATGCTAAGTAAAAAGCTCTGGAATGAATTCCCTGAGTGCTCTCTGTACTGGTAGTTCTGTTCTTCCCCATAGCTTTGCTGGGATGTGTTTCTGTATAAAGTACCCCATGCTTTAAATAATTGAGTATATGTATGTATATATTTAGGCTAATTGAACACTTACTTGATTTATTTACCATAGCCACAATGTCTCATTTGGGAGATTAATACCTCACCAATGCTCATCCAGGAAATGTAAATTATTTTGGTTAAAAGAAAGCTGCTTCCTTTATGGATTAATGGAATTTGACTGTTAGTATCATGGCCCTGCCATCTTTACCATTGGCATGGGCTTTGATAATTTATTTTGCCAAGGACAAGATTTATACACATGAACCACTTTTATTCTAATAATGAATGCATTACTTTCCCTCAAATGTACAGTGAAAAATTACTATGAAGTCATTACACTGGCTCAGCTGATGGAACTGAGGTGGGGAAATAGTTCTTTCAAAAAAATATATTTTTAAAAACTATCTTAAGTGCTCATTCTCTGACAGGTATGGGAATTGTACCCACAAGCCATTCTGAAAAGAAATCTCATTCAACCTTCTGAGGAGACATCTTACTTAATCTCCATTTAACCCTCTTATGTAAGTAATTGGCAAGTTAAAAAGTCCAGTTCCTAGACTCCTTTGCAGCTAGATTCTGTCCCTTAGACACTCTTAGATGAGATCTAGAAACCACAAGTGAGGCAGGGGCCATTTTCTTGCTCATGTTGCAGCTGGCAGATACGTTCTGACAGTTGTGAGGGGTCATAGTGGTGCCACACAACATTTTGGGGTCTAGCTGTCAGTGTCCTGAATGGGAAGGGCTGTGGCCATGGGAACAGTAGCTGCTTCCTGTCATTTAGGTCTCATATATAGCGGCATGACTTTAAAACTGAAAGTTTAAAAGTAGTCTGTTCTTTCTGTCCTTCCAAAAATTTTGTAAGCACACAGGTCCTTGATTGAAATCACTTTCTGCTTGATATGTTCTCAGTGGTTCTGGAACTTGACTGAAGCAATAACTGTTCTCTCATTTGTAAGTGCTGAGAAGTAGATAACAGAGAGCTGGCTTATCTTAGTGTGGAAGATCAGGCCTATTTGGGTACAAGTCTGGGTTTTGCAGGTTAACTCTGAAACTTTGGCTCTATTTCTCATCTTAAAAATGAATCTCAGAACACCAACTTTACAGGGTTTGTGAATATTATAAAATAATGTTTATAAAGTGATGAACTAGTTTGACTTGGCTATGGTAATATTTTAAAAAATCTTTTTACTAAAATTGATTTAAGTAATAAGAAAACTTATCTTCTCAAATAATTGGAAGGTAATATGTAGGATGAGCTCCGGAAAGCAGCATGGCTTAACTATGTCAAAATGACTCAATGATGTAAATAGGCCAATGGCTGTTTCTGAAAATAAAACTTTATTGAATCATAGACACACCACTCTGATGACTTTTGTGGTACAGTGGCTGAGAGTTTGTCACAGAGATTGTGGACCATCAAGTCAGCTAAGCTACTCTCTGGCCCTTTGCAGACAAGTTGTCTCTCCTTCACTAAACAGTGATACTACTGTCCTCAGCAGTAATTTAATTCTAAGGAGGGATTCCTTCATGTCCACAAATGGGTGCCAGCAACGATCAGAACAAGAGAGAGAGAGATAACTGTGTTGCCCAATTATGGCACTGTCTGTCCCTTCAGTTTGAATGCACCAAATTAGATTGCACAGTCACTCCTGGACCAATAACTGTTGTCAGGAGTTCCATTAAGCATGAATGGCTTTGGACTAAACAGAATTCCACTCTGGAGCAAATATTGACTGTGTAATTTCTTATCACATTTCCCTGCATTCTTATCATTATAACACATTGTCACTATGTTGTTTTTACATCATTACTGACTCTTCTGCATCACCTGTTTGAAGAAACAGGCCCCCTTCTCTATTTAGCTTGGTGCCTGATGCACAATAGATATCGAATAATATGTGTTGAAAAATTGGAGGTCCTATAAAAAACAAGAAATGTTTATTCAGCAACCCAGTCTATTTACCACAAACGTCTAACAAAGTTGTTGATAACAACATAGGTACTCAGTCAGTATTCCTTTCTTTGCTCAGCAATGCTTACTTGAGTAAAGTCAAATGAGCACCAGGCTAGGAGTTGGAAAACATGTCATTTCATACCAACTCAAGCTAAGTCTAGAAAAAATTAATTTCTCCACTGATGTATAAAAGGCTATGGTTTAGAAAATATCTGAGGACTATTCTGACCATTAAATAAAACTATTCAATAATCAAAAGTTTTATATTTGTCTAGTATCTTAGAAATATATATATATTTGTCTAGTGCATTAGAGTTTTCAAATTGATTTCCAGGTGTATTAGTAGGAAACTTGTTTATTTCTTGATAGATACTAGGAATGAAAGTCAACCAGAGGTGGTAGATAAACACTGTCACAGAGCATCTTATTCATTTATTTATTCAGCACATGTTATTCAATGTCTACTGTGCATCAAGTACTGAGCTAAATAGAGAAGGGGCCCTGAACTCATAAGAGTTTCTTTCAAATAGATGGTGCAGAAGAGTCAGTAATGATGTAAAAGCAACATAGTGACAATGTGTTGTTAAGATAAGAAAACAGGTAAATATGACAAGAAATTATAACAGATCAGAGGGTCAAACTAAACCTCTGTGAGGGCATCTTTCATCTGTTAAGATGTGAACAGGTTAATCTAGAGAAAGAAAGTCCCTTTCTTTTTTATATATTTTGCCTGATTCCTAGGTTCCATTGGCATGGTTATAATTTTCCATTTTTCCCCTAAGAGTTTTCTCTGTTAAAAAGCTCTTACAAAATCTTCCCTTGGGAAAATGTTATTTGCTGGAAGAAGGGAGGTGGGGGAAGGGGAAATTTTAAAATGGTTTTTGAGTTAATAATTATAGAGTTATGTTTCTGAAGGTTGTAAATTCATCTTCAGCCATTATGAAAGTTAAGCTCATGTTTTCTAATTTTGGGAGCATATTTTAGGCAGTAGAAACTGAAGTACCCAGAGACCTATAGCAATATCTTTATATGCCAATCAGATTGCATGAAGAGTCACAGAAACAGCCAGTCCTGGGTAACATGATTTTTTTTAAGCTCCAGAGAAAGGAACAAAGTAAGAGAAGCAACAGTAGTATCTTCCAGCATGGAGTCGAAACCAAAAACGGAGTACTCATTTGTGGAGTGTCCCTGCATTTCCTGTTTTCTCCTCTTTCCTGAAATGTAGTTGATGATGTCACTGTTGAGTTAATCCTTTTGCCTCAAGAGTAGTGTCTTATGTTTCATTTAATGAACCGCATTCATGCTTCTTACTCTTGAAGCCCTAAAACCTTGTTTCCATTTTTAATATGTTTTTCAAAGCAGCTTATAAGCATATTTAGACATTTGAATATGTTGTTAATATGACACTTGCAAAAAAAAAATGTGTTAGTCTGAGAAATACAAAAGCAGTGTGGGAAAGAATAATCCTGCCTCCAGGCAAAATTGACCCAGTTAATGTTTGTAATGATTGGTTTGCAGTTTGTCTTATCTGTGTCTGAGTCTACATGGTGCAGAAGCAAATGATTAATTCAGTTAATATGGTGACTTTTTCCCTGCCCCAGAAAAAAGTCAACATGGTTTGTATCACAGCTCCCATGGCAAAACTCTGAATATATAACTTAGTTCCTATTGCATAAATGATTAATTTTTTGAGGTCATAAACACATTTTGAAAATAAAAATAAAAAAGATGAAATTGATTGGAAAAGCATATAAATAATAACAGTACTAATTTTGCATGCTTACAGTATATTAGGCTCCACCATGAAAAGATTGTGTAGATAAACTATTTAGAAATTCTAAATCCAGATGTTAAATAGCACCCACACCCTTTGAAGACTACAACTATCTCCATATTGACCTGAGGAAGGGAAAAAGATGATCACGATTATTACCATTTGACAGATCACAAAACTGGGCTTGGAGGAGAATTTGCGTAACTTTCCCAAAGTCACATAATTCATGAAGTTGGATTTCAGACTCAGGTCTTTATAATACCAAGCTAGAGCAGGACACTCACTCCAATGTGCTTTTGCCTCATCCATCATGTCTGGCACATGGGAGATTCCTGCAGTTATTTGCTGATTGAATGAAATGATGGTAATACACATAAAAACTGAATGGAATTACTAAATTATCCTTCTAAGTTCCAATTCTTAATTATTATCCCTCTAAGAGTTACAGTGCAAATGAGGTTGGTAAACTTTTTTAAAAGAACTAGATACTAAATATTTTAGGCTTTCAGGCTATATGATTTATCATAACTCCTCAACCTCTTTGTTGATCCCTACTTTAGATAAGAAAATATTCCAATTTCTTAATAATAAATAAAATAGATACTTTTTTCCCTATGATTTGTAGCACTTGCTTCCTATATTCCTATAGGCAGTGCTCACTTTGACTTGAAGTGTCATTGTATATACCCTTTCTGGTATTTATAACTGTCCCTCTCATGGCCTGCTAACTGAAATTATGGGCATTGATTACAAATTACAAACTACAAAGAATTGTGATTTACTCTGAAATGCATTTACTTTATATGTTATTCTTTGAATAAAGCATGGGTTAGGATAAGTTCATCCCCTCATTTTAAAATAGTATCTTTTTATTAAAATTTTAATTTTCTAAGCAGCTCTGACATTTCTCAACAGTTCCTTTATCAGAATCCCCTCTGCTGCATCCAGCAGCCAAGCTAAAATGCTTTTTATTACTGGTCTTTTTTATTTCTCTATATGAGTCTCTAAAAGCAATACCCAGCTAAGTGTCACCCAGGCAACCAGTCCACTTAAATCACCTTCTCTCTTGCCCTGAGCCTGTCCTCAGAAGAAAAGATGCACACCCAAAAGCCTTATTTGAAACTTTCAGACAGGAAGCCAAGCATTCGGGGAGTCACTCTGGACTATTTGTACGGCTTTAAACACAATCAAGGATAAGAAAGCAATATGGGTAGGCAGGATAAAGAAAAGGTAACACACAGGTTGGGATACCTTGTATTTGATAGCATTTTTACAGCCTATAAAACATTCCTATATCTTATTTGGTTTGTCACAGATATCTTCCTGAAGTTTGAAACTCTTTGAAATTTTGAAAACATGTAGATTCCAAGGGGAAAAGTGGGATATCAGCATACTTGGGAAGCTACCATGTTCTAGGAAGTTAGAAGCCCTTTGACATAAAAACTCCATGGTATTTCTATATTATCCCATGAGAGAATTTTGTGCAAGTTTAGTGTTAAGCCTGAAACTGTCATAAAGCTTATTACTAAAGTTATATATAGTATAAATATATATATTTTGAAATGACTTAGCATGCACACATATGTATATATTAGTCACGACTATATTGTATTTTCTTGATGTTTGCTGAACAATTATATGCAATTGTCATGCATAGTCTTATTTCTATGGAAAAATGATTTTCAGCCTAACTCTAGGCACAAAGTATATTTTCCCATGCCAGTAGTGGCAGCACATTACCTAGTGAAATTCAGACAGAATCTCCATGGGACAGTAGATAAAGGAGTTCAGGCAGTATAAACATGACAACTCATAAGTAAAGAACCTCTGTACTTCTGACTGACGGAAAATATTTTTCAAAAATTTTCTGGGTAAGCGATAGTAGATAAATGGTACTCACATAATCTTCTTCCCTGCTCATGGCAGAGATTACACCTGCTACCTGCTGTAACCAGAGAAGGAGATGGTGTAACATGAGTGTCATTTATTTGCTATTATGAATTTTAATATCGAAAGAGTCTTGGGTCAGCCATTAACTTCATCTGTCAACAGCCTTCTTTGTCATCCATCACAGAAGTGACCTCAGAATCCTTAATGCAGCACTCCAGGCCTCCAAAGCTAATCAGTAGGATTTTGTTTCACAGCTGAAACCTGCTGGCCAACCTGCTGTAGATATTCTGAATTGGGTACCAGAGGTCAATTGTCTCATTAATGGGATGGGTTCTGGAAGTGATTCATTCTTGCAAATACATGATGAATGTGAGTTGGGGCCTATTTCTATGGTGAAAAATTTTGTTACACCAAGAGGTCATTCAATTTATATTAACTATGAGTTATACCAGCAGCCATACTTAATTCACTTGTACTTCATCTGGGTCTTCTGCTTTTTATATTTCTCTTTAGCCCTATTGACCAGAATAAAATAAAAACAACAACAATGAACTTCAGTCTCATTTATTATGCTGAATGTGGCATCTAGAGATAAAGCGGTATGAGGGATAAAGTGAGAAAAATTTTTCCATTAATTTCATAAATGGTTCTTTCAAATCACTCCTTATTTTGTGCAACTGATTTCATTTCACAAGCAGTATTTCTGTAAAATCTTATTTCTACATTTACATTAGACTTATAAGGAGGCTTTTATTTCTCAGAGATATTTTCTTTTTGTTCTCTTTCATGTTTGGGGTTTAATTTTTGTCTTTGTCTTCAGATGTGTTCTATTTTGACATAGCTAATAGAAACAACTTGACCATGGAAAGTAGCTTAGCAAAAATATGAAGTATCTTGACCTTGAAATCAAATAGTTTAAAAACTGGATTTGAGATTCATCATTTAATAAGTCCCCAATTTTGAAATTAGCTATTTTCTGAAAGTTTCCTAGTAAATCAGTTGTTTTAACAATTTTACTTTGATTTTTAGACTAACTTCTAAAGCCTAATTAACATATGATATTGTTTAAGAGTTTGTATGTAATGAGGAAAAAAACAATAGTATACCAATATGAATACAATGGGATAAAGCAGTGTTTTATTTATTTTGAATTTGTATAGCTTAATAAAAAGTCTGCTTAATTAAAGAAGAAGGAAGGTACAGTTGAGATATTTTGCCACGTGGCCTATGAGTTTCCTGAGTAGGGATTGAACCTGTGTTCCCTACAGTGGAAGCACATAGTGTTAACCACTGGATCTCCAGGGAAGCCCTGAGATATTTTATAGAACTTCTGAAATAGGATTCAAGTATTTTTAAGAATGTTTGCACAAGAAGATTTTTTAAATTGTATGTAATTACCTTTGAAAATATTTTATTTGCATTAATCTTGTATTTTCTGCTCAAACTAGGGCCATTTTTGGAATTTAAAGAAAAAAAAAAAGCAAAAGCAGAATGGAACAGGAATTTTAAGCATGTAAGTGGGGAAGAGTTGAAAAATAGGAGGAAATAGGAAAGATGTCTAAATGTATATGTGAGTTTGAATCAGGTGAAATCAACAAAGTTGTAAATGATAAAAGTCTGAGAAAAAAGCAAAACATCTATGCATAACACCCTTAATTGGAAGGAAACAGGATGTTGAGAGAAAGGTACCTTGGATTACAGTAGACAGTCCAGTCATGGTTGATATCAGTGGCTTAGGATGAGCTGCAACCTATCTCCAGTGAGGGGTGCAGATGGTACGGAGGGTATAGCCACTTTGGAAGACATTTTAATAATTTCTTACTAAAATATACTCTTAACATATGATCCAGCAATCACATCCTTTGATGTTTACCCAAGGGAGCTGAAAACTTATGTCCACACAAAAACCAGCATACAAATGCTTGTAGCAGCTTTATTTTTCATTGACAAGGCTTGAAAACAATCAAAATGTCTTTCAGTAGGTGAACAGATAAATAAATTGTGGTCCACCCAGAAAATGGAAAATTATTGAACACCAAAATAAATGAGGTATCAAGCCATGAAAAGACATGAGGGAACATCAAGCACATATTACTAAGTGAAAGAAATCCATCTGAAAAGGCTATCAACTGTATGATTCTAACTAAACATTCTGAAAAAGACAAAATGATAGAGACTGTAAAAAGATTAATGGTTGCCAGGAGTTGGGAAGGGGATGGGTTAGCAGGTGAAGCACAGAGGATCTGGGGGACAGTTAAACTACTCTGTGCGCTATCATAGATATGACCACATGTCATTACACGTTTGTCCAAAGCCATCAGATGTGCAGAACTAACAGTGAACCATAATGTGAACTATGGATTCTGGATAATTATGTGTTCATCTAGGGTCATCTAGTAACAAGTGTGCCACTCTGGTGAGTGATGTTGATAATGAGAAAGGCTATAAAAGAGTAAGGGAAGGGTACATACAGATAATCTTGTACCTTCCCTTCAATTTTGCCATAAACTTTAATTTTTTTAAAGATGATATAAAGACCAAAGAGAGTGATCCATTATTAGTTGTTCACAGCTGAGGAATGTCAAGCTGTTAAGTTTTCATTATCCATTAAGTATCTGCATTTGATAAAAAAAATAATGAATGCACTGGTCAGTTTTGTGCATATACAGAAAAGTTGAGGAATGGTTCATTTCATCTCTAACAGAGCCTTACAACAGATATTTCACTGGCATATATAAAAATTCAGTTCCATACAAAACATGTTTCCAGGTTATGTTGACTTACTGCCTTGTTCTCTGCATTAGTGTCTTTTTAAAAATAATGTTACTCAACCAGTTTCCTTGGTGATGAACACTACTATTCAAAAGCTTTTTTCTTCTCTTCCAGAGTGGAAATCTGATTTTTGTTCAAGAATTTGTTATCCTTGGTACAAGGATACTTAGTGCAAGCTTACTAAGTTACCTCTGATTTTTCCTGTGTTTCTTAGGAGCATCAGACAGTTGTCCATTATGAGTGACTGCATCTTTCATGTGTGATTAACAGGAAAATTCCACCTGAAATATCATAAGTTTTCACAGATCCACTGCTTGAGTCATTGTCCACAGAACTTTTTATTGCTTTCAGTGAGCTACTTGAGAATAATCTGATAATTCAGATAAATGTACTATTAAACTATTATTGATTACATTCATTTTCCTTCATCAACTGTTTCTTGCAAATATATATTATATATTATATACCAGGAGCCCCCAACCTCCAGGATCTAATGTCTGATGATCTGAGGTGGAACTGATACAATAATAATAGAAATAAAGTGCTCAATAAATGTAATGTAGTTGAATCATCCTGAAACCATCCCCCTCCTGAGTCTGTGGAAAACTTGTCTTCCACGAAACTGGTCCCTGATGCCAAAAAGATTGGGGACTGCTGTCTTATATAATATATAATGTAAAATATATGTATGTGTGTGCTAAGTTGCTTCAGTTATATCTAGCTCTTTGTGACGCCTTGAACTGTAACCCACCAGGCTCCTCTCTACATGGGATTCTCCAGGCAAGAATACTGGAATGGGTTGCTGTGCCCTCCTCCAGGGGATCTTCCCAATTCAGGGATGGAACCCAGGTCTCTTACATCTCCTGCATAGGCAGGTAGGTTCTTTACTACTAGTGCCACCTGGGAATATATATATATAGAGAGAGAGAGAGAGGAGAGAAGATTTAAGGGAAAGAGATTAAGAAGATATTACCTTTTTCTGAATTAATTTTAGAAAAAATCTATGCCTGCTGTCTAGGTACTCTTGACCTTTCTCAAAATAATCACTTCCTTACTATCAGAAACTAAATAAACAAAATGATTTTGTTCAAATCTAATTATTTTGAGGTTGCTTTCTGGCTCTGAAGCCTCCACAATGAACAGTCTTGACATGTAGAACACAGCTACCATGTAATGTTTTATTTAAAGAATTTCAGAGTAGTCAAGAATAGAAGGTCTCCAGATAGATTATTTCTTCCATATTTTCTGAGCAGAGGCTCTCTTTAAAGTGACAAACGTGGTCATAACAAAATAAACTTTGAGAAATTATGATTTCTTAGCTTAACTAAAATTTGCTAACTTAAAGACATGATGGAATTTCTAGTATATTGTAAATACATGTTATAAAATGGCATGATAATTCCCCTAGGTCTAGTTTGAAGATGTAGTAATTGTTTCTAATGTGTTAATTGAATAAATATTGTTGAATACAGGTAGAGTTTGTATGGGCAAACTAAATAGAGATCGACTTATTATTGAGTAATAATTTGCTAGTGTTGAAGAGATGTTGGTGCATTCAGAATTTCTTGAATCGGCATAAGAATATGTGTGCTAATTGTGGGTGCCTGATGCTTATATCAGGGCAAGTGATAGAATTCTCTGCATTGTGTTTGGGTGGGAGAGTGTTATAGCAGGGAGGTGACTGGACACTCGGTAGTGGAAGTGTCTTAGCTGCTGAAGCCTACGCAGCAGGTGGATAGGGCCACCCATGTGGCCATAATTAGCATGCTTTCTCCAAGTTCCTCTGGCTGGACACACTCAGTAAGCTAGAGAACAGAGAAATGGCTCGATAGCCCCCACAGGTCTCAGCATTGACCTGAAGACATTTGAGATTTCTCTCTTTCTTAGTGAGCACTTGGGTGGAAAGAATTAACATGTCTTTTAAAAATACCGAGTAGTTTGGTTTCATAACTGAGTAGTTTGGTTTCACTGACTATTTAGTGAACAAGATAATGTGTGTGTGTGTGTGTGTGTGTGTGCACTTTGTTCTTCTTGTCCTATGCTTTAGTTAGTAACTCAAAGAACTGCATTGTTGTCATTTGGAATAATGATCCCAATCTTATGTAGATGGAATATCCTAGACAATGACCATAATGTCCTGGATCCAGCAAACCTTCTGTGTGGCACAATGAATGCTGCTGAGCAAGGATAAACCTTTGGAATATGTAGCCAATGACATTATGAGATTTGAAAAATGTTTGGGTAAAAAATTCAACAATTAAAGATAATTAAGAGGAGAGTGAAAAAGTGGCTTAAAGCTCCACATTCAGAAAACTAAGATCATGGCATTTGGTCCCATCACTTCATGGGAAATAGAAGGGGAAACATTGGAAACAGTATCAGACTTTATTTTTTGGGCTCCAAAATCACTGCAGATGGTGATTGCAGCCATGAAATTAAAAGACACTTACTCCTTGGAAGAAAAGTTATGACCAACCTAGATAGCATATTCAAAAGCAGAGACATTACTTTGCCAACAAAGGTCCGTCTAGTCAAGGCTACGGTTTTTCCAGTGGTCATGTATGGATGTGAGAGTTAGACTGTGAAGAAGGCTGAGCGCCGAAGAGTTGATGCTTTTGAACTGTGGTGTTGGAGAACACTCTTGAGAGTCCCATGGACTGCAAGAAGACCAACCAGTCCATTCTAAAGGAGATTAGTCCTGGGTGTTCTTTGGAAGGACTGATGCTAAAGCTGAAACTCCAATACTTTGGCCACTTCATGCAAAGAGTTGACTCATTGGAAAAGACTCTGATGCTGGGAGAGATTGGGCGCAGGAGGAGAAGGGGACGACAGAGGATGAGATGGCTGGGTGGTATCACCGATTCAATGGACATGAGTTTGGGTGAACTCTGGGAATTGGTGATGAACAGGGAGGCCTGGCGTGCTGCAATTCATGGGGTTGCAAAGAGTCAAACATGACTGACCAACTGAACTGAACTGAACTGATCTTTGGTTTAATACTTTGTTTTATATTTAAATTTCATCTTCTGGATTTGGAAAAGAAATAATTATTATTTCATTATGACAAAGAAACATTAGACTCATGTATTGATGCTTGTTATGTGTCAGTCACTGAGTCCAGCTTGGGATACACTTATTTTCTTATAAAAACAACTGTAAAGAATGCTCAGATAGAGGAAGTGTTCTTAACCTCATTGCATTGCTGCTGATAACACAGAACAGAGTTAATCCCTTTAGTCCAGACCGTACTATTAGGGATTGACGGCAGAACCTTCATTTCCAGAGCACTTTGTCATGATCATTGCTTATAATTTGTCCAATTATTGTTACATTGCTAAGGATAGTTTTCTGTGAGAATACCAGAAGTTAAGAATGTTTCTGTGTTGGCTCATGCAGCTTCCTCTACCGTTGTTTTCTCTGTCAATTGAACTCCTTTATAATAATTCTTCCTGAACAGTTCAAAGCTACAGGCTCCAAGAAGTTTGCCTCAGCGTCTCCTAGCCATTCTCATGCCATTTGTGAGAGTGATACCTAGGGGCATGAACCATGTTTAGCATCTTTGAATTCCCACCCTTCAGCTCTTTCACCTCTTGTAGGTACACAGTAAACAACTGTTGTAAATTTCGGATTATTCCACAGTACTGGATGTAGGGAATACAGTGTTTCTTGATTTTCAGAGTCATACCCAGCTATAAGTGGAGAGTCAGTTGGGAGTGTAGGGGAGAAGGGAACACAGAAAAGGAAGCTGGCCACAAACACACTGTTTTTGGATGACTTTACATTTGTGCTAGAGGACAGACCAGAGCAACGCTTGTCTTCTTTGAGGAGGTGAATGGCCTAACAAAGAGATTAAATGACCTGATCTGGAGTGACTTTGGGCAGGAGACAGAGTATCTCTAACCTCAGTTCTCTTATTTTTTTTGAGTTTGACTAGTGAATGTATTGTTATTTCTTACTTAGGCAGGTGTGTCTGTCTGTAACTGACATACAACATTTGCTTCATGATTAATTCTTGTTTTCCTCTTTCTTTTATCCCTCAAGGACTATTCTGGGCAGAGATCATATCAGGTAATTTAGTATTTTACAGCAACATTTTACCCTACACTAGATTGATAGATCCAGGTTTGACTTCTGTGTTAGATTTTTCTTTCTAATCCTGTTTGATTGTTTGTTTTTAAGTGACAGCTTAACTAACTGTATCATCAAAAAAAGAAAAATGTTGTTTCTGTGACCTCATTTATGTGGCCAAGTTATGCATATACTGGTGTAACTTGACTCAGTTATGCACTGAAACACAGGCTTTTCAGCTGTAACACACTTCTACTCATGCAGTCACCACGTCTACAGTTCTTTCAGGGAAAGTTTAGTTTGCTATTTAGCAACATTCTTCCAAACAGTAATCATTAAGGTTCATTAAGTGAAGGCACAATTCAATAGGATCACTTCTTTTAATGGCCAACATAAAAAGAAAAAAATACGTGAGTTTATCAGTTTAAGCAAGATTGTTTACCAATTGTTGTGAAGGTCTTTGTGACCTTGCTTTTTGTGGGCAACTGTGGTCCCTACGGGAGAAGGCAATGGCAACCCACTCCAGTGTTCTTGCCTGGAGAATCCCAGGGATGGGGGAGCCTGGTGGGCTGCTGTCTATGGGGTCGCACAGAGTCGGACACGACTGAAGTGACTTAGCAGCAGCAGCAGTGGTCCCTACATTTGTGGAATTTAAGTAAAGATAAAACAAATTAGTGTTTGACACATCATAAAGTTTATGAACAGGGAGACATGGGTTTGCTCACCAAACCTCAGAATTTTTGAAAGTTTATACACATTTCTGAATTCCTAACATATTTGTAATGAGGACTGAGGTACATAATTGACTTCTTGAAGTTCACACAAAGATAAATTCTGTCCTCCCACAAAATTTTCCAGAATGTCCCTGTCAAAGTTAAAAATGTACAGAGTAGCCCATCTATCTCTAAAAAATTCCATATCTCTGTTTCTTAATAGAAATGAAATACTTCTTTGAAATTAAAAGTACTTATGGTGATTTTTTTCAAATTAATCTCTTACATGCATCATTTGCAATTATTTTAACTTTTTCATTGAATGATTCTTTAAATTCTATAGTGCTTTATAATTTTCAAAAGTTTCACACTCTTGATATCATCTAATCCCATTATAATTTGCAATTCTAAAGGCAGGAGGGGGGCTCAAAATCTGAGTCACAGCAGACTCTTAGTGGAGGCTTGTTAAACAAATGAATTAATGAAAGGGAGAAAGGAAGGAAACTGCAGAGACAGGAGAGCAAGGGAATCCAGTGGACTGCAGTGCAGGCTTCCTATTCACAAATTCTAACCAGTGACTGTGGCTTTAGTTCAGTCGTATATAGCCACCGCTCCAGGGTGGTTGTTTAGTCGCTAAGTCACGCCTGACTCTTTTGTAACCCATAGACTAGAGCCCACCAGGCTCCTCAGTCCATAAGATTTTCCAGGCAAGAGTACTGGAGTGTGTTGTCATTTCCTTCTCCAGACAATCTTCCCAACCCAGAGAAAGAACGAACACGGCCTGCAGTGGTAGGTGGATTCTTTACCACTGAGCCAAAATTACAAAGGAGGTAATAAAATCTGAGTGAAATTGGTGCTTTATTGACATTGATTTCACTACTTTTATTAATTTATTTTACTTTATTCACAATTGCATTTTTTATTTTGTTTACTTTATTTACTGTTGTCTTTCCTTATGCTTTCTCATTTGCCTTTTAGCTGTATCTACTGCCTTCATTGAAGCCCATCGTGGCATGGCCAGTTACAGCTGGCTCTGGTTCTGTCACTACTGTTGGTTGCAGCTGCCACTGGGATAGCAACCTTTGTGTCATCATCTGGGTCAGAATCCTAATCTGAATCAGAGGCTATGTTTTATCCTGGAATGGACACTGCTTATATTTCACAGTCTTTTTCTCTGAAGGCAATATTAAATGACACTCAGTCGTGTCCGACTCTTTGAGACCCCATGAATCGCAGCACGTCAGGCCTCCCTGTCCATCACCATCTCCTGGAGTTCACTCAGACTCACGTCCATGAGTCCGTGATGCCATCCAGCCATCTCATCCTCTATCGTCACCTTCTCGTCCTGCCCCCAATCCCTCCCAGCATCAGAGTCTTTTCCAATGAGTCAACTCTTCACATGAGGTGGCCAAAGGACTGGAGCTTCAGCTTTAGCATCATTCCTTCCAAAGAAATCCCAGGGTTGATCTCCTTCAGAATGGACTGGTTGGATCTCCTTGCAGTCCAAGGGACTCTCAAGAGTCTTCTCCAACACCACACTTCAAAAGCATCAATTCTTCAGCGCTCAGCCTTCTTCACAGTCCAACTCTCACATCCATACATGACCACAGGAAAAACCATAGCCTTGACTAGACGGACCTTAGTCAGCAAAGTAATGTCTCTGCTTTTGAATATACTATCTAGGTTGGTCATAACTTTTCTTCCAAGGAGTGTCTTTTAATTTCATGGCTGCAATCACCATCTGCAGTGATTTCAAGCCCCCCAAAATAAACTCTGACACTGTTTCTACTGTTTCCCCATCTATTTCCCATGAAGTGATGGGACCAAATGCCATGATCTTTGTTTTCTGAATGTTGAGCTTTAAGCCAACTTTTTCACTCTCCTCTTTCACTTTCATCAGGAGGCTTTTTAGCTCCTCTTCACTTTCTGCCATAAGGGCGGTGTCATCTGCATATCTGAGGTTATTGATATTTCTCCCGGCAATCTTTATTCCAGCTTGTATTGTCTCAAAAGCTATAGGATATGTGATTTGGTACTTAAATTTGGTACTCACATATAGCACACCCAAAGGTCACATAATTATGAAGTAATTCCAAAGTACCAGTTGGGTCAATACCCTGAAAGATAATTAGAAATAAGTATCAAAAAGTTGTCACTTACTACGTGCCACTTCCATGAATTTATCATTGTGTATGTTATTCTTCTCTAAGGAAGAAAATTCAAGAGATGGTCATCTTAGAAGCAGAGAACTTTAGAAGTCTCTCTTTGCATTCTTTTTAGTTTGCTCAAACCCTGGCTCTTTCAGGTTCATTCCTAAGTTTCCTTTGCTGCACTTTTATTTGCAGCAGCACCATCAATCCAATTCAGACTGCAGCACGAAATCTATGTTGCTAAAGTACCAATACCTTCATTTGGGTTCCCAATTGTTTTGTCTGATCTTCAAACCTGCTTTATAGAAAGAGCCTAGCTCTTTAAATAATAGAGTCTTAGAAAAACACCTGTCTCCCTCAGAAGTATTTCTTCACAGGTCAGACAGTCAAGAAGACGTCAAATACCAAATCCAGGGTAGCTTTTCAGGACAAAATGTGAAGCCAGTCTTGAATCTACAGTCTGTTCACATTTTCAAACAAGGTTACCTTTTGAGGAGAAGCTAGTTACTTTTAAAAATTTTGGTAAAGATGTAATAACACCTATGAAAAAAAAAGACTAATCTACAGGTAAATGTTGAATTTTTCATAGGCTCTGGCAAGCACTCGGAGAAGGCGACGGCAACTCACTCCAGTACTCTTGCCTGGAAACTCCCATGGACAGAGGAGCCTGGTAGGCTGCAGTCCATGGGGTCGCGAAGAGTCGGACACGACTGAAGCGACTTAGCAGCAGTAGCAGCAGCAGCAATTGCTATTGTTATCGTTCAGTTGGTAAGTCAGTTCTGACTCCTTGCGACCCCATGTACTGAAGGATGTCAGACTTCCCTGTCTTTCACTATCCCCCTGAGTTTGCTCAGACTCAAGTACTGATTTAGTCATGCCATCAACTATCTCATCCTCTGTCACCCCCTCTCTCTCTGACCTCAATCTTTCCCAGCATCATGGTCTTTTTAGTGAGTCAGCTCTTCACATCTGGTGGCCAAACTATTGGAGATTCAGCTTCAGTACTTTCAATGAATATTCAGGGTTGATTTCCTTCAAGATTCACTGGTTTGATCTTCTTGCTGTCCAAGAAACTCTCAAGAGTCTTCTCCAGCACCACAGTTCAAAAGCATTAATTCTTCAGTGCTCACCCTTCTTTATGGTCCAACTCTCAAATCTGTACATGAATATTGGAAAAAACCATACCTTTGACTATACAGACCTTTGTTGGCAATTTTTAATATACTGTTTTCTAATATACTGTCCAGGTTTATCATTGCTTTTCTTCCATGGAGCAAGTGTCTTTAATTTTATGGCTGCAGTCACCGTCCACAGTAATTTTGGAGCCCAAGAAGATAATATCTGTCACTGTTTGTACTTTCTCCCTCTATTTGCTATGACACGATGGGACAGGATGCCATGATCTTAGTTTTTTTTTTTTTTTTTTGAATGTTAAGTTTTAAGCCAGCTTTTTCACTTTCCTCTTTTACCTTCATCAAGAGACTCTTCAGTTACTCTTCACTTTCTACCATTAAAGTGGTATCATCTGCATATCTGAGGTTGTTGATATTTCTTCTGGCAACCTTGATTCCACCTTGTGCTTCACCCAGGTTGCATTTCACATGATGTACTCTGCATGTAAGTTAAATAAGCAAGATCACAATATACAGCCTTGGTATACTCCTTTCCTAATATTGAACCAGTCCATTATTCCTTATCTGGTTCTATCCATTGCTTCTTGTTCTGTATACAGGTTTCTCAGGAGACAGGTGAGGTGGTCTGGTATTCCCATCTCTTTAAGAATTTTCCAGTTTGTTGTGATACACACAGTCAAAAGCTTTAGTGTAGTCAATCAATATTGTGACAGACATTAAAAGACAAACAGATCTATCAGCTTATTAAAATCAGTAGCATTAACCAAAGGGATTTACAAATATTAAATACGTTTTCCCAAAAAAACATAAATAATGTACCCAGGTTCTGACTTTTTTTGAAGGTCGATGTGAAATAGAAGAAATATTCATTATTATTTCTGGTCTGGATCGAGATCTGAGCCAAGAGAAGTTGATTCATTTACAAACAAAGCTATGAATCATTCTGTATTGTCTGATATATTTTCTAAATTTAGGATGCAATTCATTATCTAAATCCTTGTATGTTTCAGGAGTTTTGCCTTTTGTTCTCTAATGTGTAACAATAAAATAAAAAGTCCCTAAATCCATAGCACAATGTAATATGATAAAAAGCTCTTTGTTTTAGAAAATTACATGTCAGTACTGTGTAATCTATGGCACCAATTAACCAACAACGATAATTATAAGTTTTCAAAAATCTAGCAAATTTGTTGCTATATTTTGGAGATGATGTTGATTGTTTCATATTCTTTTGAGATTTTTTTCCTTTACTTCATTTTATAAGTGCACCCCCCCTCCCCTTTTTAAGGGCACAAAGTTATTTACTGCAATAGTTGTTTTAGGAATTGGCAAACTGTGAAACTCTAGATGGAATGGCAGAATAGCTCCTCAAGGAGGGAATGGACTTTATTTATTCTTGGTGAGTTCCAAATACACAAAAATAAAGGGCTTGCCAGTTGCCAGTGGGAAGTGAACATAATTATGACTTCACAGCTGCTTCTCCTAAAGAAAAAGGTGAGAAAGAGAAAAAAAGTAAAGAGTCATGCTATTTTGTACTGCATCTAAAAAGAATATGCACAAAGGGAATATATTTATGCCAGATATAAGAAGCCATAATCAAAGTAATACTGTACTACCAAACTCATGCCAAGAAACTCAGAAATCTTGACTTGGCAGACTATAAATCAGAGATGTGCATCTACAGTACTGTAGTAAATAGAGCAAAGTATGGAAAATCAAGGACCTTAAATATGTTCCTACTAACTCATCTCCCCCGACACACTCTTTCAGCAAAACTGTCATCATGGCTTGGCATTTGCAAAGTGACCCTGCTAAGAGAAGAATTCAGAACTTGATGAGCCTGACTCCAAAGTGGTTGGTCTCAAAGAAGGACCTTTGGAAAATTTTGCTTGGGACTTTGGATGTTAAACTTTATGAATGCTATGACATAGCCAAGGTTACTCTTCACACCTGCCAGGATTGACACATTGTTTAATTTGTAAGAGTTGTTGGCAACTTTTTCTGTGAATGATTGCACTGTAACTATTGTAGACTGTTGTAGGTCATGTCTTTGTCACAACTACTAGACTCTGCTATTGTAAAGCAGCCAGAGGCAACATACAAATAAAGAGCAAGGAGGCTGTATTCCAAGACTTTATTTACAAAAACAGGCAGCAAATGGATTTGGTCCTAGGGCCATAGTTTGCAATCCTTTGATCTAGAAACTTCTGATTGTAAAGCTGGAGCTGCAATAGCCAAATGGTTATGTGAATTTTTATCAACAGTAATATTTAATGCCACTGGGGCTTTTAAGACTAATTACAAAATCTGAGTAATTTCCTTAAGATTTTTTGTCAGTGGAGAGATAGGCACCAGCAAAGAACAATTTTTTATCAAAAATACTTGCTTCTTTATAAAGTCATTCTTTCAAACAACTCCATATAGTTTATATGGAAGCCCAATTTCTAAATATTTGTATCTTTATTAGTTCTTAGCAGACATGACAAATAATAAGAAAAGATGAGCACTCAACCTGATTTCAGTTTGGATTTGGGGGCATGGAGAAAGAAGATGCTGGCTCTATTAGAGTTAATTGCAAATTTGCTTCAGAAATTCTCATGAAAAAAAAAAAGTCTCTTTAATCTGCCTTCTCATTCAAAGGCTATCTCAACCTTCTGAAGAAATGTCAAATTATCTGAGTGATAACTACAGGTGAGTCCAGGGTAATGTCTTTCCTTGGTTTTTCCAATAATCTGCTATTGACCTCTATATGCCACTTAACTTCTATTTGATCTATTTCCCAATTTATAAAATAAAGGAGAATAAAGAGATGTCTGTAAAGTGGTTTGAAAGCCCGAGTAAAAGGTCCTCTGAAACACATGATGGCTGAGCTTCAAAGAGTCAGGGAGATACTCTGGCTATTGAGAATATATTTTAAATCATATAAGTGGACACAATGGTAATTTTGTGAATGTCATATTACTCAGCAGTATTCCAGAGGGTCAACTAGATAAGGATGACATAAAAGTTAAATATTAAGATTAAGCCTTTTAATTAAAATAGGTTTAAGTAGTATATATAGAAGGAATGAGTTTTGAATCGAAAGTTGCTCTTTTGTGATGTCAAAATAGATATAAAATCATGCAGACATTCTCAGTCTGTTTTATATAGTTGAGTTATTCCAGCTTTTTAAACAAAATTATGTTTCACTTGTTTTTTTTTTTTTTTACTCCATTTTCCCTCATGTCTTCTTTCCTTTGGGAGACATAACCTTGAACATTTAAAATAATCCCAATCATACTATAAAATTAATGTCATAGAAGCAGTATAAGGAGGTAGAACTATACTGGGATCAGTATCAGAATATGGGTCTGTATCATTTGCATTTTCTAACCTTTAGCTACTCCATCAATACAGATAATAATAAGAAGCTTGGAAGAGCTCTTTCAGGAGACTAAATGAGATATCAAATGAGAAAATGTTAACAGTATGATGTTCAGTAGTGAAGACTTGAATTTGAGTCAGAGTTTGAATGAAGAATGGTGAGTAAGTGAAATACTCAGACGTGGTAATTTCTCTAATAGAAAAAAAGAGAAGGAACAAATAATCATAGTTTTCTTAACAAATGAAGAGTTAGCATTGGGACAGCAATTTTCATTGTGTCTTAATATTCTCAATGAAAGGTGTTTAAATCTCTTGTTCCTATCAAAAAATGCCAGTAGCACTTTGCCATAGTTGTGGTGAAGATGAAAAGAATGGCCTTTCATGATTCTAACTGCTTAGAGACTCTTTCAAGGCCCCGTATGAAATCTGGATGATAATTGAAGCATCTCTGAATCCAAAATCTATGGATTATCTGGACATTAAAAAATGTTATAGATAGACTCATAAATATACCAACATACCTGAACTCATCTCTGAAGCAGACAAGGGACCTGCTTAGAAGTAGAACAGAGGTAAAAATGAGAAATTGTATAAATCAAAAAAAAAATACTCAAAATAACCATAATGATTGAAATCACATACACACACACGCACGCAAGTTCAGTAACAGAGCCATGGCAAAATGGTCATAGCTGGTGCTGGTGGGACCCCCATTTGTTGGTTGGTCTTAGATGAATTTTTATACAAATGAGGTATACCAAGGAGGTTATGGGGCAGAATGCTTAGGGGATGTGTGGTGTTTATGAAAGGAAAAGAAGGGAGGAGGAGAGAATCAAACTTAAAACAAGAATCACCTGATGTAAGTGTTAGAGTTCTGAGATTTTGTTTCTATTTATCTGGTGGTAAGAAGAGGGACATGAAGAAAAGTGATTTGGCACTCATAACTGATTTGGGATGGACACAAGGGAAGCGCCAAATAAATAATTTGTGGATATTTTTTCCTTCCCCTTAATTATTTTAATTGTACTTTGGATAAGCTAAAAGTTGGTTCTAAGAGTCTAATCAAGCTGTTTTTGAACAAAAATGCAGAGTTGATCAGTCTGGGGAAAAATACTTCAGCTACTTATACTAACAGGACCCATTCACTGGGGTTTTAGGATATAGGCAGTAATTGTTTAAAGAATTTAATATACTTGCTTCTTTTATTCTTCATAATATATCCATAGGGTTGGTACTATCAATGTCTCCATTTCCAGATGAAGACAGAGTCCTTGGAAGTCAAATATCTTACTTGAGATCACATAGTTAATAAGAGAATGCATCTGGAGATAAAGCTGCCTTACTCAGGCTCATATCCTGTCTGGTGGAGTGCTGAGTCAAGAGTAGGAAATGGCAAGTCTGGTAAAAGCAGAGGGTGATTCCAAATGGATCCATTGGTACCCATAGTACTCCTTGGGATGCTGGGTGCTCAGTTCCTAGATTTTATAGATGCCCAGACCCAGTGGGTCACTATTTAATTAACATCCTCCGTTGCCTCTTAAGGGAATGTGAGTCTGTACTTCCCTTAATGAGACAGACTAAATCAGCAGAGAGGTCCTTTAAGGATTCCCTTCCTCCCCCACACTCTGTCACAGTCTACTTGCAAGAAGAGACTTTCCAAAGGAAGAACTAAAAGCACACAGGGTGGCCATGAATTTCCCCTTGACTCATAGACAGGTAAAAGAAATTTAACTCCTAGTCATCAGGAAGCAGGAAGTCTCCTTCACGTCTTGATCTTTTGTTGCTCTGAGGAGGCCCACGTATCATTGTTTTGCCATTTCAGGACATTGAACCCGTTTGTTCCTTTGTATATCTGCTAATCATAGATGCTGAAATGAAGAAATACAGCCTAAATAAAGACGCCGGCAACAGCTTGCAGGAAGTATTAAAAACAATTCTGCAGAAGGGTAGGAGCCTGGCCTTCTCTATTGTTTTAAAGGTACTCTCTTTGATTGGCCACAAGGTCACTTCAGTACAGACAACAGCAGAAACTTGGAGAACTATTGAGCACTAAATTTTCACAATGAGTCAGCTAGAGGTTATTAAGTACAGAGACTGCCAAAGACAATATACCGAGAAGACAGAGGAAACTCGTGCAAGTTGCTTCCTCCATGTCCTGGCAGGCCATTGTCTTCATGTGCCACGTTCTGTCTCTGGTTTCTGTGGGCTGTGCCTGAGCAGCTAAGAGGAGGTACCTACAGAAAAGTTCTGAACTTGGAGGCTGGCTCAGCCAAGTCTGCCCAACAGGCTAGAACCAGAGATGCAGGAAGTCCCTCTCCAAAGGTGTATGATGACAGGCTCTGATACACTGTCAAATCACCCATTCATCAGAACTTTAGGGAGGCAGTATAGTGTTCTAGTTAAACTCCAGGGTTTGGGGGACAAATAAAACTGGAGTTAATTCCTGATTCTTCATGGGCTAATAATGTAACCGTGGAATAACCTCTTTTGTCCCTACAAGGCACAGTCTTATTTTGCAAAGTGGAATTTGTATCAGCACTTTCTATATAGAAATGCTATGAAGATTAAATACTTGATACAATGGCAGGACTGTAGTGATGACTTCATTCATGGAGGTTATTATTATTGAGCACTTTTTATGTGTACATCTTTTTTCAGAGCATTGGGATAAATATAGAAGGAAAAAGCATGCGATTCACTCTCAGGATGCATGCATTTAAATAATAGAAGAAATTACACAATCCAAAGAGAATGTATAATTGTTTACCCTTAAAATGTTGATAGTATCCTCAGTGCCATGGTATGTACAGTCAGACGACTTAAATGCTTACATCTTATTCCAGGTTTATCCCTCACCCTCTGATCCTTTTGCTGACACTCTCTTATTTGATCATTAGAGAAAGAAAGGGAGTAATAAAAGATTTCAGTTCATTGCAAATAATGTGCACAAGGATAAACCCAGGTTTTTTCCATGCTGGATATAAAGGATGCTTTGAGGGGGCTCTTTTAAGAAGGTTGCAACCATTTCCCCCACAGAAATCAAAAGAGGTCAGTGTTTTATAATCCAGAGGAACAATAGACAGGAAAGGGCTTCTTCCTGCCCATGAAAACAGTGACAGGCTTGCAAGGTCTTCCACTGTAGTCAGAGCCCCAAGAGGTTAACAGCCGTTACTCCCTAACCACGTGTCTTCTAGAGGCACTTCTCTTGGATTCTTTTTGGCTTAAGAAATTCTCTTTTCCCTCATTTTCACTTATCCTCTCCAGTCCTGCTTTGCTTTCTGCTCCCCTCTAGTGTCTGGCTTTGTTGCTGACCTCCGTGGAGCTATGAGGGCTGGATTAGATGGTGGAGGAACTGGCTCTCCTAAAGGACCTTCTTTCTTAATAGCTCCTTCCCTAATGAGACCTGGAAATAGTTCTGGAGGCCTGCAGAAAGGGACTATCAACATTCAAGGGTGTCCACTCTCATCATTTTAGGGAATTCTTGTGGCTCCATTCTATTTCTGCTTCTCACTGCTCCCAAAGTCCAGGGCAAATCTAGCCTCAGCCCACCACACACCTCTTCCTCTCCATGGTTACTGCCACCATCTTAATTCAAGTGCTCACTATTTCTCCATGGAAGAATTCCCATACTTGTGTTAGTTTCCTTGAGTGGCTATAAAAAGAGAAACACAAGCTGAGTACAGAAATTTATCGTCTCATAGTTTTAGTCTAGAAGGCAGAAATCAGGGTGTTGGCAAGGCCATGATTCCTTCAAGGGCCATAGCAGAGAATCTGTTCCATACCTTTCTCTTACTTTCTGGGGCTGGCTTTCCTTAGCTTGAAGCTGCATAATCTCCAATTGTCGCCTCTGTTGTCACAAGGCATTTTTTCCCCATGTCTTTATCTTCTCATTTTTCTATAAAGACAATAGTTATAGCAAATTAGGACCCATGTTAATGACCTTATCTTGACTTAATCTTCAAAGACCCTATTCCCAAACCAGGACACAATCATAGATACTTAGGGTTAGGACTTCAGCATATATTTTTTATGTATGTGTCTTAGTCACTCAGTCAGATCTGACTCTTTGCGACCCCATGGACTGTAGCCCATAGGCTCCTCTGTCCATGATATTCTCCAGGCAAGAATACTGGAGTGGGTTGCCATTTCCTTCTCCAGAGGATTTTCCTGACCTAGGGATTGAGCCAAGGTCTTCTGCACTGCATGCAGATTCTTTACTACCTAAGCCATCAGGGAAGCCCATGAGTGGTATTGAAAGCAATCAATACCCTAATAGGTCTCCCTGCCACCAGTGGTTCCTTTCTATACTCCATTTCTGGTGTACTGCCTAGGTAGCTTTCTAAAACACAAATCAGATCATATTTGAATTTTAAAAATATCCATCAACTCTCCATATATTTCACATAAAATCTTGAGGATTGCATTTCAGTTCCTTTTCATATTAAATTCTTCCCATATCCCTTTGTGGCATGTTCTTTCTTTTTCTCTATCATAGAATCTGTGGGCCTATCACTGTGACTATTAAAACTTATAACCCTGGTATATTTTCTTGCTCACTCAAGCCCCATCCCCCTTAAAGCGAATCAATCCCTCCTAGTATTTTCCCCCAATAACCCTTTGTTTATGCTACTACTATAGAGTTTGTCACATTGCACCATGATCTTATTCATATGGATTTCCCAGTGTCTAGTACTTATCTGTAAAGAAATGATGCAGAATAAACTGTCCCAGAGAGGAATAAACTATTTGGTAATCGACGTTGCAAGTATCTTTACATATGTGTGCTCTTCACGAGTTCCAGAACCTAATAGTAATGTGTCAATATAAATATCTCATTCAGATAGCATAGTAGCCAAGGAGTCAGGTTTTGGAACAAACTTCTGCAATGACAAGTTTTGTGATTTTGAGTTCTTCACATAACATTCCTATTCATTAGTAGGAAGCTGTTAGATGAAAATATGAGTTTCTAATCTCTAGAGTTATCGTGAAGATAAAATTTGAAAAATCTTTAGAGAAATGACTGATACAAACAAAATGGCTATCAGTCAGTTCAGTTCTGTTCAGTTCAGTTACTCAGTCGTGTCTGACTCTTTGTGATCCCATGGACCACAGCAGGCCAGGCCTCCCTGTCCATCACCAACTCCCGGTGTTTACCCAAACTGATGCCCATTGAGTTGGTGATACCATCCAACCATCTCATCCTCTGTCATCCCCTTTGCCTCCCACCTTCAATCTTTCCAAGCATCAGGGTCTTTTCAAATGAGTCAGCTTTTCCCGTCAGGTGGCCAAAGTATTGGAGTTTCAGCTTCAGCATCAGTCCTTCCAATGAATATTCAGGAATGATTTTCTTTAGCGTGGACTAGTTGGGTCTCCTTGCAGTCCAAGGTACTCTCAAGAGTCTTCTCCAACACCACAGTTCAAAAGCATCAATTGTACTGAGCTCAGCTTTCTTTATAGTCCAACTCTCACATCCATACATGACTCCTGGAAAAACCATAGCTTTGACTAGATAGACCTCTTGGCAAAGTAGTGTCTCTGCTTTTGAATATCCTATCTAGGTTGGTCATAACTTTTCTTTCAAGGAGTATGTATCTTTTAATTTCATGGCTGCAGTCACCATCGGCAGTGATTTTGAAGCCCCCCAAAATAAAGTCAACCACTGTTTCCACTGTTTCTCCTTCTATTTGCCATGAAGTGATGGAACCGGATGCCCTGACCTTAGTTGTCTGAATGTTGAGCTTTAAGCCAGCTTTTTCACTCTCTTCTTTCACTATCATCAAGAGGCTCTTTAGTTCTTCTTCACTTTCTGCCATAAGGGTGGTGTCATCTGCATATCTGAGGTTATTGATATTTCTCCTGACAATCTTGATTCCAGCTTGTGCTTCCTCCAGCCCAGTGTTTCTCATGATGTACTCTGCATAGAAGTTAAATAAACAGGGAGCCTTGATAGACTCCTTTTCCTATTTGGAACCTGTCTGTTGTTCCATGTCCAGTTCTAACTGTTGCTTTCTGACCTGCATACAGGTTTCTCAAGAGGCAGATCAGGTGGTCTGGTATTCCCATCTCTTTCAGAATTTTCCACAGTTTACTGTGATCCATACAGTCAAAGGCTTTGGCATAGTCAATAAAGCAGAAATAGATGCTTTTCTGGAACTCTCTTGCTTTTTCAATGATCCAACAGATGTTAGCAGTTTGATCCCTGGCTCCTCTTCATTTTCTAAAACCAGCTTGAACATCTGGAAGTTCATGGTTCACGTATTGTTGAAGCCTGTCTTAGAGAATTTTGAGCACTACTTTACTAGCGTGTGAGATGAGTGCAATTGTGTGGTAGTTTGAGCATTCTTTGGCATTGGCTTTCATTGGGACTGGAATGAAGACTGACCTTTTCCAGTCCTGTGGCCATTGCTGAGTTTTCCAAATTTGCTGGCATATTGAGTGCAGCACTTTCACAGCATCATCTTCCAGGATTTGAAATAGCTCAGCTGATATTCCATCACCTCCACTAGCTTTGTTCGTAGTGATGCTTTCTGTGGCCCACTTGACTTCGCATTCCAGGATGTCTGGCTCTAGGTCAGTTTTCACACCATTGTGATTATCTGGGTTGTGAAGATCTTTTTTGTACAGTTCTTCTGTGTATTCTTGCCACCTCTTCTTAATATCTTCTGCTTCTGTTAGGTCCATACCATTTCTGTCCTTTACTGAGCCCATCTTTGCATAAAATGTTCTCTTGGTTTCTCTAATTTTCTTGAGGAAATCTCTAGTCTTTCCCATTCTATTTTTTCCTCTATTTCTTTGCACTGATCACTGAGGAAGGCTTTCTTATCTCTCCTTGCTATTCTTTGGAACTCTGCATTCAAATGGGTATATCTTTCCTTTTCTCCTTTGGTTTTCACTTCTCTTCTTTTCATAGCTATTTATAAGGCCTGCTCAGACAGCCATTTTGCTTTTTTGCATTTCTTTTTCTTGGGGATGGTCTTGATCCCTGTCTCCTCTACAATGTCATGAATCTCCATCCTTAGTTCTTCCGGCACTCTTTCTATCAGATCTAGCCCCTTAAATCTATTTCTCCCTTTCACTGTATAATCATAACAGATATGTTTTAGGTCATACAGGAATGGTCTAATGGCTTTCCCTACTTTTTTTAATTTAAGTCTGAATTTGGCAATAAGAGTTCATGATCTGAGCCACAGTCAGCTCCTGGTGTTTTTGCTGACTGTCTACACATGGACATCACCAGATGGTCAACACTGAAAATGACTATTATCTATTGGCTATTATCTTTATAATCACTATTTCTATTATTTTTATTAGTTACCACTTGTTGAATCGAAATTACATAATGTGTGGTTCTGAGGTTTAGTAAATAGCTTTTTTCTCCCATCAGAGAGTAATACAAAAGATAGTTATGATGATCAGATAGACAAAATTAAACTTTAAGCTTTATTTCTGATATAATTGTTGGAGAACATGGTTTAGATGTCCAGTAACAAAAACCCTCCCAGTACCCCAGTCCAGAACTGAACCTTTCCACCCAGTCTCAGAGAAAGCTGAGAGTGTGAGTCTCTCTGCATATATCTAGATCCAAAGAAGAGATGTATATATGCCTAATTCCTTTTGAACTTTCTCATCAGATATGTCATCTCTCTTAACCCTTTCTCTTCTCCCCTACCACTTTCTAAAGAGTGAGTGAGAGTGAAGAGAGAGGTTCAGAGAGCTATTCTGCATGGAAGTCAGAGGAACAGGGAAAGATAAACATCTTCCCTAACATATAACAGATCTCCTCATTCTGTATGTTCTACTTATATTAACTCTGGCCTTTAAAACAAACTTAATGACATAAGTATATTTATCATCTTCATTTTAAAAATGAAGAATCTGAGACACTGAAAAATTAACTAATTTACCTTACGGCAACCTAACACCAAGTAGAAGTAACATAAATTAAATCCAAAGTTATTTGTGATGGTACTTCACCTCTCATCTGTCCAAAAAACTAAAACTAAAACTATATCTAGATGTATGGAGGAATTTTATATCTTTTAATTTTTGAATTTGGACCTTTACAATGCAACAAAAAGTATTACTTAATAATGATTTTCCATACATCCTATCTAGTTTATTATTAGTAGGTTCATGGAAATGCATATAAAGATACCCAGTGGACCATGGTTAATATCCAATATGATGCTTTTAACTTACATCTCATGACATAAATTGGAAAATTTTTGGCACTTTGTGGTTAAAGGAAATTAAATGCTTTCTCCTTAATGAATTGATAAATCCCTTTTCATCATTTTTGCTTCATATTATTTATTGGCCCTCACGTGTGTTTTATAACATTCTCTATTTCATGGCAGTTCCTATTGGAGTATTTCCTTGCAGAAAATTCTCTGACTGGGTCATTTGTTCAGTTTTCATTTAAGAGCAAATTTTCTATTACTGTGTTTCTAGTCCTAGTGTTTTCCTTTTCAGGGTTCTAACTATTCTTTTACCTATTTGCTACTGCTACCTCAAGAATACCTCAACCTGCTTCCCAGGTTGTCCTAGTGGTAAAGAATTCGCCTGCTATTGCAGGAGATATAAGAGATGTAGATTTTATTCCTGGGTCAAGAAGATGCCCTGGAGAAGAAATGGCAACCCACTCCAGTATTCTTGCCTGGAAAATCCCATGCATAGAGGAGCCTGGCAGGCTTCAGTTCATAGAGCTGCAAAGAGTCAGACACAACTGAAGCCACTTAGCATGTGCCCTAAGAATGGGGCTTCCCAGGTGTCGCTAGTGGTAAAGAACCTGCCTGGCAATGCAAGAGACATGAGAGACTCAAGTTCAATCCCTGGGTCAGCAAGATCTCATGGAGAAGGTCATGGCAACCCACTCCAGTATTCTTGCCTGGAGAATCCCATGGACAGAGGAGTCTGGTGGGATACAGTCCATAGGGTCATACAGAGTCTGACAAGACTGAAGTGACTTAGATGCACACATGCGCTCCAAGAATGACTTCAGGTCTCCTACCCTATGTTTTTGCACAACCTTCCCTTCCACCCAGCCCCCTGCCGTGTTTTCTTTCTTGGTTAAACTGTAAGCGATGTAAAGACTACAGTTTTATATGTCTTGTTTACTACTACAACTCTTATGCTTAAGCTAAGTGCATGTGCTAAATTACTTATCATCAGATGAAGGTGAGATGATGATGATGGTGATGATGGTGAAATTATTCTTTAGCTTTTTTGGTAAGATTACACTTACCAGTCACTTCTAGTCTAAAAGAAATCTTGCTGTTGGAACTGTCATTTTGTATCACATGATCAAGTGTTCTTTTAGCTCTAGGAGCCAAGAATTTTTTTCTTTATTTTTCTACTTAATTCTCTGTAGGCTACAGATATATTTTACATCATTATGCCAAATTGCAGTTAGGAAGGTAATATATCATTGCCTCTCTTCAACCACTTTAAAATTGACATGTTGAATTTATTCTCTAATCCAGTTGAGCCCTGTGAGACAGAATTAGATCATGGTGGTCTTGAAGTGTGATGCTGGGTTTTGGAATAATATCTACAACTTTCTCCTTTTAACAGTGATATCTGGTAGACTTTTTTAAAATAGGAAATTAACAATAGCTACCAACACTACATTGCCTTGTATCCTATGAAATATTATGCATATACCAATAGAACCTCTTCCCATGTGATAATGATTGCAAAGTTTTATTTATGATTCCATTTGAGTGCCTGGTATAGACTGGATTTTCAATGAATGGTAAATCTATTTAATAGTAATTCTGAAAACAATTTTATAACAACATAAGAATGAAGGATGGTGACCCTCTTGCTATTATAAATACATACATGTGCTGTGTGAGGCTCTGAATACAATCTATAAATCATATGGAAGGGATTGGTGGGAAATTTTTTCATAATCCTGTGTGTAGTACAAAAGATTAGATTTTTAAAAGAAAAAGTTTCAGTCACATTGAAAATAAGATGCAGAGTCTAATTTCATCAGCATTTAACATGGGGCTCATTTTGGTTTTCCCAAAGAAAGAGGAAGCAGCAACTGAAAATTTGGTCTTACGGTATCTTTCTCTTTCTCCTTTGATGTACATTAGTTCCCATGGAAACTATGTTGGGATGGCTTGAGAGTGACATCTACAAATGCAGTGTAAGGTCATTTTTATCTAATGCTTTGAAATTTAAACCATGATTTGTGATATCCAGTGAACTCCCCTTAACATATTCTGAAGGACTATGAAAAGACACTATTCTGAATGCAGAAACAAGACATGAGACTACATTATGCAGTTTTCAAAATGTTGACATTGTTCTGTGTGTGGAAAAACAGAAAGAACCTCATTTCTCAGTATGCCTTTAGGAATCCTTAACATGAAGGGTAGGAAACACCCATTCTGCCTCCTTATTGCTGGTAGTCAGTGAGATCACTAGGTAAGGGACAAGTATTCAAGCTTTAAATGATGCAATAAGTAATTGCATGTAGACTGTGATAACACTGCAGGGGTTTTCTTCCTTCCATACAGAATCTACCATGACCCCTGGCCTGCCCTTGTTAGGACACTGATGTGATTTTCTTTATTAATTTGCCAGAGCTTCACTTATAAATTCCAGGTGTAATTAAAGGTAGATATGTTTCTAAGGAGAGGACCTAGAGTGTGGAATAAAAATGGTTTGAGGTTTAGTGAAATCTGATCTTCTCAGGCTTCTAAAGCACTCTTCAGAGAAGAAAAGTCTAGATGCTGAGTTAGGAAGTCTGGATTCAAATTCTGACTCATTTCCTTTCTAGTAATACGCCTCAATCAAGTTGAAACTTATCTGAGCCTTGGTATCATGATATGAAAAACACAGTAAAAATTTAAATGGTTAAGTGTGTGAAAAGGACAGAGCATGGAAGAGAGAGCTTAGTGTTAGTTACATGCTATGTGGAAAATTCTGAATGAGATGGGAATACCAGACCACCTGACCTGCCTCTTGAGAAACCTATATGCAGGTCAGGAAGCAACAGTGAGAACTGAACATGGAACAATAGACTGGTTCCAAATAGGAAAAGGAGTACATCAAGGCTGTATATTGTCACCCTGCTTATTTAACTTCTATGCAAAGTACATCATGAGAAATGCTGGGCTGGAAGAAGCACAAGCTGGAATCAAGATTGCCAGGAGAAATATCAATAACCTCAGATATGCAGATACCACCACCCATATGGCAGAAAGTGAAGAAGAACTTAAGAGCCTCTTGATGAAAGTGAAAGAGGAGAGTGAAAAAGTTGGCTTAAAGCTCAACATTCAGAAAACTAAGGCCAGGGCATCTGGTCCCATCACTTCATGGCAAATAGATGGGGAAACAGTGGTTGACTTTATTTTTTGGGACTCCAAAATCACTGCAGATGGTAATTGCAGCCATAAAATTAAAAGATGCTTGCTCCTTGGAAGGAAAATTATGACCAATCTAGACAGCATATTAAAAAGCAGAGACATTACTTTGCCAACAAAGGTCCTTCTAGTCAAGGCTATGGTTTTTCCAGTGGTCATGTATGGATGTGAGAGTTGGCCTAGAAAGAAATCTGAGCACTGAAGAATTGATGCTTTTGAAGTGTGGTGTTGGAGAAGACTCTTGAGAGTCCCTTGGACTGCAAGGAGATCCAACCAGTCCATCCTAAAGGAGATCAGTCCTAGGTGTTCATTGGAAGGACTGATGTTGAAGCTGAAACTACAATATTTTGGCCACCTGATGCGAACAGCTGACTCATTTGAAAAGACACTGATTCTGGGAAAGATTGAGGGCAGGAGGAGAAGGGGACAACAGAGGATGAGATGGTTGTATGGTATCACCGACTCAATGGACATGAGTTTGGGTGAACTCTGGGAGCTGGTGATGGAAAGGGAGGCCTGGCGTGCTGCGGTTCATGGGGTCGCAGAGTCGGACACGACTGAGCGACTGAACTGATCTGAGGAACTAAATGATTTGCATTGCATGAATGAATGAGTTATAACCTTTGTTTCTACTGTCTTTGTTCTTATTATAGTCTTTTATGTAGAAAGTTACGGAAAAGTCCATCTCTTGTCTCATATTATAGTCAGATGTGGGTCAATGACTATCTGCATTTTACTGTCACCATCTGGAATATGTAGCCTCCAAGGTTACTTTAAGAAATGAAATAATTGGATGAGGCACATGGGCTCTTAATTGCCTCCACCCAAAGAGATCACCTCCACTCAGCTTACATTGGTCCCACCTAATTGAAAGGCTAGGCTGGGAACTATTAGCAAACTTATCAGTGATTGGTACACACTTAATCTGTCTTCCACTTCAAAAAATATGTTTCATAAATTTTCTTGTTTAAAACTGATAATTGTAATAAAAAAGAAAATCATAAAACAAGCATATTTCCAAAAAATGGCAAACATTGTGTTCCCAATAACATTCTTGTAAGATCTGCTGTCCCAACACTGCTAATTTTATCTATGTGGAGAAAAAGAACAATACATTCTTGGTTGATAGAGTAAGTCGCATTGCTTCATGTCTCCTGCCCACAGACTTAAACTTTAAGAGGCGTATAAATAAGCAACTTAGCATATGTGACCTCCTGACCATGAAGTGTTAAATTCCAGGAACTATATTACTCCACCACTTTTATTTGTCTGTGGGAAATCACTTGATTTATGCCTGATCCCAGGATACAATAAAAATGTGCAGGTATGCTAGCTAGAACGATTGGAACCTGTCAAATAAAAATTTTAGTTGCTCTTAAAATCTGCAAATAAAAGTAATGTTTGATTAAGGATAATACCACTTATATCATACTTTTATCAGTATTCAGACACAAAACATATTCTAATAATTTAATTTCAATATAGTACAATGTACCACAGACTTGGGAGAAAAACAACCTCTTCATGATGAAAAGAAAGTTTCTTATTTGCAAAGCAGTTAAAACAGAAAAGCAGTTCTAGCCAGAAGGAGCTAAACCAGTACAGAGAAGGTGGATTAACAGAGAGATTCAGTCAGCCCAGCAAGGTCTGAAGTTTCTCAGGTTTGGCTTATTTACATTGACCATTCATTCTTACTTTATGGGCTTCAGAATTTAAGATGGAGTCCAGCTAGGATTATAAACCAAAGTACCATAATAACCTACAAGACTGTTGGAAAGGAATTCCCAGCTAGGCTTTTAGACTCAAGAGGCTGGGATAATTCCAAAATGATTCTCAGCTCTTGGATATTTTAGGCAGGGCCACATAGATGCAGAGTGAGACTCAAAAGTGACCTGAAGAATTTCCATCTCATTAGCACTTCATTTACAGAGTACCCATGTCAAGCCTCAGCCTTGGTGTTCTTGTGTTAGCTTAAACATAAGGGAAATAAAATAGTCTCTAGTCAATACAGGGCTAAGTACAGATTCTGTTGTCTATAGTCATGGTTTAAGCTTGCTTACACCACGGTTGCACTCAGTGTTCTTCAGAGGATGAACTATATCTTTGAAAAATTTTATGAATGTAGTATTTCTTTGCCATTGAATGTTATAACTTTGTATTTCAGTTCACTTTTTAAATTGGATTTTTAGTATAATTGTCCTATAATATTATATTAGCTTCAGGTGTGCAGCACAATGATTTGGTGTGTTTATGTACTGCAAAATGATCACCACAATGAGTCTAGTCAACATCCACCACCATACATAATTACAGTTTTTTTTTTCTTTTGATAAGAACTTTTAAGATCTATTTTTTTAGCAACTTTCAGATATACAATACAGTATTGTTAATTATCACTGAGCTTCCCAGGTGGCACAGTGGTAAAGAATCTGCCTGCCAGTGCAGGTAATGCGAGACATGGGTTCGGAAGACAGGGGGTCAGGAAGATCCCCTGAAGTAGGAAATGGCAATCTGCTCCAGTATTCTTGTCTGGGAAACTCCAAGGACAGAGAAGGTAATTATCAATACCATGCTGAATGCTACATCTCCATGACATAATTTATAATGAGAGTTTTTTCCTTTTGACTCCCTTCATTCATTCCAGCTATACCCCACACTTCACCTCTGGTAAATGCCTATATGTTCTCTGTACCTATGAGTTTTTTCTTTTTTCTTTTGGTGGGGTAGGGGTTGGGTAGATGATTAGATTCCACATATGTGAGATTGTATGGTATTTGTCTTTCTCTTCTGAGCAGTTTCGCTTAACATAATGCCTTCAAGGTTCATCCATGATGCAACAAATGATGAGGTTTCCTTCTTTATTATTACTGAATAATATTCTATTAGGAGTGTGTGTATAATAAATATAACATTTTCTTTATCCCATCTTCCACTGTTGGACACTTAGGTTGCTCCCATGTATTGGCTATAGTAAAAAATGCTGCAATGAACATGGGGTATATACATGTCTTTTTGAATTAATACTGTATTTGCTTTGGATAATACTCAGAAAAGAAATGCTAGATTATATGGTGGTTCTCTTTTTAATTTTTGAAGAATTCCTCCTACTGTTTTCCCTGTTGCTACCAATTTATGTTCCCACCAACGGTGCACAAGGGTTGCCTTTTCTCTGCATCCTCACCAACTCTCATTATTTCTTGTCTTTTTGTTGATAGCCATTCTGACATGTATGAGGGGGTATCTCATTGTGGTTTTGATTTGCATTTCCCTGATGATCAGTGATGTTGAGCATCTTTTCCTGTACCTGTTGGCCATCTGTATGTTTTCTTTGGGAAAATGTCTAAGATCCTTTTCCTTTTTTTAATCCAATTGTATTTATTTATTTATTTATTTACTATTGAGAGTATGAGTTCTTCATATATTTTGGACATTGATTTACAAATATTTTATCCCATTTAGCGGGTTGCCTTTTGATTTTGGTTTTGCTAATGGTTTTCTTTGTTTGTTAGTTTGATATACAACCTGATTTTTGAACAACAAAAATGACTAAACAAAATCACTTGGGTTTTAGGTCTTAATACTTTTTTTGGGAACACATACAACGGCACTCTGAAAATACCCTTCACAACTTACAGTTCAAAACATTGTCTCCTTGGAAGCCTTTACAGCTATCAGACAAGTACTGTCCTTTTCATTCACCTGGTGTCCCCCTGTGCTTAATGCAGTACCAGTCATGTGCAGATGCTCAATGTTCGAGAATGAGAAAAAAAAATGAACAGAGAAAAACGAAATTTTCCTGAGTGCATCCGTAGCTGATTTCAGACAGTCCATTCAATACTCCCTGTGAATCAAAACAAGACCTCAGTCAAGCTGCAGAACATGTAAGATGGCACAAGTAAGTCATCACCAAGCCTGTGTCAGGCTGCAGGAAAGCAAGAAGTGCCAAACAGCAGCCAGGGTCACTGAGCGGTTTGTATCAGAAAGTAGTTTTAGCCAATTGCTGGCTAAATTTCTTGTCATTTCAGGAACACAGGGCTTTATAGTAAGTTCCCAGTGATTTTCAACCACTTGCATGTCTAGGAGTGATCAGGAAATGCCAAGTAGCGGGCATTTGCAGAGTCATAGGCTTGACTTAGCAGCAGCAGCAGCAGGCTTAACACACTATACATCAGATTTGCTTTTTTTTTTTTTTTCAGCTTGTAAGTAAATTTATTATATATTGCTTACTGAAGATTTGCTTTTTAATTGTGACTCTCATAGACCAAGACTACGTTTTCACTTTTATAACCCACTTTGACTAAAGCTCATTTGAGATTAAAAACATAATGCGAAAAAATCAAAGATCAAAATGATTACATACATAGATGCACAGAACATACTTGAGTATGAACTCATATCCCTATATCCACATAAGGAAACACTCATATAATTCTACATAATATATGATATATAATAATATATATTCTGTAATATATATGGAAGTGTATCTGTGTGTGCACATATATACATGCAATACATATATATGGAATTGTATGGGTGTTGTTATTATGTGTGTGTATACACTGACACCATTCCCTTACTTACCAAAAATTACTTAGTATTTACTGTATCTAGGTACTGTGCTAGGCACTTGAAAGACAAAAAAACTCTTCTCCAGTCTTGGCTTCAAGAAAATCACAGCTTACTAAGGAAGACAGAATCATGAACTCATAAATGCAGCTTAATCAGTGACATAGGACAATGTTTCTTCGAGATGCTTGAGGAAAGAATGTTTCAATCACCAACGCCTTCCACTTGTTAAATGCAGGTCTTTCTTCCCTTATCTAAGCCTATCCATCTTCCAAGTAATGAATCTGTGGATAATTTCTACCTTACTAAAACCTCAAAATGGTTGCAAGTGTTGGGGAAGGTTTAGATTTACACTTCTGCAAGCTCTAACACTTTTTGCATTGCCCAGCATCATGTGAAAATTTGTTGCTCAAACTTTGGCTTTTCCGCTTTTGAACTTCTTCCCTTTAATCATCTTGCATTTTGTGAAATGAAATGGCTCATTAATGGCTTTCTATGCTTTTTCCAAGTCATCATATTTATAAATATCTTAGTGACATTCTGAGATGGTCTATAATGCTGTATATACCTTGAAAGTAGATATACACCCATACATATGAATGTTCAGATGACAAAAATTATAGCAGAACTATCTGTATCAAGAGCTATGAGCATCTGTATGGTTAGAAAATCTGATATAATCTGAACATTCTGTCTTAGGGTTTTCATCTATAAAACAGATCCTTCCTGTTTAGAACTACCATGCATTTCAAATAAGATAATACGAGTAAGTGGTTTATGAGGTAAAATATACTATTCAGATATATGTCTGGCCAAGATGTGAGGGCCATTTGGCTGCATGTCCATCTCTCACAGGTTCTTAAAAGACTAGAATGGTTTCTACAGGTGACAACAAAAGAGGTGAAGCATTTATTTGATATTTACCGTTTTCTTCCAAATTACTTTTCCACTTATTTCAAAAGCTCGTTTATGCCCCCTTTCCTGACTTTGTTGTATATGTACTAGTTTCTATCCTTGCTTCTATATTTGAACTTGATCCTTTCTCTGGTAACAGTATTGGTTCCTCCTAAGCTATACTTCCACAAGCAACCCCATCTAAGTTGCCTTTTGGCCATCTTTCCCAATTTGATGCAGAAACCTCTTGTCCTGAATCTATCCCCTCCTTTGGAGTCCAAGCTTCTATGGTCATTGGATGTTTTTGTTGGGCTTGCCTGAACATTTCTAAAAGGCAGCAGATAGTCTATACGTTTTAGAATTATCCAACCTTATTGAACAACGAGGGCTTCCCAGGTAGCACGAGTGGTAAAGCAGCCGCCTGCCAATGCAGGAGATGTAAGAGACGTGGGTTCGATCCCTGGGTTGGGAAGATCTCCAGGAGGAGGGCATGGAAACCCACTCCAGTATTCTTGCCTGGAGAATGCCATGGGCAGCGGGGCCTGGCAGGCAATGGTCCATAGGGTCGCACAGAGTCAGATACATCTTACGTGACTTAGCACACATACACACGCACACATACACACCCACACACACACACTGAGCAATGAAGGTGTTTCCCAGGTGGTGCAGTGATAAAGAATCTGCCTGCCAATGCAAGAGATGCAAGAGACATGGGTTTGATCCCTGGGTTGGGAAAATCCCCTGGAGGAGGAAATGGCAATCCACTTTGGTATTCTTGCTGAGAAAATCCTAGGGACAGAGGAACCTGGTGGGATACAGTCCAGGAGGGTTTAAAGAGTTGGAACAGCTGAGCGACTAAGCACATACAGCATACTGAATAATGGCAGAAATGCCGAGCATTTACTTTCCAAAATGACTCTGAGAAGGGTGGGGATTTCTGGGATTACTCACTTCAAACGAACAAATGAAAAATTCTTGCATTATAGACTCACTTCGGGTCGGAACCTTGATGGCTCATAAGATAATTGTAACATTGCTTCCAATGTAACATTGAAAGAAAAAGGAAGATATCAATATTTGAGTCTGCTTAGAATCATGTAGACAGCTAAAAGATATTCTCTTGGTAAAAAGATCTTTACAGGATGCATTTTAGTGTGATATTTATCATATTAGACTTTTATTTCAGAAAAACCTGAATTTGAGTTTTGGTCGTGATATTTAACAGATCTATGATATAGGGCATGTTACTTGGCCTCGCCAAGTCTGTTTTCTGACATAAAATGTTCCTGGTTGGCTTCCTTTTTGCTTCAAATGCAGAAAGATACAAGAGAATGTGACTCTACTACAGCAAAAAAAAAAAAAAAAAAAAAGAACATATTCTTCTTCTTAAGACCATTAGAGAGAAGAGACTTCCAATCCAATCACAAGAACTGATTTTCAAAGGCTGAAAAAATCCCTTCAAAGAGAGATAAAGCAAATTAAAAAATTTCTCCTTTGAAAGAACATGGAAGAAAGGGGTAACTGTCAGTGATGGCATGCTCAGTTGTGTCCAACTCTTTCAGACCCTTTGGACAGTAGCCCACCAGGCTCCTCTGTCCAAGGGCTTTTCAGGCAAGAATACTGGAGTGGGTTGCCATTTCCTTTTTGAAGGGATCTTCCTGACCCAGGGATTGAATCCGCCTCTCCTGTGTCTGCATTGCAGGTAGGTTCTGTACCTGCTGAGCCACCAGGGGAGCCCATCAGTGACAGCAGGTAAGGAGAAAATAGCCAACATTTTAACACATTTTTAAAGGTCAAGTATGAATAGGTATGACAAGGTAAAATCCCCAGGAGTTCCAGATACAAGTGGAGTCTATACCTTCTCAAAAGTGTTTTTCACATGTTCCCAATGGTGCTTACAAGAAATATTACCAGCACAGGGATGGAAAGGAAATGATAAGGAGGAAAACTAAGTGACCTCCCCTCAAGTAGAAGTCATAAGAGTCCAGGAAAAGGACAGGTAAACACATTATACCTCCTACATTCTTCAAAAACAAGGAATGCTTAAGGATTCCTTTAACCATATAACTGCAAGATTTTTATGTTAAAAGTAACAAAATGTTGCTGAAAGAAATTGACCGAAATAAATGGATATATAACTGTGTATACACACACACACACACACACACACACACAAACATACAATATTCATGGTTCAAAGGAAATGATATTTTTATTTTTTTTATTTTTATTTTTTAAAATTAATTTATTTTTTATTTTACTTTAAAATTCTGTATTGGTTTTGCCATACATTGACATGAATGGAAATGATATTTTTAAATTATCAATTTTACCCCAGTTGATCATAAGATCCAATGCAATCACAATCAAAACTTCAGAATGTTTCATGGTAGAATCTGTCAAGCTGATTTAAAACTTCAAGTGGAGAAGCAAAGGGTCAAGAGGAGCCAAACCATTTTGAAAAACATGTGCAAAGTTGGTGGAATCAGGCTCTCTGATTTCAAGCTTTATTCACTGAAAGGGTAACTCAATTATACCTTAATACATATGACTTTTATAAAAGGATGTAATAGATAACTTACTTTAGAGTGGTTTCTTGAGTTAAATGAAGTGACACAAGCAGCACAGGGGAGGTGCTCAATGAGTAGAACCTCTTGTTACTGAAATTTGTTATCTATTAGAGAGTCTTCAAAAATAATTTCTCTTTCCTTCCCTCCCCCTCCCCCCTGCCACCAAATGATCTGAAATTAAAATGGATTTTTTTTATGTGGGACATTAAGATCTTTTTTTCCCTGGGCCTTCTCTACAGTCTCAAATTATTACCATATCTTAAATATGTATTCTGATGTATCAACCTCAAGAGTGGGCACCCTTGATTTCACCTGGTGAGGGCATCTGTGGAGCCTTGGCTGTATGCGTCATGTCCCAGGTCAGACATATGTGGCAGCTCCCCAAGTCCCTCTTGTTAACACATAGGTAGTTTAAGAGGTGAAGCATATTTTCTGTTAAGAAGTCTTGGCTTCAGCTCCCCTCGCTTGTGCTGGTCTCTTTCAAGGTCCCTAGATGGGGCCCTAGCAATGTATTTACCTGATCATGGGTTACTGTGAAATTTGTAAAGTAAAAACATTTTAACCACAATTATGTAAAACCACTGTCTCTTTCCACTCTGTCCTCCCCTTTCTCATACTTCCCTTCATGTCAAGTAGGATTAGAATGACAAAGGTTTTTTTTCTTTCTTTCTTTTTTATTTAGCTATGGAATTAGAGACATAATTTGATGTTTTCAGTCACACCCCAGTAGAATTAGATTGTTAGTTTGGGTTTGAATGTTTCCCAAGAATATTCTTCCCACCCACTGCATTGCCTTACCTGGCATACTGATATAAAGGTGTTGGAGTGGAGACCACATCATGGTATGAAAATGAACTATTTATCTGAGCAGTAACAAGTATTAGGGGAGTGACAGAGAAGATAAGTTTGAAATATATGGAGCTAGAAGCTAGTCTTGGGAAGATTCTTCTAAACTTCAGACATGGAAATTTTTAAGAAGGAAGTTGAAATTGAGCTTTTTGTAGATAGCTTATGAAAACAGAGTTTCTCTATTGGGAATATCCTGGAGAAGGAAATGGCAACCCACTCCAGTATTCTTGCCTGGAAAATCCCATGGACAGAGGAGCCTGGAGGGCCATAGTGCATGAGATCGCAGAGAGTCAGACACAACTGAAGTGACTTAGCATGCACGCACGCATGCTGTTAGGAATATACCAGAAGTGTATACAATTGTATTTATGGGAATTGTGTAAAGCAGAAGTTATCAGAATTCTTGTAGTTTTAGGCACAAGACTGGAGCAGTATTACAAGAGTATTACCTCCTACATGAGTGCATCCCACTCTATCTGATAGTATTGAGTATATCTGGCATATCTCTTCTAATGAAGCCTGGCAGTTCCGGAAAAGAACAAAGTGTAAAATAGCCACATACATTGTTAGCTGCCTGAAGGAGCAAGTGTCCCAGTGACAAACATCTACACACATTAATCAATAAGTCATTGTAGGTAGTATATAACAGCAATTTGTTTGCATAACTATCTAGGTCAATGCAATATAGAGGCATTTGAATTCCTCCTATGTATGCCATTCTTTGAATCAATATTATATATTTTCAAGACTATTGATTATGGTATTAAGCAATATAAAGATTAAATATTATGTCTGTATACTGTATATCATGATGCTAAGCATGTGAGTGCTTTACCATGTGAGGAACTTACTAATTATTTTTTCAATAATATTGTAAGTTTAATGATATAATGGATCATTGATATAAAGCATGACATTTCAGTTCAAACCCACAAGAAAAGGAGAAATTGAGCAGTCTAAACACCAGATGAAAAACTTTTAAAACAGAGGGAACAACAAGAACAAAGCCCTACAGAATGTTAGAGCAACCAAGAGAAGCCTCTTCAGTTGGAAGTGTAAAAACACTCTTAACCTTGCAAAGCACAAACAATTCTAAGCCTGTGAAAGTCCTTTATGACTTCCAAATTTCTTTAAGCATACGAACGATCATTTGTAATAATTTGCCACCAAATATGACTTCTTGGGTGCAAACTTGATTTTTGCAACTTGTTTAAAAGATTGTCTAACTTCTGTCTTATCATTCTTCACAAGAATAATAACACCCATCCTATATGACTTCCAGAAAGATGACTAAATATAGCAGAACCTTTTTGTTCACTACTTAAGATCCAATATCCCATTCCTTCAGTCAGAATCCATTTGTGGATTCATTTGTATTATTTTGTAGAGGCCATATATAAGTGATATCATATAATATATTCTTTCTCTATCTAACTTATTCCACTTAATATGATAATCGCTAGGTCTAGTCATGTTTATTCTTTTCTTTAACTTACCATCTTTTTGGAAATTTTTATTTGTTTATTATTTATTTATTTTTTGGATGTACTGGGTCTTGGTTGCTTTGCATGGGCTTTCTCTAATTGTGGCGAGAGGGGGCTACTTTTTGTTGTGGTGCATGGGGTTCTCATCACAGTGGATTCTCATATTGTGGAGCACAGGCTCTAGGAACATGGGCTTCTGCATTTGCAGTACACGGGCTCAGTAGTTGCGGCTCATGGGCCCTACAGCATGTGGGTTTCAGTAGCTGCAGCATGGGGCTCTGTAGTTGCAGCTCTCAGGCTCAGTAGTTGTGATGCATGGGCTTAGTTGTTCTAAGGCATGTGGAATCCTCCCTGACCAGGGATCTTATCCATTTGCCATCAGGGAAGTCCACTTGTTTATTCTTGATAGTACTGTCCAGCTAGTTACTATAGCTTCCTGTGGGGAGTTTCCAGTAGAGGCTGGAGCAGGGATGTGGGCCTTTGAAGAGACTTCACATCCATGGTGGTACCCTCTCTGACTTGCCTTGTTGCACATTTAGTCCACAGACAGCCTCTCATTTCTTATTGCTGCAGGGCAGGTCAATCTACTTATTTCCCAATTCTTAAATCTGCAAAGGTGTTTCTTGTTATTTATTTGGAGTATAGGAGAAACATCAATAGCCTCTGTCATTGGTGGAAAGAGTCTCTCCATGTTTTCTGTTGGAAAGATACTAGGCCAGCAAGTGAATGATATTCAATTGTGTATCCTGGTAACTCCAGATTTTGCCATGAAAACATAATACAATAGTTATGGAAGTAAGCAATCACCAGATGTGTTATTAAAATAATGAAAAATATTATATTTGAAACTCTTCAAATCCCTTGGTAACTTGATTTTGAAATATCTGAACTTAACATTTCCTCTCCTCCACATATCCTATTCTGTAAAGAAGTAAAATGTTGCATTAAAGCACAATAGTAGTATAGATGACAATGAAGATATTAAAGTACAATTTATCTTATATCGGTTTCATGGCACTTTATATACAATAATTCTGCACTTGGCAATGTGTAGCCATGTGGCCACGTAGAAAACTTAGCAATGATTTAAAAATATGGAGGTTTATTTTCCTCAATAAGAAATCAGGAGGTTTTCCAAGTATCAGATAGCCAAGTCTCAGTGAGTGGCTCTTCAGGCCCCGGTGAACTTTTCATTCAGCTATCCTGAATATGTGAATTTATTCTCAAAGCTACCTCCAAATCACAAGATGACTGCTTAATATACAGCATTACATTTCCTTAAGGCAAAAATGAAAGAGATGTAAAGGGGAATACAATGTGTAGGTCAGATTTGTCCCCTTCTGAAAATATTTTAAAGATCTTTCCTTTAAAGATCTAGCCTTCTGCTTATGTCTATTGACCAGCACTGTGCCGCACATGGCATACTTGCTAAATTCCTAGCTGAAAGGGAGACTGAGAAGTGGAGTTCTAGGTATGTTGGTATATAGCTGCACATGCATGCTTGCGTATGTTTAAGAACACATTGCTGCCATATATACACAGAGGGATATTACTCGGCCATAAAAAGAACAAAATAATGCCAATTGCAGCAACATGACTAGACCCAGCGATTATCATATTAAGTGGAATAAGTTAGATAGAGAAAGAATATATTATATGATATCACTTATATGTGGCCTCTACAAAATAATACAAATGAATCCACAAATGGATTCTGACTGAAGGAATGGGATATTGGATCTTAAGTAGTGAACAAAAAGGTTCTGCTATATTTAGTCATCTTTCTGGAAGTCATATAGGATGGGTGTTATTATTCTTGTGAAGAATGAATAGACAGAAGTTAGACAATCTTTTAAACAAGTTGCAAAAATCAAGTTTGCACCCAAGAAGTCATATTTGGTGGCAAATTATTACAAATGATCGTTCGTATGCTTAAAGAAATTTGGAAGTCATAAAGGACTTTCACAGGCTTAGAATTGTTTGTGCTTTGCAAGGTTAAGAGTGTTTTTACACTTCCGACTGAAGAGGCTTCTCTTGGTTGCTCTAACATTCTGTAGGGCTTTGTTCTTGTTGTTCCCTCTGTTTTAAAAGTTTTTCATCTGGTGTTTAGACTGCTCAGTTTCTCCTTTTCTTGTGGGTTTGAACTGAAATGTCATCTGCTCAGAGAGGCCTTCCATGAGGCCCCATCTGGGTGTTGTCTACCCTCAAGTCATTCTCTATTATGTTATCCTGGGATTTCTTTCTTACACAGTTTATGACTAAAACTATCTTGTTTATATATTCTTTTTATTTGTTCCCCACCAAATGTAAGTACCTTGGAAGGATGGATTTTTGTTTTTCTTCTTGTTCACTGACCTATGCTTGATATCAACTCCAAGGACTGCTAAATGTAGGATCTGAGCAAGTTTGTTTAATTTCTGGATGCATAATCACTGGGGTGGGTGGGGTGAGCTTGTGGCAGCAAAGAGAAAAAGAAGGAAGTAACATGCGTATTCTTTCCAGGCTCTGGTCCATATCTGTGCTGCAGAAGTATGTTTGGTGGGAAGTGGCTCGATTTTGGCCTTGAATAGATGGTTCTACCAAGCACAATAAAGGCAGAGAGTGAGCGTGAACAATTAACAAACTAAAGTCAAGCCATCAGGGTCTTTCGGCAAAAGAGTGTTCTGGTTATTAATGGTGTTTACATGGAATGGTGGAGACAGAAAGCACAGAATGCGCTGTGTGTCTTTGAACTTTCAGAATGCTTATTGCATCCACATCCGGCATGTCTGGAAAAAAATGTACAACTGAGCAGAAGGCACCAGTTCCCAAGACATGTGGGTGACATGAACTATAGTTCTGAGAAAAACCTAATTCAACCCAGAAAGCTCAGGAATGAACCCTTCAGAAATATTTAATTCCATGGTTATGAAGCATTTACTTGAGTTGAATAATAACTAAAGTGTTTTCCCTTGACAAAGGAAAGAGAACGACCTTTCTGTTCTTAAACAACATTTTCTAAGAATTGTGACCCAGCATTTTGCCTACAGATGTTAGAAGGAACGGCAGAAACCAGTGGCATTTTTGAAACAATTTAAAAGATTAAAACTTTCAGTTAAGCATTAAGTCGGTAATTTTCTTTTATCACTGATAAACACTTTATTTTTGTAAAATTTGGAGTCAGAGTACTGTTGAAAAACTGATTCTTTGTTCTTCAGTTATGAGTTTATTTCAACGATATTTATTGTCTGGAATGAGATTTCTTAGGAGGAAAAACTACTTGCTATATTCTGTATGGAGACTTCCCCCTGGCAGATATTGACAGTAATCTCAAGGTAATCCTTTGAAATAAAAACTTATAAAAAATGTTGTGATAGAACAAAAGATAACATGTGTGGCAGAGGAAATGTAATGGAAGTGTTTATTTTTCTGATAAAATAGGAGTGCCTCCTCTCTCCCAGTTGTAGCATAGTGCCTCAGTTCAGTGAACTATATAATGCTCTCTGGAGTTTAATTAGAAGCCTTGTAAACTGAGTGCAAGAGGCCAGAATATGTGTTAGATGAACACAGAACAGGCTTTTTATGAAAACAGAAACTCCCACTGAATCACCTTACAATGGGGTCTGATGACTTTGTAATTGAATTGCCCAATTTAGGTTCAAAAGGGGATCTTCTGTTTAAATTTAAGAGGGATAAAGTACATTGATCCAGATTCTCCCAGGTTGTGAACGAAGGCACTGCAGTAATTTCCTAAATAGTGCTGAAAGAGTTAATGTCCAGCTTCTTCCAGGGGATACCCTGGTTCAGTTAAAAAAAAAAAGAACAAATAATAATAATAGCAAGCTATCTGGAAGGAATCTAAACTCACTGTTTTCACTGTTTTGTGTTTTGTTTTGTTTCCTGGTAATTGTATGCTGTAGCCCTGCCACTGGGAAGGGGATGAGGTTAATGGGTGGGGATTACAAGGGGAATAAAGTGAAAGTGAAAGTTGCTCAGTTGTGGTTGACTCTTGGAGACCCCATGGATTATGCAGTCCGTGGAATTCTCCAGGCCAGGATACTGGAGTGAGTAGCCTTTCCCTTCTTCCCAACCCAGGGATCCAATCCAGGTCTCGCACATTGCAGGCAGATTCTTTACCAGCTGAGCCATAGGGAAGCCCAAGAATACTGGAGTGGGTAGCCCATTCCTTCTCCAGCGGATCTTCCTGACCCAGGAATGGAAGCGGGGTCCCGTGCATTGCAGGCAGATGCTTTACCTACTGAGCTATCACGGAAACCACAAGGGGAAGAACTTACCTCAAAAGGGTCAGTTGATTTCCCATCTTTTGAAAAGAGAGAATCCATGTTTCTTCACTCAGATAATAAACTGTGGGCCCTTGTAAATATTTTTTTTCCTTTTCTTTTTTCCTTTTCTCTTCCTTTGCATTTTGCTTTTCCCCTCTCTGCTGGGTCTCTGTGTTGGCTTTTGGCCTATTTGCTTTGTTCTAATATGAACTTCTGCTGTTTTTACTGTTAGTTTATAAGCTTCCATTTCAGAGATTATTAAGGTTTAATGAAGATTAATCTCTAGTTTGAAAGCTAGTTTGATTTATTAAAAACAAACAAACAAAAAATCATATTTTCTGGAACTCTACTTTTGTTGAGCAAAACAGCCATGTTCTTTGTGCTAGAGTTCATAGTCTAGTAAACCTAATAGTAATGAAGAACTGGATGATTGTTCTATAATTATAGAGGTTCTAAGAACCAGAGATAGAAAGTTATTCCCTAAAATTAAAGTGTATTTTGCTATTCATGTGACACACTTTTAAAATCAGTTATAACCACTTATATACTAACATTAAATTTACATGAAATGATTAACAGTATATAAATAGATGGATATTTTTCAGTGACAGCTTGTGACATAGAGTTGGTGCTCAGTCAAATTCTGTCAGTAAACTCATATTTTTGACTCACTACAGCTCCCATTTACTAAAATATGTTTGAAGATGATTACACTGCATGCAAATAAATATATTAGAGTACTTTTTCTTTTTATTTGAAATTTTTACATTATCACATAATGATGTAAGTAATTCTATACATTTTTCAGTGTTGATTTGGTGTTTTTTAGGAGAAGGAAATGGCATCCCATTCCAGTATTCTTGCCTAGAGAATCTCATGGCCAGAGGAGCCTGCTGGACTGTTGTTCATGGGGTCACACAGAGTCAGACATGACTGAAGCGACTTAGCATGCATGCATGCATTGGAATAGGAAATGGCAACCCACTCTAGTATTCTTGCCTGGAGAATCCCAGGGACAGAGGGGCTTAGTGGGCTGCTGTCTATAGGGTTGCACAGAGTTCAACACGACTGAAAGTGACTTAGCAGCAGCAGCAGTTGGTGTTTTTTTTTTTTTTTTTAAATGTTTGTTTTTTCTTCTTTCTTCATGTAGTTGTGACTAATTAGGCTTGAGAAAGAGGAGAAAAGATTGACGCTCTCTTCCAGCTGTGACATGTCACATGACACTATGTATTAAACTCCCTTTTGCTAAAAAGTCATAAATCTGATGATGATTTCAGATGGATTAAAGAAGATTCTTCAATTCTCAATAAATTATTATTGTTTTCCAAGTTGCTTCAGATGCTCTTTAACTCCTTATTTTAGCTAGTTTTTGCCTCTTATATTTTAAGATGTTTAATTAGCATTTTCCCTAGAATCTTCTACTTCAGATTAAAACATAACTTCTTCCCTTATTGATCAATTGGTATTAAGTCACTTCAGTTGTGTCCAACTGAAGAGTTGGACAAAGAGTCGTGGACGACTGTTTGCGACCCTATGGACTGTAGCCTGCCAAGCTCCTCTATCCATGGAATTCTCCAGGCAAGAATACTGGAGTGGGTTGCCACGCCCTCCTTCAGGGGATCTTCCCCACCCAGAGAATGAACCTTCCTCTCTCATGGCTCCTGCATTGGCAGGCAAGTTCTTTATCACTCACATCACCTGGGAATCCCATAATGATCAATAACCTAAGACAAAATGAAACAAGGATGAAAATGATTATAACACAAAGCTGAATATACTACATGCCATGCTGCTGCTGCTGCTGCTAAGTCGCTTCAGTCCTGTCCGACTCTGTGCGACCCCATAGACGTCAGCCTACCAGGCTCCACCCCTGGGATTCTCCAGGCAAGAACACTGGAGTGGGTTGCCATTTCCTTCTCCAATGCATGAAAGTGAAAAGTGAAGGTGAAGTCGCTCAGTCGTGTCCAACTCTTCGCGACCCCATGGACTGCAGCCTTCCAGGCTCCTCCGTCCATGCGTTTTTCCAGGCAAGAGTACTGGAGTGGGATGCCATTGCCTTCTCCGACTACATGCCATAAGAAAGTGCTAATGAAGTAATGTGTTTAAAGTGCTGGGCACAGACATACACGGAGCGCATGTTCAGTAGTTGCTGGTTCCTTTCTCTTTCACACCATAATGAAGACTGTTGCTTCTGGCTAGACGAATAAGTAAAGACCTTACAGATAAGGCAGAATTTGGATTAGGAATGTGAGTAGATGTCTGCAGAATAGAAAGCAATTAACTAGATTTGAAAGTAATGTAAGTTTAGAAAGGTGGGCTATTGCCTGATATGCAGGGCCTTGTGTGTTAAGGGGAGAAATTTTAACTTAGTTTGACCAATCAGTCACCGGCGGTTTCAAAGCAAAAAGAATCATATTCTGACCTATCTTAAAGAAATATCTTAAAGAAAGTTGGATGAAGAATGAAAAAATGAGGAATGAGAAAAGGGAAGTAAGATGGTTTAGGAAGTTAGTTGCATGAAATATACTGGTAATTATAATCTTTACCATTTTATTTAATGCCTATTCTGAACCAGAATTCTTGAATAAATAATTTTCCTGTCAGCCATCTTAGAATATAAACGTCTCTATTTTCTTTCTGGTTAAGAATTTGAAACTTAGTGACTTACTTATGGCACAACTAAGTATCAATAATACTGAATATGCATCTTGAGTTGCATGAATCATAGTAAAGGCAGTGCATGCAGGGTTCAAAGTCTACTGTGGACTCCACAGTCCATAACAGAATGTAGGACCCACATCAGTCTTAATAAAATGAGATTTGGATAAGTCTGTCAATTTATCAAAGACTCAGTTTCTTCATATGAGGAGGCAAATTAAACTTTGAAATTCTAGAATCTAACTATACTCATATGTGCAATTCTCATTATGGTTAGTGGTATGCATTTACATCCTAAGTGACAAGGGAATCAAATAGAAAGTAATATGAGATTTCATCAGAACTTATTTTCTAACTAAGCTAATTCTTCAGGCTGAAGTATAGTGAATTTGAGCAATTTCTAATAATACTATTTTTATAACTAAAATACGATAAGGAATTTACATTTACAAATTGTTCAAATTCTATAGGAATAAGATAATATTTAATCATAATGTTATGAACTACACTTGAAACATTCCACTTAATGATATTTCATGTGCAGATATTCTCAAGTTAAAAGGAAAAAGTTTGAGGAAAAATATAAAGGCCCTAACCCCGTTATTACTTCACTGCAACAAGGAATCAAGAGCAGAGTTTGTCAAAGAAATAATTGAAGACACCCTGGGAAGAAGGGACTGAGGTTTTCAAGTTTATCATACATCATTCAATGCCTTTGGCAAAGCCTTGGTGGAAATTAGGAAATTGAATATTGTAATGTAATTTAAATTTTCACTTAGGACTTCTTTCTCATTCTGATGGGATTTTTACCCAAGAAAGGATTGCAGAACTGAATCCCAAGAGACAGATTCTGTTGATCATGATAATGTATTGCTTTTAGCAAAAAGGTGAGCTGCTATTTTGAACCCCAATGAGAAGTGCTTTTAGAAGCCCCACATCTCTTCCTTTTATACTGAGCAAGAGTAAGGCAAGGGGAAGACATGAAATCTATCCCTCTCCTGGAAAAAAAGGATAAATGAGAGTATCTTTATTTGTATAGGATCTAACTTAGAAATCACCTCTGAAATCTGTATCAAGTGTTTCTAAATGGTATAGGCGTGTGCATCAGTGATGGCTCAGTAGATCTGAACCTGTCTGAAAATCAGAGCAATTGGAAGATGTTTGTGCTCACTCACCTCCTGACAAAGGAAACAATAACTAACACAGTAGGAAGCTACAGTTATCTTCTGACACATTATGTTTCCAGGCCCCAAAATGTCACCTGAAGCCTGCTGAATGGAGATGAATGAAAACCAGCAGTGGTCCTGGAACATGCAAAAGGACAAAAAACCCCAGCTGCAGAAAAAGGCCGAGGTTCTTCAAAGCTCAACAAGCTGTTGACTCAGACCTTTGCAAAGTCAAGAGCATATGTTCTCTGAGAAGGCCAAGGGTCTTATAATTGACCAGGCAGGGGAACTTAAAATCTCTAATTTGAGGTATAACTGCAACTTGTATATTCTTTGCAAAAAGCCCTTTGAGAGAAGAACTACAGTAAACCTTAGAAAGATTTTCCATTTCTATGTCATCTGAAAATGTAAAGAAAAAATTCAATGCATATGATATTTGAGAAAAAATACTAGAAATTTCCACAATTCAAACTTTTTCTGCTAGGTCTAATTCTACAAATTTTGAATCAAGTGTTTTATGCAACACTAACAAAATAATCCTTTAGAACTTGCGAGAGTTGAAGACAGCTGATAAATGAAGGTGAATTATAAACTTTATATCGATATTAATATCTTTCTCAGAGCTTTCCTGTATCATTGCTTTTGGAGTTAACATGATCTTTTTAAAACGCAAATATGTTTTAATGAGTAAAATTAGAAATGCATGCTGATTTGGAACTGGAAGATGGAAATGAGAAAATAGAAATTATCATTCATAACTTAAAAAAAAGAAAGCTTTTTGGTTGTTTGAGCCAATAGCATACTTTGAGACCATTACTGTGATGATATAAAGAAATACAATGGAGTTTAATATGTGTGCTAGACTTTAGAATTTCTTCATTCTTCCTATTTTCCTATTTTTATTGATTTTTGCTTTGAATTGATCTAGGTTAAAAACTTGGCTATCTTTCCAATAGATGCATATGAAAGCACCAGTGTTTTTTCAAGATCCAGAAAAATCAATCTTGCCATTTTCATGACATTAGTATTTTCCAGAGTTAATGGAGAGCACCAAGTGCTGTATCTATTTTTCTGTTACATAAAGGAAGTGCCAATGTCTTAAATTATTGTTTATTATTATCATAATTTTAAATTATTGTCTTTTCAATAATAATAACAAACTCATAGACACTTGGTTAAACCAAAGTCACATTTTGGAGATTGTGTGGAAAACTTTGCTGATTGCAAAGATAGGACTTTAAGTTAGATCACTGATTTCAAAGGTGAGAAACTGGCCAAAAAGAAGTACAGGGCATCACATTAGCTGTCTAGTTGGACGGTCCATATCACTTATTTAAATAGTGGAATTTCATTTTGATCTTAAAGAAAGCAGAAAAAAAAGAAAAAAGTTTTAGAAATGTCCTAAAACTTATCACATTGCGACAGGTCAGCCTCCCTGGTAGCTCAGTGGTAAAGAATGTGCCTGCAATGCTGGAGACACAGATTCGATTCCTGGGTCAGGAAGATACCCCTAGAGAAGGAAATAGAAACTCATTCCAGTATTCTTGCCTGGGAAATCCCATGGACAGAGAAGCCTGGAGGGCTACAGTTCAAAGGATCACAAAGAATTGGACGTGACATAGTGACTAAACAACAAAGTTTTAGAATAGGCTATTGTTATATTTAATATAAATCCTTCGGTCTTTCTTTGCTAAGGATCTAAGGTTTCATTAAATTTTTCTTCAACCTCCTGGAATTTGGATGTTGCTAAAATACTTAAAAAGACATATATATCTACATCTTAGTTAAAATAAAGCATTAACATTTGGCTAGGTAAATAGATTTCCTTGCTCTTCATCACCAACCTACAGTTCATAAGTGGATGAAAAAAAAAAAAACGGATCTTCTCTGATTTTTTTTTCAATACTTAGAACTATCAGAGCTCAATAAATGTCATCTGGTTAATAATAAAGTGACTTCTCTCAAAAAGGGAATTATGCTGACTTTATTTTCCAAGCTCTTGAAAGCCACTGCCTGGCAGAAAACTCAATATAATATACCATGTGCTAAACTGAAATTTATGTAACACATTGCACATTTACAGCTTCCCCTTTAATTCTGAAAACTTTATTTTATTCTGGTAGGTATTATTTTCTGATATTTTAGCAGAAGAATGCAAAATGTATTACAGGAGAAATATGCTAGAAAAGTAAAGAGAGTAAGGTTTGGGGCTATTAAGTTATATGAGCAGCTTTCTCTAGCTTTATTTTTAAAAATTGATGCTATAAATGTCATTTTAAATATTTTATTATGCATTTAATCTGGTAGAGTAGGGTCTTGCCAGTTTATTCTTTTAACATAGCGTTTCTTAATGAGATTTTCATACATAAAATTAATTAGTATTTAGGACAAAAAAAAAAAAGTGAATTTATACTCCTGTACTGTCAAGTTTATGACTTGTAGGTATACTAAAGTACACAAATATAGTGCTTACCTTAATAGATTAATTCTACATATATTATAAAAATATAAATTGTTCAATTTTTCTAATTTTATTTTTTACATGGTATGGTCTAATCATAGATACATCTAAGGATCATTCTTCATATTTTAATCATGTGAAGTATTAGTTCATAATGAATCTTAATCTTTTTGTTTTGCAATTTTGAATGTTCCCAGATAATCTAAAGAGATTGATTGATCCAGTCATTGATTCGCTCACTCTTTACTTCAGAGCTATGTATCACATGCCTAATTGGTAGCAGATGCTAATCTACCTCTGGACATGCCGTGGGGAAAAGGCACTCTTCTTGCCTTCCAGTAGTGTGGCTGCCTCAGAGAATGATGGAAAAACACATTAGAAGTTTAGCTAATACCTAAGTTAAAGGACCATACACGCTAAGGGTGTGGCTGGAGCAGAACGAATGAGGATAGGAAGTCAGTTTATAGAGGTACTTGAGGCAGATGGAATAGAAGCTTCAGTGGCTATGTTAGGATGTTTATCAACTCTGGGTTCTCATTTGTAAATGGTGCTAATGATGCTGACCTCTCCTGGTCTGGGCAAGTATTCAAGGAAAGATAGTGTCTAGGAGGAATAAGTATATTATTCATATCTATCTATCAATCAATCTATCTACCTATATTTAACTTTGTAACTCTCTCATTCTCTTCCATTTGTCACAGCACTCATGCATGCACAGTCTACTCTGGACTTTTACAATGTGGGCAGCAGTAGAAAGAAACTGGAGAGCCAAGAGCCTTCAAGGGATGGGACTCTCATGTCACTGTGTGTCACATCATATTATCTGCCTCCTTCTCTTGTCCTGTATCTCCCTTCAGTCTCTGATGCTCTGTTAGCCATAAAAAGCATTGTACTGCAGGGAAAACATATCACTTAGAGGGGCATACTTTTAATAATGTACTTGTTTTTTAAAAAACTTGTAAAACATGTGGAAATCTTGGCCTTATCATGCTCAGTAAGTATCCTACGTATGAACAACCAAGTTGCAAACTTCTGAAGATGTGAACATGTGCAACACGTCCAATCATGTAAGTTAGTTCACGTGTCTGGCATACACTGTCATATGCCTGCATCCTCTACACATGGTCGTGCTTTTGTGTCGTTTACTGTGCCATACTCTTGCTGTGCAAGATGAGGAGCTTACTAATGAGGATCTGATGAAATAGGTGGCCCAAAGCAAGGAGGAAGAGAGACAAGAAAGAAGTAACTGAAGAACTAAAGAAATTCACGACACAGGAAATGGCAAAGGGGTTTTCTTTATTTGGGGGAGGCACTGATTTGGAGGAGGCATTTGATTTGACAGTTTGGGGAGGCCTATGATTTGACCTAAATCATATCCCTTATGATTATACAGTGGAAGTGACAAATAGATTCAAGGGATTAGATCTGATAGACAGAGTGCCTGAAGAACTATGGACAGAGGTTCGTGACATTGTACAGGAGGCAGTGATCAAGACAATTTCCAAGAAAAAGAAATGCATAAAGGCAAAATGGTTGTCTGAGGAGGCCTTACAAATAGCTGAGGAAAGAGAAGCTAAAGGCAAAGGAGAAAAGGAAATATACATCCATATGAATGCAGCGTTCCAAAGAATATCGAGGAGAGATAAGAAAGACTTCCTAAGTGATCAATCCAAAGAAATAGAGGAAAGCGATAGAATGGGAAAAACAAGTTTCTTCAAGAAAATTAGAGATACCAAGAGAACATTTCATGTGAAGATGGGCTTAATAAAGGACAGAAACGGTATGGACCTAACAGAAGCAGAAGATATTAAGAAAAGGTGCAGGAATACACAGAAGAACTATACAAAAAAGATCTTCATGATCCAGATAACCACAATACTTACCTAAAGCCAGACATTCTGGAGTATGAAATCAAATGGGCCTTAGGAAGCATCACTAAAAACAAAGCTAGTGGAGGTGATGGAATTCCAGCTGAGCTATTTCATGACCTAAAATATAATGCTATTAAAGTGTTGCACTCAATATGCCAGCAAATTTGAAAAACTCAGCAGTGGCCAGAGGACTGGAAAAGGTCAGTTTTCATTCCAATCCCAAAGAAAGGCAATGCCAAAGAATGCTCAAACTACTGCACAATTGGACTCATTTCACACACTAGCAAAATAATGCTCAAAATTCTCTAAGTGAGGCTTCAACAGTACATGAACCAAGAACTTCCAGATGTTCAAGCTGGATTTAGAAAGGCAGAGGAACCAGGGATCAAATTGCCAACATCTGTTGGATCGTAGAAAAAGCAAGAGAGTTCCAGAAAATAATCTACTTCTGCTTTATTGATTACACCAAAGCCCTTGACTGTGTAGATCACAACAAACAGTGGAAAATTCTGAAAGAGATGAGAATACCAGACCACCTGACCTGCCTCCTGAGAAACCTGTATGCAGGTCAAGAAGCAAGTTAGAACCAGACATGGAACAACAGACTGATTCCAAATTGGGAAAGGAATACGTCAAGGCTGCATATAGTCACCCTACCTATTTAACTTATATGCAGAGTACAGCATGCAAAATGCTGGGCTGGATGAAGCACAAGCTGGAATCAAGATTGCTGGAAGAAATATTGATAACCTTAGATATGCAGATGACATCATCCTTACGGCAGAAAGCAAAGAGGAACTGAAGAGACTCTTGATGAAAGTGAAAGAGGAGAGTGAAAAAGCTGACATAAAACTCAACATTAAAAAAAAAAAAAAACAACTAAGATCATGGCATCCAACCCCATCACTTCATGGCAAATAGATGGGGAAACAATGGAATCAGTGACAGACTTTATTCTCTTGAGCTCCAAAATCCCTACAGATGGTAACAACAGCCATGAAATTAAAACACACTTGCTCCTTGGAAGAAAAGCTATGACAAACCTAGACGGCATATAAAAAACAGAGACATTACTGGTAGACATTACTTTACTGTCTAGACAAAGCTATTGTTTTTCCAGTAGTCATATATGGATGTGAGAGTTGGACCATAAATAAAGCTTTCAATACTTTTGAACTGTGGTGTTAGTGAAGACTCTTGAGAGAACCTTGAACTGCAAGGAGATTCAACCAGTCCATCTTAAAGGAAATCAGTCTTGTATTTTCATTGGAAAGACTGATGTTGAAGCTGAAGCTCCAATACTATGGCCACCTGATGTGAAGAACTGACTCACTGGAAAAGACCCTGATGCTGGGAAAGATTGAAGGCAGGAGGAGAAGGGGGCAGCAGATGATGAGATGGTTGGATGACATCACCTACTCAATGAACATGAGTTTGAACTTGCTCTGGGAGTTACTGTTGGACAGGGAAGCCTGGCGTGCTCTAGTCCATGGGGTCGCAAAGAGCTGGACATGACTGAGCTACTGAATTGAACTGATCTGAACTGTTAGCTTTTGAAGCATAAGATCCAGATCCAATGTAGAATTGTACACGAAGTTTGCAACAGAATCTAGTCATACTGTATTGTCTATGATGAGAGAAAAAGAGCTACTACTCAGATATCACTGGGTCATCTTTTCAAAAGGATGGGTAGAATTGAATCCAGCCAGGAACCAGAACCTGTGCCATCGCTTCATACAAGAGTGAAATTACAGCTTGCCCTCCATCTCCTATTGCTGATAGCAATACCATCTCTCTACCATCAGCTCTACCATCTCTCATGCCCTCTCCCTCCTCCAGTTAGTAACTCTTCTTGCCTGTTCACTTGATGCCAGCCCTTGTATGCCAGCTCTTCTACTACACTACTGTACTTTTCAAGATACTATAGTGTAAGCTTTAAAATGTTTTATTTTTCATTTGTTTACTTTTTATCTATTATTTGTGGGGAAAATGTTATAAACCTATTACAGTACAGTAGTGTATAGATGATTGTGTTAGTTGAGTACCTAGGCTAACTTGGATTTACGAACATGCTCTTAGAATGGAACTCAGGGAGAAGCCTAGGGGGCTGCCGTCTATGGAGTCGCACAGAGTCGGACACGACTGAAGTGACTCAGCAGCAGCAGCAGCAGCAGCAGCATTCATATGTAGGGTACTTACTGCAATATTAGTAGCAGAAAGGCCCATACTTTGTTGAATCTTGTTTTATGTTATTCTTTTCACTCAGATAATGAGGAAGATTGAGTCACTGTTATTCAATACTTTTGAAAAAACAAGGTAAAGTTCAGTAAGTTAATTCTCATTGGAACATGTGTAAATTATTTGATGCTTTGTAGACCAAGTGACTTTATAATCTGTTATGAAATTATTTCTTTTTCCATACTTGGCTACTCAGCCGTTTGTTCACTTTGCACCTGGTCACTTCATTTCTGCTCAGCACTGTGAAATTTACTTCTTAGAGACTATATGACATCCATTTATTATTTGCCAGGCAATATTTAATTTTATAGAGTTGTAAACATTGGTATGATTGTGACTTAGAAGACAGACATACTTTGTTACCCTTCTCTGCAAAATTTTCCTGACACTTTTTACCAAGATAGATTGGGCCTCTCATTCTGTTCTTTTCAGCAAGTATCTGAGTGTGCCAGGGTGGTGTCAGATACTGAGTATAATAGCATACAGAACTTGAGCTCCAAAGGAACTTAATGTCTTGAGCAGGGGCTATTGAGAAGTTGTGGCAAAGGACAGATGAGGGGCCAGAGGAGAAATTAACAGAGGCATTGACTGGTGTTGGCGGCACTGTCAGTCTCTGATGTGCTGTTCCTCATTTACCTGCTTCTCCTGCCACTTAAAATCTGCTGCCAATAACTGAAAAAAGTTAGAGACTCAAACTGGAAGAAGACAGTTTGCCTTGTGAAACAAGGGAACCCTACCCAGAGAAGGGGCTAGGGAGAAAGTTCATCAGAGGACTTCGCTAGTGGGAAAGCCCCAAACCCCTTAAAGCTGGTTTCTTAGCGACTCAGTTTGGGTTCTGAATTATGCATTTAGGTTTAATCTAGAATTAAACTAATAGGATAATTGCCAAATTATTCCATTCTACTTTATCCTCCTACCCATTTCTATGTCCCCAGTAAAACCAAAATTAGATACAATATAAACACACTCTTAGATAAAATTGGCTTCCTAGTTGGTAGTGCTTCAAGTTATAAGAACACTGATACAACTCCAAATTTGATGCATAAAATTAGAGGCAATAAATAAACCCAAAATTACAGAATGTTTTGTGGCGTAAATATTGCAAAGTGCAGACTTCCATAAACCATGCCAGGAGTAGCAATTCAAAAGATGAGACCTTCAGCACAAGAAAAACTAAACCAAGAACAAACAAAAAGCAAATAGTTAATAGGAGTTCAAAAATCTGAGAAATTTTTATAATGTCAGTCATTAAAAACTATACTTGAATATCCCAAAGCAAGCAAATATATATGCTTATATTTAATTGATGCTACATATATGTAACATGATAAAAGGATTAAAGGAATTTGAAAATAGATTTTTGGAATCTCAGCAGAACTGGGGCAAACTTTTCAATGTTCATGACGTTTCATCAGAAGACTTCTCTAGTGGGAAAGCCCCAAACCCCTCAAAGCTGGTTTCTTAGAGCCTCAGCTTAAGTTCTGAATTATGTATTTAGGTTTAATGAGTAAATAAAGAGGAGCTTTTACTACTGTTTCTTTGACTGTTTTAACCAATGGTTGCACAATTCTGATAATGTAGGTACCAAAGTAGAATTTTTTGTTTAAAAACAAAAAAATTTTTTGTTTAAAAACATTTAAATATATTCACTGATATGTTAAAATACCTTGATATTTGAAAATGAGTAAATAGTTTATTTTAGAAACAGAAGTATACCTTTTGTCATTTAATTTCTTTAATTATTTCATTTGGCTTTTGTGACATTGAACTCTCCCAGATTATTTCCTTCCTAAGTGACTACTTCTCAGTTCCATTTGTTGGATTTTGTTTATCTCCTTGAACTCTAAATAGTGAGTGTCCAAGACCTCAGTCTTTTAACTTCTCTTTTCTATTGGCATGCATGACCTCAGTGCCAAGCTTTAAGATGTCTCTAGTGAGGACTTGCCTGACCACTAGACTCTTATATACAATTACTTACTCAAACCCTCCTCCTAGATGTCTAATATCCAAACTCTTGACCCCCCTTCCCCTACCAAACCTGCTTCTCTCCACATTTCCTCCATTTAGTAAATGACAATGCTATCCTGCCATTTGCTCAGGTTAAAAACTAAGAGTTATTTTTGACTTTCTCTCATGCTCTTTATCCAGTTTACCAAAAAATCCTATCTACTGCAACTTATTGATTTATCCAGACTCCAACTTCTTCATTTTTCCCTCCACTGATGATATCAGACTACATAAACTCCTACCTGGTTTATTTTAAAAGTTTCTTAACTCGCATCTTTGCTTTCACTGTTACTCCCAATTGTCTATTCTCCAGGTAGTTTGGGTGCTCCTTTCTAAGTCACGAAGCAGATTATGCCATGCTTTTGCTTAAAATCTTTTAATGACTTCCCATCTGAATCAAGGTGGAAGTCATTCAATATACTTGCTCCTACCTCACCTTCTACATGCCCCACCACCATCACCATCATTCTGAACTCATCACGGGCAGCTGCTCCTTCCTGACTCATTCTGCCTCAGCCACAGTGACTTTTCCGTTGTTCTTCAAACACTTCAGAGAGACTCTTGTCTCAGTGATTTGCAGTTGTTTTTTGCTCTGCCTGGAACATTTTCTCTCAGCAATCAGCTACATGTTTTCCTTTCCTGTTTCTTCAGGACCTTGACTCCCATGCCATATTTTTAAAATTTATTTTAATTGGAGGATAATTACTTTACGATATTGTTGTGGGTTTTGCCATACATAGACATGAATCAGCCACGGGTGCACATGTATTCCCCGTGGTGAAATCTCCTCCCACCTCCCTCCCCAACCCATCCTTGTCCACTGTCCCAGAGCACCAGCTTTGAGCATCCTGCTTCATGCATCAAACTTGCACTGGTCATCTACTTTACATGTGGTAATATACATGTTTCAATGCTATTCTCTCAAATCATCCCACCCTCTCCTTCTCCCACATAGTCCAAGAATCTGTTATTTACATCTGTGTCTCTTTTGCTGACTTGCATATAAGATCACTGTTAACGTCTTTCTAAATTCCATATATATGTGTTAATATACTGTATTGGTATTTCTCTTTCTGACTTACTTCACATTGCAGCACTATTTACAATAGCTAGGACATGGAAGCAACCTGGATGCCCATTGGCAGATGAATGGATAAAGAAGTAGTGGTACATATACACAATGGAATATTACTCAGGTATAAAAAAGATCACATGCCACATTTTAAAAGAGAATCTTCCTGATCACTCCCTCTTTTCTACTTTAGTTTTCTTGCCATTGCTTATCATCAACCAACATATTACATGCTGCATTGTATCTTCCTACTACAATGTAAACTTCACTGTGCAGATATTTAATCAGTTTGAGTCATTGCTATTTCTTCATGGTGAAGCTAGTTTTAGAGGAACGTTACTGGTATGCACACACTAAACATGCATATTACACATTCAATAACTGAGTGAGGCATGTTACATAGTGAGGCCTCCATGTGGACTTGGCTTTGAAATAAGTCATAAAATGACTTAAGGTCAAGACTTCTACTAAGATAAAGTCACTAATAAGTCTAGAAGTGTAATGTTTAAATAATCATGAAAAAGTCACAAAAATTTATTCCTCTGGAAATATCATTTAAGTTTAAAATGTTTGCTACTCATGTTAATATGTGATTATCTGCAAAATTCAATGTGTTAATAAGTCAGTAAAAATACCCAAGAATGAAGAAGGAAAATTTGAGTCAAATTTGCCTTAAATGGAATGGATAGCCAGCTATCATAGAATTGCTATAATCCACAGTACAAGACAATTTCTCACAACCATTAAAAACCTCCACAGGTCCCAAGGGACTCCAAATTGAAGCTGGCTAGACGTCATGGCATCCACACAAAATTAGGTATGACAATCCATTAAAAGTTTTTTTAGGGGAGAACTGATGATTCTCTTAAATGTGGGACTGCAAAACAAAACAAAACAAAAAACAGAGAGAGAGATGAAATCCTAATATCATGTTTAACTGGCTGACATTTTTTCTAGTTTTTTTTTCTTCTTTTAATAAAAAAGGATTTCCAGTACCACAATTCTATATTCACTGTCAAACATGAGACTGGTATGTATGAATAGGAAATAAGTGGAGACATCCATGGGAGTCTTGTGAAATTGTACATATTTACAAATGGTCCTGAATTTTGCATTCCTGGTAACAACTTCTGAAATTTAGGACTGTTTTTTTTTGCAATTTAGGAATAAATGTTTTATTTTCTCTATTACTAACAGTACTTGTTAGTAATGCATCATCTTATTGTGAACACAAACATTTCTCAATAAATTTGCAGCTTGATGCTTTGGCAAAAAGGAAATGCCATCTAAAGGACAGAACCTGCAAACTGAAATATGATGCAAACAAACAGCAGCAAGGCGATTATTGAAAGTGAAACTCATCCCACCACTAGTTTAAACGGCAGTATTGAACCAATCAAGACTGCGATTCAGGGGCTAATTTCACCTGCTAATGACTACACCACTCACAACCGCTAAGGTTTTAAACTCGGATTTTCTATGTTTAACCAACTTAAACACAAAAGCAGAGATTTGATTGTTTCCCTGCCCCTATATGTGTTCTGAACACAGATAAAAGCTTTATTAGGCCAGTTGCAGCCTTAAATATTTTAGCTCTTCTTTGTTAGATAAAGTCAAATTTGCCATGGAATAATAATTGCTCAGAAATGGAACTATAAGCAGCTCTGTCCATACAGCGTAGCAGCAGACAAAATATTTCAAAGGGAATGTTGAAACTTAGAGAAACACAAATGATCATGACTGTGAATGTCTTAGGATTTCAACTGCAGTCAAAGGGAATAGGACCTGCTTAAAAATAGTCATCTCTACACACAAGGCAGCCTGAAGTTAGACCTGCATAATCACAGACAGTGCCTGTCAAGTCAATGGAAAGTACCCCTTAAAGCAGGAATACACATGTGACTCCTGAGGCAGTCTTTGGTTGATTTGTGGCACAGCATCAGAAATCTCTTCAACTTGTTTGAGAAAAAAGTGCAACATACTTTAGAGAAAGAACACAAAATCCCATGTGATCTTGATTCTTGGAAATACCTATTTTCTTAGTAAATGTAAAGCATGCAGGAGTGCATCTTGTATTATTTATTCCTGGCTGGGCATATGTGTCAGAGTGGTAGGGCTTTTCTATGTTGACGTACAAGGATTGGAAAGAGAGAAAAAAAACAACACAAATATTCCATTGTTTGCCTTTGAGGACAGAGGGGTGGGAGACAAAAGCGCTAGAATGCTGGAGAAGCACTTTTGTGGATTTGCTGGTGAGAAGCACCAAATGTTCTCTTCCCCTTCTCCCAAGCTTGCTTTCATCTAACTCGAGTTGAAACAAATGACAACTTTCAAAGCACATCCACACAATAAGAAAAGGTGGTGTAGCAAGTCAGAGTTGTGAATGAGCAGAGCATTCTTTACAAAAATGAGAACATACTCGAAGCCTCCTCATCGCCATGCACACACCCTCAATTAAAACAATGCCCCTGATAGCAGGCAGTATAATCTGCATTTTATTTCACTCGTGAGTGAAATAACAAGTTACTCAGGCCTGCGGCACTCATGAGTGATATGGGGCGTGTAATATCCTTTCCATTGAGTTTCCTATTATTAAGCTTGAAATAAGAAGTTCAGAATTAACTGTGACAATGATTTTATCTAGTGTTGGCATCACCATTAGCTTTTGCAGTTTACTGCTAATAAAACTTTAAATTTGCTATTACTTCTAATAACCTTCTTGCCACCTTAGCTGTAGAAATTAGACAAAGAACCCTGCTGACACGTGGCTAGTGACATTTTCTGGAAGTGTAGAAAACTCCGATGACAACAGTGACTGTTATTTACCAAAGTATAATAAAGCCAGGCCCTGCTGGCCTCTAGCAACATAATTTAAAGCCCCTGTTCCTGGGGCTTGACGAGGCCTGTAAAAGAACAAAGCATACAATTTTGGTTTCAGTTATTGTTGTTCCTAACATGAGTTTCCTTTCATAGCGATCCAGTAGATTCTAAAGTAGAAAAAATAACTGGTGATCAGGCCGACATAAGTGAAATGAAATATTAAAACAAGGCATTGTCTGGTTAACTCAGACACCCAGATGTAGTTTGATGAAGTGACAGACACATCTGTGGGCTTGATGACTTTCTGTCAAATCTCTAGCCTCATTTAGTTCTTCCTCTGTGATAGACATTAGTCTTCTCTGATGATTAGGGTTATGAATATTCTCAGGTGTTCATAATGTCAGCAGAAATAATATCTATTTGGATGCTCTGACTTTTGATCATAGCTCAAATCTACATGGGACTCCCCTTCCAACAAAATTCCCATAAACTGACAATAAGGTATAAATGAGACAATTGACTCAAGCATATAGAATATAGTAATGATAATAAAATACTTTTAAAATTTTATATTTTCTTTTATTTATTTATTTTTTAAATTTTTTTAAAATTTTACTTTATTTTACTTTACAATACTGTATGGTTTTGATTTATGTGTTTCTATCTTATATTGAACTATAGTTGATTTACAATGTTATGTTAATTTCAGATGTACAGCAAGGCAATTCAATTATACATTTATAATACATATATCTATTCTTTTTCAAATGTTTTTCCAATATAGCATATTACAGAATATTAAATAGAGTTCCCTGCACTCTATAGTAGGTCACTGTTGGTTATGTATTCTAAGTATAGTAGTGTGTATATGCCAAAGAATGTACCATACAATTGCACTCATTTCACATGCTAGTAAGGCTATGCTGAAAATCCTTCAAGCTAGACTTCAACAGTACATGAAATGAGAACTTCCAGATGGATAAGCTGGGTTTCAAAGAGGCAGAGGAACCAGAGATCAAATTGCCAACATTTGTTGGATCATGGGGAAAGCAAGGAAGTTCCAGAAAAAAACATACACTTCTCCATCATTGACTACACTAGTCTTTGACTGTGTGGATCACAACAAACTGTGGAAAATTCTTAAAGAGATGGGAATACCAGGTGATCTTACCTGTCTTCTAAGAAACCTGTATGCAGAACGAGAAGCAACAGTCAGAACTGGGCATAGAACAATGGACTGGTTCAAATTTGGGGAAGGAGTATGTCAAGGTTGTATATTGTAACCCTGCTTATTTAACTTCTATGCAGAGTACATCATGTGAAATGCCAAGCTGGATGACTCACAAGCTGGAATCAAGATTGCTAGGAGAAATATCAACAACCTCAGATATGCAGATGATACCATTCTAAGGATACCTCTTCTAAAACCAGAAGAAAAACTAAAGAGCCTCTTGATGAGGGTGAAAGAGGTGAGTGAAAAAGCTGGCTTGAAACTCAACATTAAGAAAAAATTAAGATCATGGCAACTGGTCCCATCACTTCATGACAAATAGAAGGGGAAAAAGTGAAAGTAGTGACAGATTTTATTTTCTTGGACTCCAAAATCACTGTGGACGGTGACTGCAGTCATGAAGTTAAAAGACACTTTTTGAAAGGAAAGCTTCAACAAACTTAGACACTGTTTTAAAAGGCAGATATATAATTTTTCTGACAAAGGTCCATATAGTCAAAGTTACCATTTTTCTAGTAGTCATGTGTGGATGTGAGAGCTGTACGATAAAGGCTAAGTGCCAAAGAATTTATGCCTTTGAATTGCGGTGCTGGAGAAGACTCTTGTGAGTCTCTTGGACTTTGAGGAGATCAAACCGATGAATCCTAAAAGATATCAGCCCTGAATATTTATAGGGAAGGACTGATGCTGAAGATGAGGCTCCAATACTTTGGTTACCTGATGCAAAGAACCAACTCATTGGAAAAGACCCTGATGCTTAGAAAAACTGAGGGCAGGAGAAGAAGAGGGTGGCAGAGGATGAAATGGTTTGATAGCATCGTTGACTCAATGGACATGAATTTTAGCAAACTCTATGCTATAGTGAAAGACAGGAATGCCTGACATGCTGCAGTCCATGGGGTCGCAAACAGTCGGAAATGACTTAGCAAATGAACAAGTGTGTATATGTCAACCCAAACTCCCAATTTATCTCATCCTGCACCTTTCCAATTTCATAACCATAAGTTTGTTTTTTGTCTATGAGTCTGTTTTTGTTTTGTAAATAAGTTTATTTGTGTCATTGTTTTTAGATTTTGTGTATATGTGGTATCATATTTATCTTTTGCTGTCTGATTTCACTTAGGGTGATAACCTCCAGGTCGATCCATGTTGCTACAAACGACATTATTTCATTCCTTTAATGGAGTAATATTCCATTGTGTATATATATACTACATCTTCTTTATCCATTCACCTGTCGATGGACATTTAGGTTACTTCCATGTCTTGATTATTATAAATTACCCTGCTATGAACATTGGGGTGTATGGATTCTTTCAAACCATGTTTTTCTCTGGATATATGTCCAGGAGTGGGATTGCTGGATTATATGGTAGCTCTATTTTTAGTTTTTTAAGGAAACTTCCATACTGTTCTCTATGGTGTGTGCTAAGCTGCTTCAGTTGTGTCTGATTCTTTGCGACCCTATGGGCTGTAGCCCACCATGCTCCTCTGTCCATGGGATTCTCCAGGCAAGAATGCTGGAGAGGGTTTCCATGACCTCCTCCAGGGGATCTTCCTGACTCTGGGATCTAACCTGTCTCTCTTTTGTCTCCTGCATTGGCAGATGGGTTCTTTACCACAGCACCACCAGTAGCTGTACTAATTCTTATTCCCACCAACAGTGTAGGAGGGTTCCATCCTTTCCACATCCTCTCCAGCATTCATTGTAGGTTTTTTTGATAATAGCCATTCTAACTGGTGTGAGGTGATACTTCATTGTACTTTGATTTGCATTTCTGTAATAATTAGCAATGCTGAACATCTTTTCATATGCTTGTTGACTATATGCATGTCATCTTTGAAGAAATATCTGTTTAGGTTTTCTGTTTTTTGACTGAGCTGTTTGTATGTATGTGTGTGTGTGTGTGTGTGTGTGTTTGAGCTTCATGAGCTGTTTGTAAATTTTGGAGTTTAATTTGTCTGTAGCATCATTTGCAAATATTTTCTCCCAATCTGTGGATTGTCTTTCATTTTATTTATGGTTTCCTTTGCTGTATAAAAGATTTTGAGTTTAATTTAGGTCTCATTTGTTTCTTATTGTTTTTATTTCCTTTGATTGGTAAAATATTGCTATGATCTATGTCAAAGAAGTGCTCTGCCCATGTTTTCTTCTAAGAGTTTTATAGTTTCTGATCTTACACTCAGTTTTCAATGCATTTTGAGTTTATTTTTGTATATGGTATCAGAGAATGTTCTAATTTCATTCTTTTACATGTAGCTGTAAAGTTTTTGCAGCACCACTTATTGAAGAATTGTTTTTTCTCCATTGTATAGTCTTGCCTCCTTTACCATAGATTAATTGATCATAGGCCTGTGGGTTTATTTCTGGGTTTTCTATCCTGTTCCATTGATCTATATTTCTATTACTGTGTCAGTACATACTGTTTTGTACAGTACAAAACATACTGTTTTGATGACTATAGCTTTGTAGTATAGTCTGATGTCAGGGAGTCTGATTCTTTCAGCTCCATTTTTCTCTTTCAAGATTGCTTTGGGAATTGCTGTAAATCACAGAAAAAAAGAATGAGGCAGTCACCTGATTACTTCTGGGAATCTGTGTTAGCACCAATTGGGCTATTCTGGTGATGTCAGTTCCTTCTGTCACACATTTTCACTTCAGGGCATGCTTTAATATTGAAAAGTTTACATTGGGCAGTGTAGTTAGATGAGATCATATGCATTCCAGAAAATCAGGAATCAATGTGAATAAAAAAATGTTTTCCCCAAGACATTTCATTGAGGATGTTCTCTTTCTTAGTGAGAAGTCAGCACCACTAGCAACGCTCTATCCAAGAGCTGTAATTGGCAATAGAGCTGCTAACAAACTCTCAAGATTTCGTGAGATGTGAATGAGTTTTTTATGATTGGAAGAATAAGCTCAGACCATTCTTAGCCTTATAAAACTGATAATTCCTGCAGTGTATGGTGGCACTTTCTTCCACAAGTAACTTTAGGGTTAATGTTCTCCCCCTTGAGCTCTGTAATCACCTTCTGATGAATGCTAGCATGCACCCATTTCTCCTTTCTCTTAATCTTTATTTTTTCAACGTTCATTGAAGATGTAGATGCTCTTATACTACTTTTTCTGTGCCAGCCTTTTTGAACAACATAAAAGAGTGTAGAGGGGGCAGCATGAGTTCTGAGAGTCTCTGAATGGGGAATGTGGGAAATGCCCAGAGGGGCAAGTGCTGAAGGAAGCTCTTGGAACTGAGAAGGATAGCCAATGGTACTCTCTTGTTGTGACTTTTCTGGTGACCCAGGAAGTTTTCCTTCTGGCTTTTGTTAACATTTTCAATTCCCACTCAGCTCTAGGAAAAGCTATTTTGGCATTTTGAGCCAGGAAGGAACATTATCTTTCATTTAATGAGCCAGGACTTCATTCGCTGTGAATGTGAACTATTCTTCTCACATCTGGGATTCATCTGTTCAACCACAAAATGTTGGTTAAGAAAGAAAGAATTTAGTAGAGAAAGTGATATTCAAGACCAGCACATTCTGAGTTGGCTTGGAATTGGGTTAAGAGATAGAAAATAACTGAGAATCAGGTGAAACCTATTGATGGCTGCATAGTGAAAAAGGAAGCACGTAATTCCCGACCCACATTGCTTACCCCTCATCTTATGTTCTATTCCTCCTCACTTCAGAACTCCATCCCAAGGTACTGTCTTCAATCCAAGCACGTTGTCTCTGAAAATTTCATTTTTTGCCTCTCTAAGTTACAGATGTGGCTGGGGAAAGGAGGGAAGACAATACCCTGTGTCACACCCATGGAAATCTGCTTCTGACATGCCCCAACTTAGGGATGATCAAATGTTCCCAAAGCACCCTTGCTTGAAAATTGTGTTTTTACTCCAAGAAGAGCCATTAGAAATTAAATTGTCACTAGATATGATATTACCCATAGCAATTCATGCATCCTTGGTTTCCAAAATGCCTCCTTTCAACTGCTCTTTGGAAAATACAATTGATTCATAAATTGTTTTTCAAAATGGTTGGTTGTGCTAATTTTTTATAGATTGCTTTATATTTTATTACTTCTTGACAGCTATGAGTAATCTGTTTGTTGAATTCTTTCTTATTATTCCATTGATAAAAAAAAAAACTCTCTAAACTCTCTAAACTGTCCCATAAAACAGTGCTGAAATTATATATGTATGCTCTATGCTCAGTCACTAAGTCGTGTCCAACTCTGTGTGATCCCATGGACTGTAGCCTGACAGGCTCCTCTGTCCATGGGATTTCCCAGGCAAGAATATGGGCATGGGTTGCCATTTCCTTTTCCAGCGGATCTTCCTGACCCAGGGATTGACCCCCTTCTTGCATTGGTAGGTGGGTTCTTTACCACTGAGCCACCAGGAAAACTGTATGTACTTGTTCTTAAATCACTTTTTATTCCAATAGCTACTATGCCCTTGAACTATTAATTTCAATTGTTGAACCACAAAATAATTATCTTTTGTTATATATACAAACAACTTTCAATCTGCTAATTAAGGCTAATTAGAGGGCAATTGAACTTTACTCTTCCTGTGTCTTTCTCTTTTCAAAGTGGAAGTTGATGGCATTCTGCAGACAAATAGCATGAGCGGCCTTCCTGAGCCTTGTCCTCTTTTCGTTATGCTACTGCTACTCTACATTTTCTTTCCAGTACTGGTGTACAGAAACTCTAGGAGTGCAACTGAGCTTATTACACAATGCTAAGGGAGATTAGGGCTCAGACCCCTGGTGGCTCAGATGCAGGAGACAGGTTCAATCCCTGGGTCAGGCAATCCCCTGGAGAATGGCATGGCACTCCAGCATTCTTGCCTGGAATCCCATAGACAGAGGAGCCTGGTGGGCTACAGTTCATAGGGTCACAAAGAGTCAGACACAACTGAAATGACTTAGCTTGCAAGGGAGACTAATGTAAGGTGACTCGATAGAGTTTGACTGGTTCTAGAGGAAACTTTCAGTGTGGAGTGGGAGGAAGAGACATAGTTTGGCTAAATCTTAGAATTCACTTAGAGACACTTTTTTCTCCCAGAAAGCAGTTTGCTAGGCTTTTCTGTTACTCTGCTCTATATTATTTCCTGACATGATGCCCCTGTTCTTTCATCAATCCTGTGGAATGGACTATTTTCTTTGCCCTATTTCTTTGAGAAACAGAAATTTTGGAAGTTTCTTGGAGAGTATACATGGCCCAGAAGGAAAAGCATGATCTTTGGAGTCAGGAAGCTTGGCACTCAGTTTCTCCTTTTATTTTGGCATTTGATAGAAACATTTGGAGATTTAGTTTCCCTCATTTGCTTATTGACTGATAGTACCCAAAGTTTTGATGAGACTCAGAGTCAAGATTTAAACCGAGTGAGCTCAAGACTCACTCATTCACCAAACTCCCATTGAAATTCAACTCTGTGCCACATATTTTAAGATGCTAGAAACACAGAGTTAAACAAGATGCTGCCTATGTCCCCCAAAGAGTTTTGATCCAGTGGAGAAGATAGTCAAGGTAACAGAAAATCACAAGACAAGGAGATAAGCCCTTTCATGTACAAGGTGATTTACTACAGAAGGACAGAAGTGAGGTCACCTGATTCAGCCTGCAGGCATTCAGGAAGAGATCCTGGAGAAAGTGAAAATTAAGCTGTGTCTTGAAAGAAGGGACAAGTTAACCAAATCAAATGACATGAGAGGCTAAGGCAGCAATACTCAGGGAGCAAGTGAGGAATGGCAGAATGACATAAGGGAATTATAAATATATGAGTTACAGATGAGAACAGAGTTTTGGGGAGGGGTTTGAGAAATAGTTGATGGAGTAAGGGCAGGAGAGGTTTAGAATGGTAATTTAGTAATTAAGAAGGGGTAAAGTCAGGATTTGAATGCAGATTTTCATTTTTTTAAATTTCAGGTCCTGTGATCTGATGATCTTTTAAATATATATTTTAATTGAAGTATAGTTGATTAAAAACAGTATGTTAGTTTCAGTTATATAATATTTTACTGAATACATATATATATATGTATGAATTTGAAAGACAATATTCTATTTCAGATTCTTTTCCTTTATAGATTATTAAAAAATATTGAATAGAGTTCCCTGTGCTACATAATAGATCCTTGTTGGTTATTAATTCTGATCTCGTAATTTATCCCTCACTCACCCCTTTGCCCTTTAGCAACCATAAGTTTGTTTTCTATGTCTGTGGGTATGCTTGTGTTTTGTAAATAAATTCCTTTTTTTTTTATAATCCACATATAAGTGATCTCATATGATATTTGTCTTTCTCTGTTTGGCTTATTACTTAGCATAATAATCTCTAGGGCCATCCATGTTATTGCAAATGGCATTATTTAATTCTGTTTTTAGACTTTTTGATTCAAACCCTATCCATTCTGTCTCAATATCCTCCCAGATCAGCATGTGTGTATGTGTGTGTGTGTGTGTGTGTGTAGTTATATGCTGAAATGAGTCCTTCACATATATTTTTACCACTCTAGAGATGGTACTTTTTTTAATAGCTAACATGTGAATACACATTATAATCTTATTCTAATGGAACCGAAATGTCAACATACTTTGAGAGAAGCCTTTAGCTATATTTTTACTTACCGCTATGTACTTTTAAATAAAGAACAATTCAAGCCCTTAGAAGCTTTTTGTGAAATATTCATGTTTTTAAAACTTGTCTTTGATGAGATAGAGTACAAGCAAAGAGAGGAAAGCAAAGCAAACTTGGTCAGCAAATAGTTATCATTTTATCTGAAATGAGAACCAGCCATCCTAATGGACTTAAGAACTGCAAATATTTCCCCAGTGACTGGCAATTTGTAGAGAGAATTCAGCAAGTATGCTATTTTTTGTATTTGAATTATACATTTCGATTCATAGGTGAATGATTGCTAGATAGATAATAAATCTATATAAGGAAGCAGTTGTTACATTTGTCTTTTAAAATACAACTAATAAGAGTAATATAAGACCTGGATTCTGTGAACAATGAAAAATCTCTGGACCAGAATGTCACTTGCCTAACAAATACAGATAATTTTTTCTATTTTATGTGAGATCTTGCATTATTCTAATTTTCCAACCTAAGCCATTGCTTGCAGAAGGCACAGTGAAATATCTAAGAAGGAAAAAAGAATAAATAAATATACAGGACAAAAATAACCTAACCCATATCTAATATCTAACAGATTCAAATATTTATAGTAGATGGCCTCCATGTAAGGGTGTGATTTAGAAAAAATAGCCTAGAGTTCATGTACATTTTAGCCTTGTTCTGACAAACATATGACCCTGATATTTCATTCCTTATGGATACAATGCATTATTTTAAAACATAGTCTAGAATTTGATGTCTTTAAAGAAAATTCCTATTTCCTGTTGTTTTTCTTAGAAACTAGAGAATATCTCCATAGTTCAAATGTAAAGTTTTTTTTTTGATTGAGGTCTTGTGGGGAGGTGATAAAGAGGTCAGCTGTTCCCATGGCTCCTGGGAACACGGTCACTCCATGTAACGTTGTATTTGCGAAGACAGTGAAGGCAGAGGTTAACAGATTCCCATCTGTTTTGAACTGCTTCCCTTAATCTTGTTTAATTTCTACTCCTCAAGATCTTAACAGCTTTTCCCATGCTTATAGATATTCTTATTTCATATGCATAACTCCCAAAGCCAAGCATTCCTCTTAACTTTCTCAGAGCATGTTATTCATACAGCAAAAGTATTGTATGTGCCTGAAAAACTTCAATTATATGTCCATAAAACTTCAAATTAAATGTCCATAAACACATGGCGTATGTCTAAAATAATATAGAACCTGACATACCCTTGTGATGAAGTATCTCTGTTTGCACCTCCCACCCCCACCCCACATCATTCTCTAGGTTGTTTTCTCCTTGCTCTATGTCCCTGGAGGCTGATTTGAAGGGATCATGGAATGACTTTCTTTTTCTCTGCCTTTCAGTGGGAGTCAGCCAATGGAAGGCCCTGATAAGAAACTGAGGGCATGAGGAAATAAAGTTGGAGTATTTGTTCCACTGGCTTCTCCCATTGGTTCATGGATTGGCAGTGGCTGTCCAAGTTCATCTTCCACTGGTCACAACTGCTATTGGGCAACCCTCATTTCAGAGCCTCACCCTACTCCAAACATTCCATCTTGGCATTGCTTCTTCAGCCCTGGTGGTGGTTGGGAAGCTTGGGGGTGCCTACTTCACTCCCCTCAATTGGCTTCCCATAACTCTGCCCACCATTTGGATTTTCATTAGAGCTCTCGTTAATCACTTCTTTTGAGTGTGCCATCTGTTTCTTCCCAGAACTCTGAATGATATAACTTCCTAAAGCCCCAAATAAAGAAGACAGTGGAAATAAATATAAAATTTAGGCATCAAATGAATTAACATTTGTTTGCCTGAATCTGAGTAGATAGCATATAACAAATATATGTGAATATGAAGTACATGATCCCTGAGAAAAAGAGGTCTGGTTAGGAATCATAAATTATTAGTATTATACCATGTTAAGCATTTGCTGTACATTAATAATATGCAACAGGTACCAATTTGCACTGAAAATAAATTATTTTTCTTCCTGTAAAACCAGTATTTTTTCTATATATCAACATTTTCATGCTAAGAGATGTACAAAAATTGGAATACCAGAAGCCAACTCCAGATGGCTTCAAAGACACAGAATTGATCATTTTGGAGTCTCTTCAATCTCTTTCAAACACTCTGAGGATGACAAAGCCAGCCCTTCCCTAAATAAGCGCATGCTTAAAATACAAGCTTTATTGTGTAATGACTTGCCACTAACTCCATTAATGCATTTTGGGGGGTGAGTTGTTTTGTTTCATTTTGGGGCTCATTTCTTGCTCCACCCTGCCTTGGTCTCCAGTGCTGCTTCCAACCCTAAGTTAGGAATGAATTTTTTAAAATAAGCACTTGTACTTTGAACTATAAAACAAAATCTGAAGCTGAAATCAAAGGAAGAAGGTAAATTACTTTTAGTGCTCGGCAAAGAAACTTTCACTTGGCTATTTCCTGTTGTTTTGAAACTCTGAAAATCAATACAGAAACATATCATATTCTGAAGGCAGGTCATCTGTGCACTAGGTGTTTTTAACAGTTGGCTTTGAAGGGGATACTTATGCCCCCTTGACATGAATCTACAGTTCTTTGCACTAAGTGTCCCCATGAAACTACATTTTTGCTCTGGCTATCCATCTCAATGGTTATTACTTTTTACTGTTCCAGGCTCCCATCTTCTATTATAGATTCACTGATAGATCAATATGACAGAGGCAAGATAAAAGTCAGTTAGCTGCACATGTCTATTATGAGCCTGAAAATTCAGACACACATTTCTCCTGACAGAAGGCAGGCACATAACTGAGTTGTTACGTGTCTTGGTGGTTTTCTAGTCCTTTTTGTACAAAATCACATTTCTTGACATCTTTCTTAATTTTGAGGTCCTCATGGCCTGTCAGGGAGTTAGGAGTGAGTGGTTCCCTAGGGGAGAGAGTGAGTTTAAAATACAATCTTCACTTTTGAAAGGAGAGAACAAAACACATTTGCTGCTATACTAAGGCAGTAAAAAGGAATGCTGACATGCTCGGTTTCTAGACCACAGGCAATTGGACTGTAAAACCAAGCAATGGTTCAAAGTCAAGAGAAGAAGCTTTGCAGTCCTCTAGTGGGTCATGGGAATGAGGATACTGGCTTAGGTTTGGTTGGAAGTCTCAGGTTCTCTCTGGGGCTGTTCACTTCAACTGTCAATTAGCAATCACTCTGAGAAAAGTATAAATCTGCCTAACATTGAATACACTGTCCACAAGATAATTTATCATGTGTCCCAGCATCAGGAGGAAGAAGTCTCCAGCCACACCTCAAAGGTTGAACAAATTGTTGGCAAAGAGGATGAGATTCAAATGGTTTTATATTTAAAAAATTTTAGCTCTTATTGCAAGCTCTCATGATTAGATTCCTGACAAAGGATGTGAAACTTGAAAAGTCCCTCAAAGCTCATTAGAAATTCAACTAAAATGTAGACCTTTTAATTCATTAACTTAGTGTCTAGCTATGGATTTAAGGGACTGAACAACAACAAGAGTCTTTTCACATCCAACATCCATAAACATTTATGGACCCAGAGAACACATTATAGCAATTGTCTAAGATGGTTGGGGGAGGATGTGGCAAAAAGAAATGGGGATAAGGAAAACATAAATGAATGAAGAGAAAAAATAAATGAGTGAAAGGAAAAAATAAGTGAACGTGATAAAAGATGATAGTGGAAAAAAAAAGCACTGCATGGACTGCAGACTGTGGACTGCAGTTTGGAGGAAAACAAAGAAACCCCAGGAAGGATTAGGCCGTGGGGGTATGTACACAATGCTGCTCACAACATAGAGGGGGCACTTAGCTCGCATAGGTTTAGGGAAGTCCTCCTGGCAGAGCCAGCTCTCAAGGACTTTCCAGAGGATGAGCAAGGTAAAGAATGGTTAGTGGAGATATATTTGTGTCTGTGTAAGCACTGATATATTTATCCTTTATTGTGGTTAAAAAAAAAAAATAACACAAGATCCATGTCTTTAACAAAGCTCAGTATTGTTCACACAAAGTTCAATGTTACCCAGCTGAACTTTTCTAGACCTTTTCTTTTTGCACAACAGAAACTTTATGCCCGCTGAACAGCAACTCCATTTCCCCCTCCTCTCAGTGTATGTATCTATTTTAAACTTTACTGTCTCTCCCTCCAGCTCCCAGGAAGGAACACTCATTTAAAGGCAGGTTGGAGAACAACAAGTAGTTTACAACATCAAAGAGCTGGGCTGGCAAGGTTTCACGTGACTCAGATCATCAAAGACCTTACAAATTACACTGAGAAAATTTGATTAATCTGGAACAAAAGGAAGCCAATGACATTTTTTATGTGTGTAAGGATATGAGATATTCAAGATATCCATTTTACAGCCATCACTCCAGGGACAATTAGGAGGGCCAACCAGAGAAGGGAGAACCTAGAGGTAAGTGAACTAGTCTGAAAAAGTGGTCATTGAGACAAAAATAAAAAGGGCCTTGGTGGGGGTGGGGGAGGGGTGGTATGACAGGCTTTCAGGTGAGAAGGAAGGCTAGAGGGAGCCGGGCAGGTGACAGGACTGTGAACCATCCATTTATTCAGTTTCATACAAGTTAAAACATCACAGCTGCTGCTTCAGGAAAGGCCATGAATATTCAGTCAGAAGCAGCTCAGAGCATACTTGGTTTAACTGTAGTTTACATTCTAAAGCTGGCTTCCATATGTAAATGCTAAGAAATGACTAGTAGCATCCTTTCTTTTTCACACAAGAATCAGTTTTAAGAGCAGGTGGAGCATGATTGAATATTACGAAAAACAAGATAAAAGAAGGCAGAGCGGGAGCTCTGTGAAAACCAATGTCTAGTAATGAATGTCACAAATTCTCTATTATTTCATTTTTTTTAATGTGTCAAATATAGTAAGTAAGCATGTGGTTCTAAGAAAATGTTATAGTAAGAGTTTTGTTTTATTTTGGCTATAAAGATCTTCAAATCAGTACCAACATTTCTATGAAATAAAGAACCACTGAGAACCAGAAATTTAAGAGGACTAGAAAAAGAGGCCAAAATAAAGACTAAGTCATGCTCTGGTCAGAGATGGAATTCATATTTGAATATTTTTAAAACAGCTCTATTGAGATAAAATTCACATAGCCAGGTCACCCATTTAACATTTACAGTCAAATGAATTTTAGAATATACACAGAATTTGCAAACATCACCATTCCACGATCTAATTTTATACTGTTATCACTCAAAAAGAGACTTTTGCATTCATTAGCAGTTATACTTCATGCCCTGTCCTAGCTCTAGACAACCTCTAGATTTGCCTGTTCTGAGCCTTTTATATAAATGGAATCATATAGTATGTGGTCTTTTGTGATTATCTTCTTTCACTTAGCATAATGTTTTCAAGACCCCTATGGTGTCACATGTATTTGTACTTTGCTCCTTTTTATTGCTAAATAATATTCCATTGTATGAATGTACCAATATTCTTATTCATTCATCAGTTGATGAATACTTTGAGTTGGTTCCACTATTAAGCCATTTGTGTAATGCTCTTATGAACATTTGTGCACACACTTTTGAATGGATCTAGGCTTTTATTTTTCACTGATATATATACTATGATTAACATTTCAGTGAACTGCTAAAATGATTTCAATGTGGCTGCTCCATTTTACATTCTTACCAGCAACATGTGAAGACCCTAATTTCTCTGCATTCTAGCTAAAATTGTTACTGTCTTTCACTGTAGTCATCCTCTTGGGAATGAAGTGGTATCTCATTGCAGTATTGATTTGCATTTTCCTATATGTTTATATTTTAAATCTGTTGAATCAATCTCTTTATTTAGGATATATAACACATTAAAAAAAAATCTTGTAAAGCTTTGTAACAAAAACAAGACCAGGATCTGACTGTGGCTCAGATCATGAACTCCTTATTACCAAATTCAGACTGAAATTGAAGAAAGTAGGGAAAACCACTAGATCATTCAGGTATGATCTAAATCAAATCCCTTATGATTATACAGTAGAAGAAATAGATTTAAGGGCCTAGATCTGATAGATAGAGTGCCTGATGAACTATGGAATGAAGTTCGTGACATTGTACAGGAGACAGGGATCAAGACCATCCCCATGGAAAAGAAATGCAAAAAAGCAAAATGGATGTCTGGGGAGGACTTACAAATAGTTGTGAAAAGAAAAGAAGCAAAAAGCAAAGGAAAAAGGAAAGATATAAGCATCTGAATGCAGAGTTCCAAGAATAGCAAGAAGAGATAAGAAAGCCTTCCTTAGTGATCAATGAAAAGAAATAGAGGAAAAGAACAGAATGGGAAAGACTAGAGATCTCTTCAAGAAAATTAGAGATACCAAGGGAACATTTCATGCAAAGATGGGCTTGATAAGGACAGAAATGGTATGGACTTAACAGAAGCAGAAGATATTAAGAAGAGGTGGCAAGAATACACAGAAGAACTGTACAAAAAAGAGCTTCACGACCCAGATAATCACGATGGTGGGATCACTAATCTAGAGCCAGACATCTTGGAATGTGAAGTCAAGTGGGCCTTAGAAAGCATCACTATGAACAAAGCTACTGGAGGTGATGGCATTCCAGTTGAGCTATTTCAAATCCTAAAAGATGATGCTGTGAAAGTGCTACACTCAATATGCCAGCAAATTTGGAAAACTCAGCAGTGGCTGCAGGACTGGAAAAGGTCAATTTTCATTCCAATCCCAAAAAAAGGCAATGCCAAAGAATGCTCAAACTACTGCACAATTGCACTCATCTCACATGCTGGTAAAGTAATGCTCAAAATTCTCCAAGCCAGGCTTCAGCAATACATGAACCATGAACTTTCTGATGTTCAAGCTGGTTTTCAAAAAGGCAGAGGAGCCAGAGATCAAGTTGCCAACATCCACTGGATCATCAAAAATGCAAAATAGTTCAAAAAAAACCCCATCTATTTCTGCTTTATTGAGTATGCCAAAGCCTTTGACTGTGTGGATCACAATAAACTGTGGAAAATTCTGAAAGAGATGGGAATACCAGACCACCTGACCTGCCTCTTGAGAAATATGTATGCAGGTCAGGAAGCAACAGTTAGAACTGGACATAGAAAAACAGACAGGTTCCAAATAGGAAAAGGAGTATGTCAAAGCTGTATATTGTCACCCTGCTTATTTAACTTCTATGCAGAGTACATCATGAGAAACGCTGGGCTGGAAGAAACACAAGCTGGAATCAAGATTGCCGGGAGAAATATCAATCACCTCAGATATGCAGATGACACCACCCTTATGGCAGAAAGTGAAGAGTAATTAAAAAACCTCTTGATGAAAGGGAAAGTGGAGACTGAAAAAGTTGGCTTAAAGCTCAACATTCAGAAAACTAAGATCATGGCATCTGGTCCCATCACTTCATGGGAAATAGATGGAGAAAGAGTGGAAACAGTGTCAGATTTAATTTTGGGGGGCTCCAAAATCACTGCAGATGGTGGCTGCAGCCATGAAATTAAAAGACACTTACTCCTTGGAAGAAAAGTTGTGACCAACCTAGATAGCATATTCAAAAGCAGAGACATTACTTTGCCAAAAAAGTAATGTCTAGTCAAGGCTATGGTTTATCCAGTGGTTGTGTATGGATGTGAGAGTTAGACTGTGAAGAAGGCTGAGCGCCGAAGAATTGATGCTTTTGAACTGTGGTGTTGGAGAAGACTCTTGAGAGTCCTTGGACTGCAAGGAGATCCAACCAGTCCATTCTGAAAGAGATCAGCCCTGGGATTTCTTTGGAAGGAATGATGCTCAAGCTAAAACTCCAGTACTTTGGCCACCTCATGTGAAGAGTTGACTCATTGGAAAAGACTCTGATGCTGGGAGGGATTGGGGGCAGGAGGAGAAGGGGACGACAGAGGATGAGATGGCTGGATGGCATCACTGACTCGATGCACGTGAGTCTGAGTGAACTTCAGGAGTTGGTGATGGAGAGGGAGGCCTGGCGTGCTGCAATTCATGTGGTCGCAAAGAGTCGGACATGACTGAGCGACTGAACTGAACCGAACTGAAAGCTTTGTGAAAACTCTCTAGTACTACTTGTGACAAATAGTATAAAACATAGAGGCTTCAAATATTCAGTATCTATTCATTTGTGAATCTGTGATTTAGGCTGGGTTCAGCTAGGTGGGTCTGATCTGAGCTTACTCAGATGTCTGGGGGTTGCTGATGACTGGCTCATCTAGGCTGGCTTTGACAGGACAAGTCTGATTTCTTCAATTTGTCTCCTACCTCCTAGAGTAGATATGTTCTTCCCAGAAAGTGGCTGAATATCTTAAGTAGAGGTGGTGAAGTGCCTTTGTTTCTAGTACAACTGCTTCTATTTCACTGGGAAAAGCAAGTCATATGGTTACACTCAGAACCTGAAGGCAAGGAAATAAGCTTACTTCTTAACGGGAAAAACTACGAAGTCTCAAGGGAAAGGAAATGAAAATCATGAGGTGGAAGCATCCAAGCCATTCAGGGCACTGGTCTTCCACATATTTTACATTATTATTAGAAGATTAAATAGTGGATTAAATGGATTAAATTGGTAGGTCAGCGACCATTGCTTCATTAATCTCCCACAGCTGGGCCATATTTGCTCTCATATTTGCCTGTGTGAAAAAATGTATTAGCTACTCTAGGGTTAAATATTTCCCTGGTAACAAAGATTCTATTTTTTTAAAAAAATATTATACATATGTGTGTGTGTATATATATATATGGCAAATGAACATTCTATTGTTTAAATATTTCTCCAGTACAATAATGAGAACTCAGGACTAACCTAGATCAAACTGTAGCAGGCACTCTGAAATATTCTGGGAAGTGTTTAAACCTAAGATAGATGACATTATTTAAGTATTTATAAATGTCAAATCATCTGTTTTAAGAAAAGCTAATAGAATGTCTTGTAGACATTTCAGGTCTCCCCAGATTGCTCTATAATCTATTTCCATAGATTCGGCAAACGTGGGAGCAGTCGTCTTATGGGTCAATACCAGTGAAAAGACTCTCTGCACAGATATAGGCTTCACAGTCCATTAAGCTTCAGGTCTGCCCTGATGTGGATTCCTCTGATGTATTACTATTATATCCTATTTTTGTTGACTCAGTTACTATGTCAGCGAAACCAAACATTTTGGCTTGTGGCCCAGTCTCGAGCTGTCCATGGAGGATATGTTTTTGCCTTTACCACCATGACAGTAATGAGCAACTGGCATTAGTTTGATTTGCATAATTGTGTGCTTCCAACTTAGACTGTGTGTCAGTAGGAGACAACTTATTGTGATGATACCCACAGCATATTATCTGTTTTGTGCTATCAGCATTTATTTATGTAAATTCCATCATTACAAGGGGTCATTTTCCAACCTTCTACCACAAAATCACATTCTCTGCCAATAAGCAGGAAGGAAATACCGTAGCAGAAGAACTGGGTATATTTTGTCATTCACAGTTGTTGGTCAAGGAGTCAGAAAGGTTATTTTTGGTGCTTGCTTGCTTGTTTGTTTTTTTAGGCTCATTTGCTTTAAGGACTGATAGATACCATGATGATCAGAAAGTCTGTCTGTGACCATTTAGGACTAATGCCACCAAGCAAACACATTCTCTCCCTCTCTGACATACACATATACACACACCACAAAGAATATCCGACTCATCTAAGATGTTCTTTAAGAATAATTTATGGTCTAAAAAAATATTTTGTGTGTCCCTAGATGTTAAGTCGAATGTTTTCTTTGATAAGAAGCAGAACTCCGTAATTTATTCATGCAAGAGATAAAAAGATAGAATAACTAACTAGGATATCCCACTTGTAAAAGTATCTGAAAGAATGACTAGGAACTGTGTGGAACCTGAGGCTTTTGGAAACCAAACTTCACAACTCTGTTCATGAAAAAAATAACCAAGGTTAGCTGTGCATTTTGTCATTAGCGGTAAATGAGTCTCCTAGGCCTTGTTGGTGTAACTGGAGTTGTAATTTATACATTTCTTTGATACTTATCTCTAGTTAAGTGCAAAGGGATGTCAGCACTTAACCCAACTTTAAGCAATTACAGGTAGAAGATGGGAAAAAAGAAAGAAAGGATACCCAGCAGTCAACCATTTTAAATCAAGTTGATACTTGTCAGAAAGAACCCTGGCAAAAAGGAATATAATTAGAGTATTGCTTTATGGTGAGCTTGAAGTTCCCAGACTGGTCTGTATCAACTTCAGGCTGGTCAGAGAAGAAAAAGAACAGGGAACGCAATACAATGTAAATGAAAAAATCAATTAGAAATCACACCTCACACTTGAGCCTTGTAGTGACAGCCCACCTGACCATTCAGCTCAAAATGAACTCAGAAATGATCTTTTAAGAAGGGAAACATAATAACCACATTTGGAAAACTTTGTAAAAAAATACACGATTTCCCTAGATATCTTGCTAAGCCTCATAGCTAAATCAAGAAATGACAGAAAGATATTCTACCAACCTCAAACTTCTTAGTATTATATAATAATCCTTTGAAAATGTATCCTGTCAGGTAGGTATTTTTTAGTTTTGCTTTTGCTTTCACCTAATTTCTGACACTTTGGTGGGTAGAAGGGCATTGATTCACCAGAAGACGAGAGAGAGTATTTGCTAGACAACGTGGCATGGAACATTCATTCCTCTTGGGTAAGCATTTAGAACTTCAACTTATAAGTAAATATTTCTCACAATTTTTTCTCAGCCTCCTCATTTCAATTGCTTTTCTCAGGTATCTCTATATAATAAAGCATTAGAATCTCTTATCATTTTGACTTCTATTTTGACTTCCTGTGGCGAGTGAAACTGGATCAGGAATATACATGATCAAGGGACAGACACCATGATGTGCTGCACAAGGCAGGTGATAAGGAGAGAGCAGACAGGATTTAATTCCTAGCCCTTTGTACTATTTATGTAACGTTGGTCTGACTTTTCACATGTTGGCTCCTCGGTTTCCTCACTGGTAAAATGCAAGAGAGAGCTGTAAGGGTCCTTTCAATGTGATCTTTGAAACAGCACCATGATTTCTGTTAGCATTTGCTTGAGTGCTTGCATTTGGAATAGAACTAAGAATGGAAAAGTGAGGTTACTTGATGTTATTTCTCGTGTAGACAAATTCTCAAAGAGGGAAGAACAGATACTCAAAGAAGCAAAGCCAGACAAATAAAGCACACATTCTCTTAGGAATATCTCCTCAAAAAGAGTTCAAATAAATGACTGAGGAAAAAGGCAAAGCTGTCCGTGGAAGAAGAGCTTGGTGAAGCAAAGGTCTGGAGACCTCTTCATCTACAATAGGGAGGGACACCAAACACGTGTCAAAGGGAGAATGTAGCCTTTCTGAAGAGCCCACCATGTACTTCCACTTCATGGGAGTTGAAAGGCAATGTGAAATGTTACCTAAAAGCCAGAGGGGCAGAATAGTAACACTTGGAAAAATAATGGCCAACACCAAAATGGAGCTAGCTGACTAAAAGATGCCATTTAAGGAACCAAACCAAGGGAGTCGCTTGTGGGCAGTTGAGCAAGCAGGGCTAAAGGGAATGACGGTAGAAGTCAGAAAGAAGTTAGCATGGTTGGCCACAGGGACTGGCAGAGGCATCTGGAAACAATGAGAGGCAGAATTTATTTTTCTCTAGAAGTTTTCTTTGAAAATAACTCTCCAGTGGAATGCAAACCATAATAACAATATCCTTAACATTTTACATTTTATGTTTTAAAAACTGATCTAAGAAACAAACATAAAAATTTTGGTTTTGTTAATTAAGTATAATTGTGATTTACAAAACAATCTTTTGTAGCTTTTCTTATTTTCATGGAGTCTTACTCCATTTAGAACAAGCCCAGGGCACAAGAAGAGAGCTTAATGAATATTTGTTCTATATTCCCTATAGCCTCCCTTTACTCTGCTTACCCTCTCTTGGACATATGGACATTTAATGGAAGGAATAAAACAGGAGACTCAATGATGTCTTTTCTTGGCTAATGACAAAGGAAAAGACCCACGCTTATCATGTATAATATGCATATACTCATATCAAAGATAACATAATCAGAGGAGAGTGGCTTACAAACTACCCAATTGACTCAGCAGGTATCACCAAAATATTTGCAGGTTGCTTGGTAACCCAATTAAAAGTCGCTATTCAAATCCCAGATCATTAGTGACTGAAAATCACTATCATTTGATGGCTCGTCTCAGTCCAGTTCTTAGGGGAGATTTTCCTACATCAAAAAACCACCAACATATTTGGCACTAATTGGCTCCCTTGGTGGCGATCTTAGCCTATAGGCCAAGAATTGAGTGGACCTGGGAGACCAAGCTATTCCCCCAGCCTGAGAGCTGGTGCTTCCCAGCATTAGCTGAAGGACATTGGTGGGTTAATATGAGAGTTTCATACAGATATTACCTGTCTTTGGACAAATTGAAATGTTCTGTATTTAAAAATTCCATGTTGGTGGCAAGTTCTTTTTTAAGGACTTTCTTATTAAAATATATTTCTCCTCTTTCTCCCCTTCCCTCTCTATAGATGCTCTCCCAAATCTACAAAAATTAACAGAAAAATAAGAAATCTTATCATCTCAAAATTAGGAAACTGAATTACAGACATTGATGCCACCCAAAAGTAAGGCCTAGGTTAAAAGAGAATTTTTTATTCACTAAAATTAACAAGGTTATAGCCTTGTTACTTTGCTGGATATGACGGGAACTTCTACAGAGATGAACAGATTTCTTGAGTATTCACATAAATGTATATGAGAGCATTATTTGAGTACTTTTCTATTGAAAATTGGTCTGAAATTGGTTTTTGCTGCTGCTGCTGCTAAGTCACTTCAGTTGTGTCTGACTCTGTGAGATCCCATAGAAGGCAGCCCACCAGGCTCCTCTGTCCCTGGGATTCTCCAGGCAAGAACACTGGAGTGGGTTGCCATTTCCTTCTCCTATTGGTTTTTGAGATAACAGGTTTTCCATAGATTGTGGTAGTGGAAGTAGTAGACAAATTCAAAATCAGTGAAGAGATATAAATATTAAGAAAATATAATTGGAGGCTTTTAAGTTTGTTACTAGACCTGATATTTTAACTATGTCTGTCTTGAACATTTGACTATGAAGAAAAGCATGATACAGAGTATTGCAAGACAAATTTATCATAATTTTGGCACACACAGAAAAAGCTAAAAAGGGCCATAGATAATAGAACACAGTTATGAAAAATGAAATCTAATACAGAAGAAACTGGACTAAGAAAAGAGTTGGGCTCTAGATATATCACTGCTATCAATTAAATCCTCTTTTTTTTACCTGCAAGTTTGGAAATAAGGATATATAAGATCTCCTTTTAGCTTAGGGATTGTGAATTTCCTTAGAAGATATTTCTTTACTATTTTATTTCTACCAATGTCTACTTTTGGTGTACTGGGACATGAGAAGTCAATTATGTTTTATCTTGGAGATTTTTAACAAAAATTCTAAACTGACAAAACTGATTGAATGTATTGGATTGCAAAATTTTAAAAATGAATTTTTGAAGACTCCTTATAAAAAAACCAGATATATGGATAGTTGTAGTTTCATTAGCTACAAAGCTAATTAAGAGGTGAGGGCCTTATTGACTAGTATTAAGAGAGACTTCTAACATTTTTGCAACAATGAACTTTCTCAACACAAAGTCAGGACTACAAAGATGTGATACCTGAGTTGATACAGTGCACAAACTTCCATTCACTTACACATCAGAAAGATTGCATTTTGTCTTAAATTAGCTACTGAGAGTTGCAGATCACAATAATTTCTTATCTTCCACATTCATTGTTAATAACTTTTTTGAATTGGGGCTAGAATTTTGCAATTTATTTATTTTTTTAATTAATTACTTTATTTATTTTATTTTACAATGTTGTATTGGTTTTGCCATACATTGACTTGAATCTGCCATGAGTGTATATGTGTTCCCCATCCTGAATCCCCCTCCCACCTCCCTCCCCATCCCATCCCTCTGGGTCATCCCAGTGCACCAGCCCAGAGCACCCTGTATCATGCATCAAATCTGGACTGGTGATTTGTTTCACATATGATAATTTACATGTTTCAATGCCATTCTCCCATATCATCCCACCCTTGCCCTCTCCCACAGAGTCCAAAAGACTGTTCAATACATCTGTGTCTCTTTTGCTGTCTTGCATATAGGGTTATCATTACTTTCTTTCTAAATTCCATATATATGTGTTAGTATACTGTATTGGTGTTTTTCTTTCTGGTTTACTTCACTCTGTATAACAGGCTCCAGTTTTATCCACCTCATTAGAACTGATTCAAATGCATTCTTTTTAATGGCTGAGTAATACTCCATTGTGTATAGGTACCTCAGCTTTCTTATCCATTCGTCTGCTGATGGGCATCTAGGTTGCTTCCATGTCCTGGCTATTATAAACAGTGCTGTGATGAACACTGGGGTACAGGTGTCTCTTTCGATTCTGGTTTCCTTGGTGTGTATGCCCAGCAGTGGGATTTCTGGGTCATATGGCAGTTCTATTTCCAGTTTTTTAAGGGAATCTCCACACTGTTCTGCAAAAAAATAAAATAAAATTTTGTAATTTATTTTGTGCAGGTGCTCTTTCATTCAATTACTTATGCATGCATGCTCAGTCAGTAAGTCATGTCTGAATCTTTTGTGACCCCATGGACTATAGCCCACCAGGCTCCTCTGTCCATGGGATTTTCTAGGCAAGAATACTGGAGTGACTTGCCATTTCCTTCTCCAAGGGATCTTCTCCACCCAGGAACTGAAACCACATCTCCTGTGGCTCCTGCACTGGCAGGTGGATTCTTTACCACTGAGCCACCTATTGCTAAGGCTTTTGGGGACAAGGTACCAACTCCAATTGATATCTATGAAAATATGTATAATCCAGTTAAGTCTCATAGGCATTCAAATAGACATGTTTTATTTCCTATGGCTGCTGTGTACATGTTCATCTCGCATTGGTGAAGATGATCCAGTTCTAGGAAAGGACTCAAATGTATCATGACATCATGGAAGAGACTGTGGTGGTTATTTCAAACCACTCTTTGGGGCATGCATGAATTCATGGTAAAACAGAGCAGTTTACCAATAAAGCTTATAAAACATTAGTTTCAAAAGCGTTTCCAAAAAAATGTTTAGTGTTCAACTAATTCAGGAAATATGTTCTATACCCTTCTATTAGGGAATCACAGAAACTATAATCAAGTCTTTGAGAAATCCTTGTCCAAGTCTTTCAGAATGCTTGTAAGAGGCAAGCATTATTTGCTTAATTTAGTGTTTTCCTACACAAATTTGGTCATAAATTTATTTTTTTTCTTTGACCCTATTTACTTGTATTCTAAAGAATAAAGGCTTTAATAGAGAAGGTAGGCATCCTCTGTATCAACACCATGGGGTTTTCTAGAAAAATGTGATTCTTATTTAATAAATTCTTTCTTGTGTTTAACTGGAATACTTGCTGTTTTCACCTATTGATTGTTACTGTGCACCATATAGACATACAGGGAATATCAACCTTAAAGCAGTATTCCAAATATGTTATGTCAAGAGAATAATTAACTTATTTCTATGACTCTTCTCCTGCACAATAAAAATCCTCAGTCTTTCAGACATTCCTTCTATGCCTGAATTTCAGGAACATTCCCCATCTCTGAATATGTTCCAATTTACTACTACCCCTATTACCAGCAGCACTAGAGAAGGATACAGTGTCCCAGGGGCTAGAACAGAGCAGGACAGAGGGAGACTATCACCTCCTCTTTGGAGCAGTCAATAATTTGTGTGGTTCAGATTATTTGCTTTGCTTTTGCTAAAAATGACTTGCAACAGATATCCTTTGTGCCTGGGACTGTGAATATGATTTTATGCTCATAATTTGATTACCATGTCACATATTTGACCTGCAATTAGGGTGGATCTGACATAGTCACACAAAGCTTTTTAAAAGCAGAGATCTGGTCTGTCTGCTCCCACACCAGGAAGGCAGAGATCCAAAGCAGGAGAAGGATTCAAAGAGCTGTTGATGGCTTGATAACGGAGGTGGCCACATGGCATGGAATGTTGGTGATTATTGGTTGTTGAGAGCAGCCACTGGGTGATAGATAGGAAGCCAAAAGGGACCGTAGTCCTAAAACCGCAAGAAACTGGCCAAAAAACATGAGTGATCTTAATTATGGATACATTTTTAGTACTTCTAAAGAAAACAGTCAGGCTAACTCCTTGATTTTGGCACTGCAGGACCCTGAGCTGAGAACAAAATAACCCTGGAACTGATTTCTGAGTTAGGCGCAAGTGAAAGTCCTTCAGTCCTGTATGACTTTTTGCAACCCCATGGACTCTGTAGTCCCTGGAATTCTCCAGGCCAGAATACTGGAGGGGATCACCTTTCCCTTCTCCAAGGGATCTTCCCAATCCACGGATCAAATCCAGGTCTCTTGCATTGCAGGCAGATTCTTTACCAGCTGAGGCACAAGGGGAAGCCCAAAAATACTGGAGTGGGTAGCCTATCCCTTCTCCAGTGGATCTTCCCAATCTGGGAATCTAACCAGGGTCTCCTGCATTGCAGTAGGATTCTTTACCAATTCAGCTATCAGGGAAGCCCCATCTGAGTTAGAACTGTGAGCAAATAAATGGATATTTTTAAGACACTAAGTTTGTAGTAATTTGTTACACAGCAATAGAAAACTAATACATCTAAAAAGTAAAACTAATATAAAATAATTACCATATTTTGTTTTTATATGTGATTTGTGATAAATGTTAGTAATGCACTTTCCATTTTCTCTAAACAGCCTTAAGTATTTTACATAAATAAATATTTTTTCATGCCTCCTTTTCTTTGCTTTCAGTAAGATGTTGCTAGCTTGCAGCCATTCTCTGATTCATGAATTTCCACACAAATTCATATACTATGGACATACAGATGGGTCTCCACCCCCCTCCCATTTTTTCTTTTTTTTAACTTTCTTTGGACTTTTAGTTAAGATATTGCCCTTCCAATTCTAGATTGTAAGATGAGACTTAACATAATTATTATAATAACTATTTACCTTTTCCTACGAAGAGTGTAAGTTTACTGTTAATTACCCAAATACTAGTATTTTTATTCTGATTGATCTCAAGTATTGCTTATGACAGAGGCTTCCCTGGTAGCTCAGAGATTAAAGCGTCTGCCTGCAATGTGGGAGACCTGGGTTCAGCCCCTGGGCTGGGAAGATTCCCCTGGAGAAGGAAATGGCAACCCACTCCAGTACTCTTGCCTGGAGAATCCCATGGACGGAAGAGCCTGGTGGGCTACAGTCCACAGGTTCGCAAAGAGTCGGACACGACTGAGCGACTTCACTTCACTTCACATTGATTATGACCTCTTTTCTCATTTGCTTTCTTCTCTGTTATTCACTTTCTCATTTGTGTTTCTGTCCTCTATAACTGATATTAAAGATTTCTTCCATTTCCTCCTCTACATTTGCTTTCAGCTTGAATGGCTCTGTACTGACAATCCTTTGGACAGTTATCTTAGTCCATCACTGCATTATCTTGAGCCAAGGTCTAATACTCACCTGTATATGGTACCTTTTGGTACAGAAAGTTTTTCACTATCCATATCCCATTTATCTTTCAAAATCCCAGCCTTTAAATGAATGAAAAGATAGAGTTGTTGTTGAGGGCCTCAAATCCTTTGTTATTATATCCCTGAAAGCATTTTGCTAATCCTCTTTTGTTGGTTTTCCTTGTTTGCATCAATAAGAAATTTTAGATGATAGAGTGTCTGGTAAGCCTTAGAAGTCTACAGAATCACATAAACCCTCTCCATGAAGAAGCAAACTCTTGAATAGACAATCATCAGAGAAGTACTCCATGTTCTCCCTGTTCTGCTTCTGAAAACACTAGTCACTCCTGCTCAGTCCCTTTCATGGCTTCTCCTCTGCTGTTGGGTCTATGTTCATATCTTCTTATGAACTCATTTGGGGATGAGATTTAGACTCAAATGTGAGGTGAAGGACAGTATATTTTGGAAATCATGTACATATCTGGCCAACAGTAACCTTAGCAAGCAATAAAATATCTCCTTCCTATTGGTAGTTTTAATGGAAATTATGTAGATATATGTTTAAAATATGATTAAAAATTGTTATTGAAGTATTGCTGATTCACAATGTGCTAGTTTCAGATGTACAGAAAAATGATTCAGATTGTTTTCCCTGATAGATTATTACAACTTACTGAGTATAGTTCCCTGTGCTATACAATAGGTCCTTCTTGGACCTATTTGCTTTGAAAATGACTGATAATTTATGCTAATGAATATTAAAGATTAATATGTGCCATAGTCATGAGTCACAGCGCCTTTATAGGAGACAGTAGAGAGCTCAACAAGAAGACAACTAGGAAGCCAATTTTCACTAGACACCAAATCTGCTGGCTCTTTGATCTTGGACTTTCCAGTCTTCAGAATTTTGAGAAATAATGTCTGTTGTTTAAGCCACCAGTTTATGGAATTTTGGTTATATCAAGCATGATGGGCTAAGAATATATCTAATGGTATTAGCCTTAAATGACCATTTTGTTCCTAGGTCTCAGGTAGGTCGAGGGGTTTGTCTGATTCTCCAGATAATCCCAAAGAATGATTATTGAGTTCAAGCATCTCAATTAATTCTTAAAGTGAAAAGAAAATGAAGTCGCTCAGTTGTGTCTGACTCTTCGAGACCCCATGGACTGTAGCCTACCAGGCTCCTCTGTCCATGGCATTTTCCAGGCAAGAGTACTGGAGTGGGGTGCCGTTTCCTTCTCCAGGGGATCTTCCTGACGCAGGGATCAAACCCAGGTCTCCTGCATTGCAGGCAGACGCTTTACTGTCTGAGCTACCAGGAAGTCCTAATTAATCCTTGGTCTATTCTAATAGTATCTACTTTTAATAGTATTCTTTAAATTGTCTAGTTGCTTCAGTTCTGAAAACTTTATTGGTGAGTGAGTATGGCACTTACAAATGCATATATAGGATGGTTTTATTTGAGTATCATGTTTTTCCAAGTATATTTCTGTGTTTTCCTCTTTACCTATTCATTCTGAAACTCATAATTATTATTTTGCTTTCCTATTACCCTATAAATGTAGTAAACTTGATTTTTCCTTTATAAATTTTCCAGCTAATCAATAGCTCCTTAATTAGTTCAACATTTTCATTAATATTTACTTTCAATATCTACACTCTCCTCAATTTCAATTCCAAACCACAAAATTTAAAAATATTTAGCTGTACAAATTTGGCAGCTTATCAGTACAAATTATCTTCCACCCTCGCTAAAACATAACAATAAATAAAAACTATCCAAATATATTTATACTACGTATATAGTGTTTTTCCTTTTCCTATGTGTACTTAAAGAAGGACAAAATGTTATTTTCTGTCATGGACTTCAATCTTACAGCAGAGTGAAATAGTACATGTGAGTTAAGCTCTAAAATCATGGAAAGTAAAATTACACACACAGACACACACACATAAAGCCATTGAGAATTAGTGAAAGGTCATGTTGAATATTGCAAAAAATATTTTCCTTCAACATTATTATTTCCTTCAGTGAGTTTCAGATGAAATGGTTGGTCTGAATTTAAGAGGAGTATTGTAGTGAAAATAAATATCTTTAAATGATAAAACTGTACTTCACTCAGTAATAGGCAATGACTGAATAGACAGTCTAATCACATCTCCCTCTCTTGCTTGCTAGGAGATTCGTGCTACTTTATCGAAATGATAGCAAGAATCTTCTGCAGCTATAAAATTGTTCTTTTGTTTCTCCTTGACTTGCTTACTCTCTTTTTCTGTGTTCAGTTCAGTTCAGTTCATTCAGTTGCTCAGTCGTGTCCGACTCTTTTGCGACACCATGTTGCAGCACGCCAGGCCTCCCTGTCCATCACCATCTCCCGGAGTTCACTCAGACTCACCTCCATCGAGTCCATGATGCCATCCAGCCATCTCATCCTCTGTCGTCCCCTTCTCCTCCTGCCCCCAATCCCTCCCAGCATCAGAGTCTTTTCCAATGAGTCAACTCTTCGCATGAGGTGGCCAAAGTACTGGAGCTTCAGCTTTAGCATCATTCCTTCCCAAGAAATCCCAGGGTTGATCTCCTTCAGAATGGACTGGTTGGATCTCCTTGCAGTCCAAGGGACTCTCAAGAGTCTTCTCCAACACCACAGTTCAAAAGCATCAATTCTTCGGTGCTCAGCCTTCTTCACAGTCCAACTCTCACATCCATACATAACCACAGGAAAAACCATAGCCTTGACTAGACAGACCTTACTCAGCAAAGTAATGTCTCTGCTTTTGAATATGCTGTCTAGGTTGGTCATAACTTTTCTTCCAAAGAGTAAGCGTCTTTTAATTTCATGGCTGCAGTCACCATCTGTAGTGATTTTGGAGCCCCCCAAAATAAAGTCTGACACTGTTTCCACTGTTTCCCCATCTATTTCCCATGAAGTGATGGGGCCAGGTGCCATGATCTTCGTTTTCTGAATGTCGAGCTTTAAGCCAGCTTTTTCGCTCTCCTCTTTCACTTTCATCAAGAGGCTTTTTACCTCCTCTTCACTTTCTGTCATAAGGGTGGTGTCATCTACATATCTGAGGTTATTGATATTTCTCCCGGCAATCTTGATTGCAGCTTGTGTTTCTTCCAGTCCAGTGTTTCTCATGATGTACTCTGCATAGAAGTTAAATAAGCAGGGTGACAATATACAGCCTTGACGTACTCCTTCTCCTATTTGGAACCCGTCTGTTGTTCCATGTCCAGTTCTAACTGTTGCTTCCTGACCTGCATGCAGATTTCTCAAGAGGCAGGTTAGGTGGTCTGGTATTCCCATCTCTGGTGAATTTACAAGTTTTAAATCTGTGGATCAAGTTACTGCACTGCACAAAAAGATACTTTGGTATGATGATGTATTTTTTTCTTTTCTGTTGACTTACCTCAGAATGATGAAACAAATAAAATTTATTTTACTTGCTCTCATAATATAGTTTAAATGTTTAACTTTTATTTTGTGGGAAATAAGAAAATGAAGACAGAAAAATGAAAGAGAATTTTAAGATTCATCAAGCATATATTCTATGCCAATAATTCTACATGTTGTATGTCAGCAACTCTTCATGATAATCTCATAAAAATGCATTATTTTACTCATTTCACAGATAAGAAAACAAACTTGGAGAGATTATTTGTTAAAAATTGTACGACTAAAACCCCAGGATGCTTTTTTACTAGGAAACAGAGACATTCCACTTCGCTGGTGGTTCAGTGGTAAATAATCCACCTGCTTTGCAGAAGACCTGGGTTCAGTCCTTGGGTCAGGAAGATCCCCTGGAGAAGGAAATGGCAACCCATTCCTGTATTCTTGTCTGGGAAGTCCTGTGGACAGAGGATCCTGGTAGGCTATTGTCCATGGGATTGCAAAGAGTTGGACACAACTGAGCAACTGAGCACACAAGCAAGCAGACAGATTCCAAAGTCCAGGTTCTCTCCAGAAAGACCCCCGCCCTCCTGTCACCTACCTTTATTTCTAGTTTAAGACAAATGCTTTTGGAACAGCAGGTCGAAGTGTCCAAGGCCTTGTTAGCTCCCCTCATAGTCCAAGTATGGCAGTTTTTATTTCTCTTGTAAGCAACAGGAAATTTATTCCTTGTGGTTCTGATTCATGTATATTGTACTCATAAAGATGTCTAATGTTTTATCAAGAGCTTTTTGAACTGCAAGTCAGATGATTTTTTTTTTAAGTTACTGGAAGTAAATGTTGTTGGCATAAACAAAATGGAACCACCTCAGACTCTTGGATTCAAAACAAGCCTTAAATACCTGTTTATACTCACAATTATATGCTATAAATGTAGCAAAGCAGTTTATTGTTTTTGATTTATTAATTTCATAAATACAAGTGCGCTTTTCTCCTTAGTACTTATCAGGCTGGTGTGTGTGTGTGTGTGTGTATGTGTGTATGTATGTATGTATGTGTGTGTGTATATGTATGTGTGTGTGTGTGTGTGTGTGTGTGTCTGGAGCTTCTATTTCCTTATAGTTAGGAATCTTTCGCTGTATAAATCGGCAATATATGTAGTCCTATGATTGAAGCTGTATTTGAATATACCATGCCAGTGACTTCATGCAAAGTTAAAGATGCTAGCTTTTAAATAGGAGGTAGTCTAGCAGTTCAGAAACATTAAAAGTGAAATTCCTGATTCCCTTTGAAAATAGTCAAGACTGCAGAGGAAACAAAAATTGGTTGGACTTTACTGAGCTGAGGAAATAAATTCCACTCTGTATAGATTGACTTCCTAATGTCACAAGTCAATTTAGAAATTATACACAAGATAAATCTCTTTCCTTTCATTGCACCAATGTATTTAGCTTAATCATGAGCATCAGTGGAGACAGAGATTGAAAAATAAATTGTTCACTGTCTCCAAGACAAACCCCAAATAAGAAACTTGATATTTTGCATAAACTCCATCTCTGGAATATGCTTTTGAAAAGACATTTCATAATTATATGTAGCATTATAGAGGCTCTTGTGTTTATAAATATTTTCAAAAGCCTTTGAAATTGTTTGTAAATCCAAAGTTTATAAATGACTTATGAAATCCACAAATTTGCTAAATATGCTTCTGCATTTTTGCATTATGCTCTGTGATTTTTCTTTCTGTGTGGTGTAAGTCAAAGAAAATGATATACAATATGGCTAGATAGGACTAAAATTTCCAAACAAAGAAGCATCTGTTTTTCTAATTTAGGTTTTGAATTTATGTTGGTTTCACAATTGGTTACACTGCAAACAATGAGGTTCAAATGACAACGACATTGATTACATTTCTACTTTGCACCAAGAGCACTTTTTATCCACAATCGTCAACTCCTTTAACCAGCAATAACTAAGCCTTTCAGCACCTTGGTACCTTGGGTATTGTTTTACCCAATCTGAAGCAGATAGAACAGTAACTTCGCAGGAGGCTGACACAGTTTTCATGAAGCCAGGGATGACTAGAATTTTAAAAACCTAGTTGCAAGAGCTTATCTTTTGATGTACATTTTAAAATTTTGGAGCAAGCTACTTATGACTGTGGTTTCTCTGCTATACTCATCTTTCCAGTAGTACTTTGAAATGATTTCTAGGTCAGGGATCATGGGCCAGGTGAAATTTGCCTGAGCATTAATTCCTACTTTATGTTTCTATCGGGTGTGTTCCTAACTTCTCTCTTCACCAGCGGAAGAGGCTATTTTGTAAATGGGTAACAAGTCGTCTGAGAATTATCCTACCATATAGAATTTTGATTTGTAAAACGGCTTTCATCAATAGCTTTAGCCCAAAGTTTCACTTTGCAGATCATCTAAATATTCACACATGCACTTTGATTTCGTAAAAAATCTTTTATGCTATGCTGTGTCCCGATAGACTATGTGTCCTTCAAAATAGGGGAAAATTTGCATTCCCTATATCATCTAGTCATTTACTCATTTATCAAGTATTTATTGAGTAAGTACTATGTTTAAAATAGTCTGCTACATGCCAGCTCATAGGAGCAATTGAATATATTCTTCTGGTTAAGATACTTATTGTTTCAACACAGTGAGAACTCTAAGAAAAACTTAACTATAAACTGAGTTGACCAGCATGCTCTACTGACATATTTTCACATTATAATTTGTATCTATAGTACCAGACATTTAAATTGTGTAAATTCTAGTTGACATCTTAGTCTTGATGGCTACCCTTTTGTATTTTTTTTCTCTTGCAAGGAAATCATTACTTTATGCACTGAAAATGAAACCTCTGAATCATTTCTCATGGCTTCTGTTTTTCTATGATGCCTTCAGTGATTTGATTAGTTTTTAGTTGCATATTAAAATACTATTTCTGTCTTATAATAAGATAAACTAAGTGACCACTTTTAACATGACAAGACATTATAATAAGGTATGAAATGGAGATTATTGCTCCACAGTGAAACTAAACTAGCTTTAACATATGCTTTATCAAATAGTATTTTATACTATGCCTGTGTACTCGGTTGCCCAGTAGTTATCTGACTCTTGCTACCCCATGGACTGTAGCCCACTAGGCTCCTTAGTCCACGGGATTTTTCAGGCAAGAATGTTGAGGTGGCTTGCCATTTTCTCCTCCTGGGGATCGTCCCAACCCAAGGATCAAGCTCACATCTCCTGCTTGGCAGATGGATTCTTTACCGTTGAGCCACCTGGGAAACCATTTTATACTACAGCAAGTAGAAATCACTAGCTAAAATGTCTAATTACTACTTCACTGAGAAAATAAAATATGACCTAATACCTGATTTCTTTTCAGGACATTTTTACATTACCCAGACATGTAAGCCTTATTTGAATGGCCTCATTATAAAATGTATAACTAACTTAAACCTGGACTCAGGTAAACCTTGGTATAAAACCCACCTTTGCCTTTCATGAACTGTTTCATTGTGGGAAAATAATTTTGTTCCATGTAAAATTCAGTTCTGCCATTTGAGAAATGGAGTAATAAAAAGGTATTTTCATGAGTTCATTCATGGGATACTTAGAAAAAAGCCTAGTACAAAGCAACTATTCAGGAAATGCTAGCTAATGCTTTTTTAATGGGCTTCAAATAAATCAAATTTTTGCTAAATTGCTAAATTTGTTAATCAGAATGGATGAAGCAAGTCTTAAAAGATCTCATATAATTAGTAAATTATTGACTGGTTAGGAAACAATGAAAATTTTTGGTAATTCTCAATCTATCATTATTAGCAAAGCCTCAGCACATAGTTTTATTGAAGTGACTATGAGATTATTTAGTAATTATAAGAGACATTTAGTCATTATATCATCTTAAAACTACTATGAGGTTTGTAGTATGGTGTTTATGTTACAAGTGAGGAAATTGAAATTCAGAGTTAAAGTGATTATTTAGGGAAAATCAACTGGGAAAGGGGCAAGACTGGAACTCATGTGTTAACTTTCACATATGCTCTCCAATACCCTGTTATTCTGTTTTTGTTGTTTTAGTCATTAAGTTATCTCCAACTCTTTTGCAACCCCCGGGACTGTAGACTGTCAGGCTCCTCTGTCCTTGGGATTTCCCAGGCAAGAATACTGGAGTGGGTAGCCATTTCTTTCTCCGGGGATCTTCTGGACCCTGGGAGTGAACCACAGTCCCCTTCATTAGCAGGCAGATGCTTTACCACCGAACCACCAGGGAAGCCTGTCATTCTAATTAGCATTATGCAAATATAATTAGCAATTTGTCAATTTTGTCAAAAGTCATCACTGCTGACCTAATTATTATTAAATGTCTATTACATGCCAAATACTTTGCAGTAGGCTTTAATACATATTTTTATAATATAATCCTTCAGTCATTAGCTACCAAAGATCTTCTGAAGAAGACGCATTTCTCAGCATAAAGAACTTTCAGGATCACAGAGAAAAACACAAATATACTACTGCAGAATAATACAGTGTGTCACAACAATGAGTTTTATCCGATTATCCTCATCTAACGCTTCCCAAGTGGTGCTAGTGGTAAAGAACCTGCCAGCAATGCAAGAGCTATAAGAAATGTGGGTTGATCCCTGGGTTGCAAGGATCCCCTGGAGGAAAGGATGGCAACTTACTCTAGTATTATTGCCTGGAGAATCTCATGGACAGAGGAGCCTGGAAGGCTGCAATCCATAGAGTTGCACAGTCAGACACAGCTCAAGTGACTTAGCATGCATGAATCCTCCTGATAGCTCAGTTGGTAAAGAATCTGCCTGAAATGCAAGGGACCCCAGTTCGATTCTTGGGTCAGGAAGATCCCCTGGAGAAAGGATAGGCTATGCATTCCAGTATTCTTGGGCTTCCCTTGTGGCTCATCTGGTAAAGAATCCACACACAATGCAGGAGATCTGGGTTCGATCCCTGGGTTGGGAAAATCCCCTGGAGAAGGGAAAGGCTACCCACTCCAGTATTCTGGCCTGGAGAATTCCATGGACTGTATAGTCCATGTGGTTGCCAGGAGTTGGATGCGACTTTCACATTTACTTTACACTTTCATCCTCATCTAATAGATGAAGATACTGAGGCTTAAAGAGAAACATAAACAACTAGAAGACAATGATCAATATGAGGAATAGTCTGTATTCAAACTCAAATCATTCTATCACTTTTCCTTTTAAAATTCTTATTATACCATGTCCATAGTCATCACCAACAATGCATTTCTGATGCTTAGAGGCACAGTTCTGCAAAGCTGCATCTTGACTGGTGTGGCTCTAGACCTGACTGCCTCTGACCTAAGGTACTGGTTTATGATACAGAATGAATATAAAATGTGGCAGACACTGGTATTTATATATTAATCACCATTTCCCACCTTCTTAGTTATTAAAAAAATGTTTTTGTTCATGTATCTCATACTCACTCACTTCTGGATTTCCCTAGCTTCAGGAAGTAAATCATTATTGATCTAAAGAACCAGGGCAAGCCTATTCTCCTTGACAGTGCAGAGTCAGATCTGTCTTGCAGTTCTGGCAAATAGAAGAGACATCTGCTGGGAACCATCTAGATAGAGTCCATTAAAAAGAAACACTGAAGGAAAGACTCCATTTTATGCCTCTCTACATTTTGTAGCCATCGTGGGTCTGTAAAAGGCAAACCAATTCACTGAGGATGACAGATCATAAAAAGAGAGAAAAAAAGTCATTGATGAAGTCAATACACAACTAAATTATTCCACTCACAAACCACTTTACCTTCAGACTTTGAATTATGTGAAATAATAAATGCTACTTACTTCTTAAGTAACTTGGTGTTGAATTTTCTGATTTTTTTCCAGAAAGAAATGTAAAAAGTATTTTAATGGGATTCCTCACAAAGAATTATTATTCCTCACACAAAAAAATATTTTTTCTTGTAGTGTTTTCCTTCCTCCTAATATGAAATTTTAATGACATGTACATCTTACTGTCATATTGAAGGGTGTTAGATGAAGTTTAAGTTCTCTTTTTGGGCCCAACTTTGGATACCAATCCTTGATTTGTGACAAATGCTATAGTTACTGGGCACATATGAGACACTCAAAGACAGTATGGATTATTTAACTTCAAAGGCATCTTAATCCAGAAATGTCTGACTGTCCAAACATACAAAGCAGAAGAAGGGCAATAAAGCTAATTTCACCATATGAAGTTGGATGAAAAACCAATCAAAAATGATTCCCTTTTACTCAATTGCATTGCAGGCATAGAAGGTAAATGCAACTAGGAAGAAATAAAAATATGCAAAAGACATAATGGAACATTTTGCTATGCACAGGCACTAAACTGCATTCAATCAAAGTGTATCAATACTTTAGAAGAGATTTTTAAGAATAAATACATGTATGGAATCATTTGTGTATGTGTGACTGTTTAATGTATACTTAAGGCACATTAAAAGGAATATAACATAATCTTTGTCCACAGAGTGGCCACCACCAGCAGATGGCAATTGGTGGACAAGTAACTGAACAGTTGCAATGTATAGCCATAAGTGCTGAATAAAGATGTGCCAGGCAGTTTGTCCAGGGAAGCCTAACTGTCTCAGAACTGATGGTAGTGGATTACGGGTGGGTTAGAGAAAAGAAGTTCTTCAGATAAGGAAGCACTTGTTCTGAATCTTAAAAGAATGCACCCAAGGAACTGCAAATAGCTAAGGTAGCTAGATCCTATCCTCCACTTGGAAGTATGGCAGGAATATAAGCTGGAGATGTAGGTAGGAGCCAGATTGTAAACGGGGAAAACAATGAGGACCTACATTAGATCAGTAGGGAAGGGACATTAGAAATAGCTGATTCATAGGGTGACTATTTAACTCATTAAATGTGTCATCCAAACTAGAATGATTTTTTAGAGTGAAAGGGAGCACAGTCAATAATCATAAATAACAGGTATGAAGGGGCTTCCTTGATAGCTCACATGGTAAAGAGTCTGCCCGCAATGTGGGAAATCTGGGTTCAACCCCTGGGTCGGGAAGCTCCCTTGAAGAAGGAAATGGCAACCCACTCCAGTATCCTTAACTGGAGAATTCCATGGACAGAGGACCTTGGTGGGCTACAGTCCATGGGGGTGCAAAGAGTCACACACGACTGAACAACTAACACTTTCACTTTTCACTTTCAACAGGTATGAATGAGAATTGTTTTGGTTAAACTAGGGTACATAGCCACCCTAGTCCAATAAAAAATTATAAAAAATTTTTTTTTTTTTAAAAAAAAAAAAAACATTTTGGTTTATAGTGGAGCATACCCAATTAACAGTGTTGTGATTGTTTCAGGTGGACAGCAAAGGGACAAAGCCCTACATATATATGTATCCATTCTCCCCCAAACTTTTCTCCCATCCAAGCTGCTACATAACACTGAGCAGATTTCCCTGTGCCATACAGTAGGTCCTTGTTGGCTATCCATTTTATTTTATTTTATTTTATTTTATTTTTTTTTATCCATTTTAAATATAGCAGTGTGTTCATGTCTATCCCAAACTCCCTAGCTATTCCTGCTTCTCATCCCCTGGCCCCCAGACAAACACAGAATCACTCTCTAAGTCTGTGAGTGTTTCTATTTTATAAATAAGTTCATGTCTATCATTTATTTTTAGATTCTGCTTATAAGGACTGTCATATGATATTTCTCATTCTCTGTCTAACTTCCTTCATTTAGTATGACAACTTCTAGATCCATCTGTGTTGCTGAAATGGCATTATTTCATTCTTTTTAATAGCAGAGTAATTTATTTGACAAAGTGAGCAGTACATAGTAGCTGATCTTCTGGGGGTGATGAGTGAGAATACAGAGCATAAGATCCTCCCCAGGCTTCTGATGTGAGACTAATGGCAATTACTTTCACTGTGATTAAAAAGTATAGAAGAAGGAACAGGCTTTCAGGGAGAAGAAATGAATTATGCTTTAGACATGTTGAGTTTGAGATGTTTGTAGGAAATCAAAGTAGCTATGTCTATAGAAATTAGAAATGTGAATTACAAAATCAACAGAGATGTTCAGCATGAAGATAAAAATTTGGAAATCGTTACAATAAAATAGAAGTTGAAGCTGTGGGGAGGGCTAATTTGTCACTATATACAGCAAGAGAAGATAACCAAAGAAATAATTTTTATGAATAACAAAAATGATGTGTTATATAAAAGAAGAGAATCCCAAACAGAGATCCTATACAGGAAACTGAAAGAGTAGTCAGAGACATGAAGAAGCCAGATGAAAAGAGGTAAATGGAAGAAAAGATAAGAATGATTTCAGGATGGATGCTAGAAAGATACCTTTAGTTTTGTCTAGATGTCTATTCCGGTTAGCTGGTAACAGAGCTTCCTTATCTGTGAGAACTTCATCCTGTGCTCTCTGACTCTCTCTCTGTCTCTCTCTCTCTCACACACACACATATTCAGCACCAGGGGTGATTATTTGATGTCAGTTATTATTACCATTCCTCCCAAGCAATGATAACTGATTTAAGGTCAGTCTTGTGACTTAAATCTATTTTTCCCAGGAATTTTAATCTTGACTTAGCTGGTACATGGAGACAGTGGCAGTGAGAGCTGAGTTATTCCTATACCAGAATACAAAGACTGTCCACAAACTCCTGACTGAGGTATATGGCTTAGTGCCGATTCCTATACTTCTTAAACTCTGTTTATTTTGTGTTTCCCTAGGTCCTGTGAATTAACTGGTAACCTTAAAAACACCTTTTTTCTTTGGCTTAATTCATTTAGAACTGGTTTCTACTACTTGCAATCAAAGAACTCCAGATCATGCTAAAAATTAATAACAATATATACAGTATCACATGTAACAGGACTGAAGCTTGCCAGGTTCCTCTGTCCATGGAATTCTCCAGACAAGAATACTGGAGTGGGTTGTTACTTCCTACTCCAGGGGATCTTCTTGACCCTTGGATTGAACCTGAGTCCCTTATATCTCCTGCAATGGCAGGCAGGTTCTTTACCACTAGCACCACCTGGGAAGCCCTGTGGAAGTGGAGTACAGGACAATTAAGCTTCTTCTCCCAAACAGAGACATCGGCAGGCTTCTTAAAATAGCCACGAAGCATCTGATAAACCTATTATCTGCTGTGTTCTATGAATTAGCATATGTGCTTTAGTAGAGCTGGCATGAAAAAGTCAGGGTGTTGGAATGTATGGGCTTCTTTGTGTAGTCTTCAATATGGTTCTCCCAAAAAAGAGAAATATGTTAGTCTGAACTGGTTCATGTGGAAGCAGAGAAGTATGGCCATGTAGTCTGCCAAAGGGAGGTCATTTATGACTTTGGCTAGCAATCCAAGGTGGTTGAATGTTTGCTAACCATTTCCCTTGTTGAACGGAAACACCAGATTCTGTTTCTTCACTAAAATTAATGTGAACCTAAAGAGGAGCAGGGAGATTTGGTGGTAGATAAATCTGGGAACAAAAAGGACCAAAAGAAGGTAATGGAGACAAACTGACCACCTAGTTTTTCTACCACAAACTTCCTTCTGCTTGGTAAATATAAATTATCATCACTAATGTAAAAGAAATCTAGTGGTGTTTGCCCTAGTGGCAAGTGGGAGTATTAGATTGAGAGTGTTTTACAATTGCTGCTTATTACTTAGTAGTTTTTCCCTGGAGGCATGTACAGGATAGCACTTTGGTTCATAAATCTTGACTTATCAAAAATTCTTGAGTTTGATTACTAAACCAGGAGTCACAAAAATACAAATAATCCACAGTTATGTAAAATCATAATGAAGTTTATATAGCCAGGGAATCCCCAAACCTGCCACATACAGGCTCGTGTTTGCTCAATGCTTATACCAAACATTTCTGGTTCCCAAATCCAACCATCAGAAATTGGTCTGCTAAAACAGAAAAGTCTCCCAAAGGAACATTATCCTCATTTTGCATGTTTCATGGGCAATAGTGAGCAAAGGATGAGCAGAAGCCTTCCATGGAGCCAAACTACAGTGTGGTCAATTGACCAAGGAGTTCACTCCTCTGTCAGGGCTGAGACACTTTGCTGTCTTTGATCTTCAGTATGTGCTATGCATCCTCACCTATTTCCTCAGACATATCATAGTCTCTTTTCCATCTATATCTTTGAATACTCCATTCCCTTTGTAAATCTTTCTTCTTATTCTCAAGAAATCTTATGCATTCTTTAAATCCCATCATATGAATGACCTTCCCAAAGCCCAGCCCTCCCTAATCCCAGCTCTAGCCTGGATCTGATGATGCTGATACAGACCAGCGTTCTTGACCTTTCCAAATCAATAGAAATTGATTAGAGGCCAGATGAGAAATTCAGGCAAGACTTTATTGAGACCCCTGCTACAGCAGGGGAGAACAAGAACAAGTGACAGATTCCCTTGCTTGCTCTTCGAGGATGGAGTGAACTGGTTCCTTATATGGAGTGAGGGTAAAGTGGCTAAGGTGGTTTGCCCATCCCTTTGGTGGTATTGAGTTCAGGGGGCATGCACAGCACCTTGCTTTTCCTCCTGCTCCTGACACCTTGTTTTTTTCTCCCAGCCATTCAGAAGTGGCAATTGGGCTTTTCTTTTTTTTTTTCCTTGATCTTTTTGCATCTTCTTGTCCATAATTTGTCCTAACTGCACATGCACTCAGTTACCTCTAACCCTGTACAGTTCCTCTGTATTTGGGGGCTCAAAGAGAATTTCAAGCATTGCAGCACTGCAGCCAAGGGTCCCAGGTCCCAGCCTATCTCTGTGTTCCAGCTCTGTGCTCCTGCTGTAGCTAGTGTGTTTTTGTACTGCCATAACTTTTTTTTTTTTCTTTTGGCTGTATGGTCCTTTCGATCTTGATCCTATGCATAACTTTAAGTTAGAGTAAGTTGCATTTCCTTTTGTTTATCTCAGGGCTTAGTCCAAAATCTACTTTCAAAATTACAAATTACAGATATAATTAAGTAATTAACAAATGATTTTGAATGAATGAAAAGAATCAATTAGTATAGACTATTCATTCAAAAAGATTTGCTGTGAAAGAAGTGTGTAGACTGAATGCTCAATAATTAATGTGAGATTAATTAAGCCCTTACCACATTCTAGATACTCTTTCATGGGCTTTACATTTTATTAACTCAGTGAATCCTCAAAACAATCCTTCTTTAAAGTAACTGCAATTATTCTCCTCAGTTTACTAATGAGAAAACTTAAGAACAAAGTTAAATAACAAGTTATACAATTACCAAGTGTCAGAGCAGAATTTAGTCCAGGTAGTCTGACTTCTTACCAACCTCTATTAAATACTATATTACATTGTCTTTCTTGAACATAAGGAAACTAGGTGCTAAGTCCATTTATTTTTAAATGTTTACATGCTGTACAGAAAAGACTTCAAATCACCAGATTGTTTGTATTTTATCCAACTAGATTTTTTATGCTACCTAGAAAGCTTACTTTTACTTTAAGCAGCTTAAAATGTAATCTGTCAACTATATTCTATAAGACCAAAAGTGCTTTTTCTATGTTGCCTGACATACAAGAGAATGCTAAAACAAATTGGATTATACGTCAGGCAAATATTATCATAGATATTTGTGTAAAATTAGTGATTTTTGAATATGTCATAGAAATATTTCCAATAACAATTACATAGTCTTGTTCTTCAGAATTAAGTATACTTGGCTGTGTTAACTGGCTATTGTTTCTTTCAACTAAATTTTTGATTAAATTAAATAACAATAATAAGAAAAAACCTAAGGTTTCATATATTTTCAAAGTAAACCAAAGTAGTTAGCAGCAATTTAGTTTGAATTTACTAATTAAATTAAGCTTACTGGTTAATTACTGTCATTTACTTTCTGCCTTTCTAATTTTCCAAAACTTTCTCTACTCTCAAAATCATTTCAAGCTATTTGTTCTTTAATGCAAAGTCTATTGAATTATAAAAGAAATGTAGATTTTCACTGTCAAAAATTATGATATAAGAATTGTTATTTTGAGATTTTTCTTCCAGTCTATAGTTTTGTAAATTTAGTTATAGATACGTTGGTGCATGTGTGCATGCTCAGTTGCCTCAGTTGTGTCCAACTCTTTGGACCTTATGGATTGTAGCCCGCCAGGCTCCTCTGTTCATGGAGTTCTTCAGGCAAGAATGCTGGAGTGGTTTGCAATGCCCTCTTCCAGGGGATCTTCCTGACCCAGGAACCAAACCTGGGTATCCTGCATTGCAGGCAGAGTCTTTACTGTCTGAGCCCCCAGGGAAGTCCAGATACAGCCATAACATCCCCTTACTTCAAATTCATCAGGAAAAAGTTGTTTAGAATGCAAAATGATATAACTACTTTGGAAAATGGTTTGACAGTTTCCTGAAGAGATAAGTATAAATTTACTAGATGACCCAAGAATTTTATCCCTAAGTGTCCACTCAAGTGAAATGAGAACATATGTTCTATGCAAAGACTTAGATGTGCATGTTTCTAGAAGCATTAGTCATAATAGCCAAAAAATAGAAACAATACAAATGTCCATCAACTGGTAAACAGATAAATTCACCAATTATGATATATCCCATATTGACTGAGTGAAGTTGCTCAGTCGAGTCCGACTCATTGCAACTCCATGGACTGTAACCTATCAGGGTCCTCCATCCATGGGATTTTCCAATCAAGAGTACTAGAGTGGGTTGCCATTTTCTTCTCCAGGGGATCTTCCCCGCCCAGGGATCAAACCCTGGTCTCCCACATTGTAGACAGAGGCTTTACCATCTGAGCTACCAGGGAAGTCCTTTTACAGACTTTTATACCCATATTATGGAATACTATTTGACAATGCAAAGGAATAAACTACAGGCACATCCTACAACATATATGAACTTCAAAAACCTTATGCCAAATGAAAGAAGCCAGATACAAATGACCAAATATTGTATGATTTCATTCATGTGAAATGTCTAGAAATGACATGTCTGGATACAGAATAGAATCACAAAGCACACTAGTGTTTTCCTGGGTTTGGAGGCAGGAATGGAGACTGACAGCAGATTGGCATGAGAAGATGTTTCAGAAAGAAACATCTTTAAGATGTTTCTAAGAAAGAAACGTCTTGGAAATAGTCTAAAAATAGGATTGTGTTGATGATTCCACAATACTATAAAATTTAATAAAACTCATTTAATTATATACTTAAAGTGAATTTTCAGGCATATAGATAATACCTCAATAAAACTATATAACAAAACCAGCAAGAGAGAGTCTAGGCATAAATGGGGCCAACAGGCGTATGAGAATTCTCTGTATCTGCCCATTAAGTTTTGTTGTTCAGCAGCTCAGTCGTGTCTGACTCTTTGCGACCCCATGGATGCAGCACACAGGATTCCCTGTCCTTCACCACCTCCTAGAGTTGCTCAAACTCATGTCCATTAAGTCAGTGATACCATCCAACCATCTCACCCTCTGTCATCCCCTTCTCGTCCCTTCTATCTTTCCCAGCATCAGGGTCTTTTCCAATGATCTGGCTCTTCACATCAGGTGGCCTAAGTATTGGAGCTTCAGCTTCAGCATAAGTCCTCCCAGTGAATATTCAGGGTTGATTTCCTTTAGGATTGACTGGTCTGATATCCCTGCAGTCCAAGGGACTCTCAAGAGTTTTCTCCAACTCCATAGTTCAGAAGCAACAATTCTTTGAGACTCAGCCTTCTTTAATTTTACTCTGAACCTAAAAACAAACAAACAAATAAACAAACCTCTAGTTAAAGAAAAAACATAAAATAAAAAGGGATATGGTGAATTTTTTGAAGTAAATAAAAGTCACTTGACTGTTTTATTTACTTCAAAAAAGTCACTTGAGAAATTTAAAAAATGGAAAATTATCTAAAAAAAATACAAAATTCAACAAGAAACGCTTGAGAATATCCTGACCTCAGGATCCAGTCTAGGTTCCTATGTTACACAGGATGTTCTTCACTCTTGTCTCTTGCCTTCCTCTCTCCTAGTATCTCATTGTGGTACTGCTGTTCCATAGTTCCTTTCACCTTTTAATCTGTTTCTTGAGCCTAAGCCTTTGCTTATTTCCTCCTATACATGAAATGCCACTCCTCACTAACTCCCATTCTAGGCATGCATTCACCTATCTGCAAAGAAACATACCTTGAGTTTCATGCTATCCTTCCAACTCCCTAAACTCAGAAGGAATTATTCTCTGTAATACTTGTATAATACCTCCTAATTACTGAACAACATACATTTATATAGCTATTTATTTATGAGATTTCCTCCTTTTTGTTTATGAGATTGCTTCATTTCCTGCGTGAGGAAGATTCCTTGAAGGAGGAAATGGAAAATCCCATGGACAGAGGAGCCTGGTGGGCTACAGTACATGGGGTCGCAAAGTGTCAAACATGACTCAGTGACTGAGCATGCATGCACCCCTTCTTAGACTCTGAGTTTACCATTATTATTACTTTTGGTTTCTTTAGACCTAGGGCTTGACACTAAGTAAATCCTCAAAATATTTGTGGAATAATGAATTAATATATCTATAGATACTAGGGATTCAGAGTCAGTATTTACAGGGCACTGTCATCCAAACTGACATGAACTACTTTTTCATCCTTATTTTGGCAGCTGAATTCCAGGGGTGATGACACAGTGACATCTACATGAAATCACAGGTTAAAATATTTCATTTATGAACTCACATCAGTTCATGTTTTCTAAAATGTGAAATGGCAGTCTTTTGACCAAATCCATTACTTGCACATAGGATGGATCAAGTCTATGCATGTTGTGACTGGTGTCTTGCAATGATGATAGATCACATTGCCTAACAGGCTGTCATTTCCTGACATGATTTACAATTCACAGTAGAGACCACAAGGGAAGATGGACGGCCACTTGGGGACCACCTGTTATAGGTGAGGAATGCAGTATCATTTTCAGCTGTTATAAAATCACCTCATTGGAGAATTTGGAAGCTAGTCAGTAGGCAGTGGGTAAACAAATATGCCGGGCAAAGTAAACACCACCAAATGATGTATTTCAGACATGGGAGTTCAAACAAAGCTAGGAGTTTCACACTGCTCCATTTTGTATTACTAGAATTATGCAGGGGACTGTGTCATTATGAAATCCTGCTGTAAGTTGAAATGAAGCCACAAAGATGAACACTGTTTCCCAGGGCAGTAATATCAAGCCAATACCATTCTATACAGTATAAGTGATTCATTTGTTTCAAGGCTGTAAGGATTATGATTGAAAACAAAGTGCATAGCAAATGTTCTAATACAAACTGTGAACATAAACATGTTATTTATTCACAACCATGCAGTATTATAATAAAATATTTTAAAAATTGTAGAAGGAACAATGTGCAACCTTATGATTTTTTTGGTGTGGACTCTCACATTGCGGAGTAGAATTCCACGCAACCCAATAGGGCTATCTATTTCAGATTTGTGAAGAGAACAGTAATGTCTTCCTAAAAGTTTATTGAATGTCTCCAAAATGCAGAGTCTGGATACACAAGGAATTGGAGCTTTTATTGGTGATAATATGGAAGTTTAATTGTTCTTGCTCTGGTGTTTACAGATAATGCTTAAAGATGGCAGAGCAAAACCCTTTCTGCTCTGTTCTTTGAAACCAACTTAAAATCAAAACAAAGAACCAAGAAGCAAAACGCAAGCTTTGGAAGGCTGCCAAATGTGAAATTTATATCTGAGTGAAATGAGGAAGGCAGCAGTAAGTGTATACCTCCATGTTTGCAGAAAGTGTGCAGAATCCAAAGGTAAACTGCACTTTCTGAAAATTAAATCAACGAAATCTCTGCAACAGAAAGACTCAGTTGCTTTGTGAGATGTTTGTCCATCACTAACTTTATTGGCCACAATAGAATGATAGGGAAGGCAGAACTAAATAAAGTGACTATATATAAGTTTAGCAAAAAAATAAAGAAAAGAAGGGAAAACATGCCTGATAGGAAATCTTTTATCTAATTATTTAGTATACAAAGATAACACAAACTCCAAATCACCACTCAAAAGCTGGTGGCGTATTTTGTTGAGAGAGAGAGAAATTTATGCTAGCCCAAAGAGTAATCAAAACTCTAGGACAATTGTTAGTTGGGAAACATGTCAAGACAAAGGTTCAGAATTCAAGCTACTTAAATGTCTAACTCACTCCACTGGTGTCCTTCCTAACATGATCTCCTTGTGTACAGTTCAGTCCAGTTCAGTCCAGTTCAGTTCAGTTCAGTCCAGTTCAGTCCAGTTCAGTTCAGTTCAGTTCAGTTCAGTCCAGTTCAGTTCAGTTCAGTCCAGTTCAGTTCAGTCCAGTTCAGTCGCTCAGTCATGTCTGACTCTTTGCGACCCCATGAATCGCAGAATGCCAGGCCTCCCTGTCCATCACCAACTCCCGGAGTTCACTTAGACCCACATCCATCGAGTCAGTGATGCCATCCAGCCATCTCATCCTCTGTCGTCCCCTTCTCCTCCTGCCCCCAATCCCTCCCACCATCATAGTCTTTTCCAGTGAGTCAGCTCTTCACATGAGGTGGCCAAAGTACTGGAGTTTCAGCTTTAGCATCATTCCTTCCAAAGAAATCCCAGGGCTGATCTCCTTCAGAATGGACTGATTGGATCTTCTTGCAACCCAAGGGACTCTCAAGAGTCTTCTCCAACACCACAGTTCAAAAGCATCAATTCTTTGGCGCTCAGCCTTCTTCATAGTCCAACTCTCACATCTATACATGACCACAGGAAAAACCATAGCCTTGACTAGATGGACCTTAGTTGGCAAAGTAATATCTCTGCTTTTCAATAGGCTATCAAGGTTGGTCATAACTTTTCTTCCAAGGAGTAAGCATCTTTTAATTTCATGGCTGCAGTCACCATCTGCAGTGATTTTGGAGCCCCCCAAAATAAAGTGCATAGTTAGCTTGAGGAAAAAACAGCAAGTAAAAAAAGAAGGCAAACAAGTGATGCACACAAGTTTCTGGAAGGAAAAATAGAAAAAAGGTAAAAACACATAAAAAATATTTTGTCATAAAACACATGACAATTATGAAAGCCTTTTCCCTGAGAATTAAAAGATAATCTAAAATACATAGTCCTCTGAAATGTATACAAAGTAACTATCAGAAAAATTTAATGATGGAAAATATGCTTTCCAAATGATAACAAAAAAACATGAACACACAAGAAACACAGACATATAGCAAAATAAATAAATAGCACAACAAATGAATAGCACTGAACTATAAAAATCATATCATTAAATAAAATGTGAGAGTTAATTATTATATCAGTAAATGTAAATGTGATAAAATTTCTCATTAAAAATAAAAGACTCAATTAGAATTTAAAAAAACCCCACAGGTGTTATATATGATAAAAACAAAAAGATAAAACCCCAAATTAAGCTTTGTTTGAAATTTTATGTTAAATAGCATAGCATCAAAATTCAAAATGCCCAAATTTCAGCAAATATAAGCAGTAAGCAAAAATACAACAAGAAGAGGCTTTAATTAACCTCTCTCAACCCTTAATAGATGTAATTAAACAAAGATGTATTAAACAATGATAGATGTATTAAACAAAGATAAAATTATGTTTAGAGGAAATCAATAACCTAGTTCAAATAATTATTCTTAAAATACAATAAAATTTATCCCTGCAATTAGAACAGAGCCTTTTTCAACTTCCATTGAACATAAATGTTTCATCCCACAAAAAAACCTTAATAAATTCCAAGTAGATATTATATACACCATATTCTTAAATCATAACAAAATAGTATCAGAAACCAATAGCAAATACAGTGTAGAAAACAAACCCTAAACTACTTGAAATTAAAATACACATTAAATACAATATTATAAAGTAATTAGCCTCCAATTAAAATAAATAAATTTAAAAAACAATAAAACACATTAAAACAACACGGGTAAAGAATCAAAGTCACATTACAGAAAAAGTAAGAATATTAATTGTAAATCTCTGTAACTCTATCAGATCTTATAAAACAGGTGTAGTTTCAGTGCTCAAGTGTATTGCAGTAAATGCTTGTTATTTAATATATAAATGAATTAAAATTTTAGTATAAGTGAAATAAAGTCCAATAAAATCACTAAATAATCCAAAAGAATATATGGAAGTATATAGGGTAAGACAATAAATTGGAACTATAGTAAACTAATATTTACTAAGGAAATATTGTAAACTAATACATAAAATGAAGAGCTGTTTTTTGGTATGAGAAACTTAATAACAAAAATACATTTATCCATTAGATAAGTTAACTATGAGTAAAAGGAATAAAGATACTCAAAATACAAGATGAAAATGGCTATTTGATCACAGAAAAAGAATCACAATATAATATATTTCTAAACTCTATATAAAACCTGAGTGAAATAAATGATCTTTCGGGAAAATAAAAATTACCAAAACTGATACCAGAGGATTTATAAAATCTAAAAAGGCTTATTATTCTGGAAAAGACCACAAAACCATAAAGCTTCATAGGGAAATTCTATGAGAATATTCATCAAGGAGAAAGAAAACTATTCTATTAGAGCGGAGAGAGAGCAAACAAGAGCATGAGAGAAAGGAAAAGCACCTTGATGCTAAGACCTAGGAGAGCAGACACACAAAAAGCTAACTATAGTGCATATGAACAATGCCTCAAGAATCCTAAAACTTCATTGTCAAATAGAATCCAAAAGCACTTTAGAAGAATCATATATATGACCAAAAAATGGCTTTCCTTAAGAAAACAAGATAGTTCAATAATGGGAGATATTTACATCTAATACACAGTAAAAGAAAAAAAAACTGGTTATTTCTAAAGACTATGAAGCATAATAAAATTCATTTCTTATTAAAATTTATTTTAAAATTATAATAAAATACTAGTTGACAGTGACAATATCCTTAACACCCATAAACACACACAAACACAAGCCAGCATCACCCTTATTGATGAAACACTAGAGAAATTCCCACTAGAATTCAAGACAAATACAAAATCCAGAATCATGAGAGACCAGGTTAACAAATTCAAGTATTCAAATAGCAATCAGTCATATCCTTACGCAGCAAAGATATTTGACAAAATCCCCTTCATGATAAAAATTCTCAAGCTAAAGACAGAGGTGAACTACTTTGACTTGAGAAAGAGTGTCTATAATCATCTTGAAACTAGCATTATGTTAATAATTAATAGTGGAAGACATAATGCTTTCCCTCTAGGACTGAAGAAATATCCATTCCCATATCACCACTCTTGAACAAAAGAAATTATAGTACAGGAAGTTCTAGCCAACAAAAATAAGGCAAGGAAAATAAATAAAGGACACACAGATGAGAAAGGAAAAAATAAAACTGCTCTTATTTGCAAGATTATCTATGTGGAAAACCATGAAGATTCTACAAAATTAAAAAGAGAATTCTAGAACCAATGTGAGTTCAGTAAGGTCTCAGTATACAAGGCCAACACACATCAATCTCATTTATTGTATTAACAATAATTATGTGAAAAGAAAAAAAAAATAAAACCACAATACTGTTTGCAATCAAACTAATGACAATGAAATCCTTAAATAAAACTTCAGAAAATATGTATAGGATCTATGTCTTGAAAAATAGAGAATGCCGATGAAAGAAATCAGAGAAGACCTAAATAAATATACTGTGTCCAGGAAGGGAAGACTCAACAATGATAGATGTCATTTCTTTCCAAATTGATGTACAATTTCAACATAATTACTATAAAAATTCTAACAAAGATTTCATAATGTAGACAAGATCATTCTAAAAACTATGTAGAAATGCAAAAGAACTGAATAACCAAAATCACTTTGAGAAAGAACATCGTTTGATAAGGAACATCATTGAAAGACTCAATTTTATTATAAGTACATGTCAAATGGTATTATATTGGTAGGGGGACAACTACATGTGTCAGTGGAACAAAATGGATAATTCAGAACAGATGGGCACTAATAGATCCAACTTATATTTGACAGAGATGCACAAGCAATTCAACTGGAAGAGGATAACTTGAGCAATTGGACCTCCATAGGCAAAAAAATGAACCTCAACTTAAACCTCACCCTTTATCCAAAAACTAAGTTAAAATGGATAAAGATTTAAGTGTACAATATAAAACTAATTAAAAAAAAAAAAGCTCTGGAAAAAAATTATAGGAGAAAATCCTCAGAATCTCTGGCTTGGTAAAGATTCTTAGACTTGACACCAAAAATTTGATTTATGAAAGGAAGAGTAGGTAAATTACAGCATTGAAATGAAATTAAAAGGGACTCCCAAGAGTCTTCTCCAGCACCACAGATCACAGCCATCCATTTTTCAGTGCTCAGCTTTCTTTATAGTCCAAATCTCACAACCATACATGAATACTGAAAAAAAAAACCTTTAACTTGATGGACTTTTGTTGGCAAAGTAATGCCTCTGCTTTTTAATATGCATCAGTGATTATAGCTTTTGAGCATTTTTTTCACTGAAGAGGATATAGATACACGAAGAGATGTTCAAAATCATTAACCACTAGGGAGATGCAAATTAAAACCATAATGAGATGTCACTACAAACATTAAAATTCAAAAATAAAAATGTAACCAAAAATATGTTATGACTCACCTCTGTTGAGCATTGTGAGTGTTTATAGCAGAGAGTTGTAGGAACATGCATATGCAAAATTCTGGAGATAATTGCTTTATCAACTTTATTTGTAATAGATACAAACTAGAAACAATTCAAATGTCTTTCAGTGGGTGATCATCCCCATACCGTAGAATATTATTCAGCAATATAAAACAAAGGACTATTGATATATACTTGGAAGGATCTCAAGGGAATTATGCTGTGTGGAAAAAAAATCAATTCTTATAAGACTGTATACTATACGGTTTCATTTAAAAATATTTTTGAAATGACAAAATTTTAGAGATGAAAAACAAGCTTGTCATACTCAGGTGTTAGGGAGAGGCAGAGAGAGGGAGGTGGCTGTGACTATAAAAGGGTAGCAGGTTATTACAAGACAATGGGTATAAATCCTTGTTCATACAGTATATCTTTTTGCTTATCTATGTTATATATAGTAGTTTCTATCTGTTAATTTCATACCCCTAATTTATCTGTCTCCCCTTCTCTCTCCTCTTTGGTAATCACAAGTTTATTTTCATATCTGTGAGTCTGTTTCTATAGATCCTGAAACTAACACAATAACATAAATAATCCGTGTACTCTTTGAGACCCCATGGGCTATAGAGTCCATGGAATTCTCTAGGCCAGAATACTGGAGTGGGTAGCCTACCCCTTCTCCAGTGAATCTAAAAAACAAATTTAAAAACAATTTTTTATGATAAAATTGATAAAAGAGATTTATGGTAAAACTTTTCTGTAGGGATGGTCACATAAATCTATACATGTGATACAATGATCCAATTGCATAGAACTAAACAGTTGCCAGAAGAAATACCAGTAACCTCAGATACTCACATGACACCACCCTTATGGCAGAAAATGAAGACTAAAGAGCCTCTTAATGAAAGTGAAAGAGGAGAGTGAAAAGTTGGCTTAAAACTCAACATTCAGAAAACTAAGTTCATGGCATCTGGTCCCATTACTTCATGGCAAATAGATGGGAAAAAATGAAAACAGAGCGACTTTATTTTTTGAGGTTCCAAAATCACTGCAGATGGTGGCTGCAGCCCATGAAATTAAAAGACCGTTGCTCCTTGAAAGAAAAGCTGTAACCAACCTAGACACATATTAAAAGCAGAGACATTACTTTGCCAACAAAAGTCCATCAAGTTAAAGGTATGATTTTTTACCATACCACAATTATGATTGTGAGATTTGGACTATAAAGGAAGCTGAGCACTGAAAAATTGATGATTTTGATCTATGGTTGTTGGAGAAGACTCTTGAGAGTCCCTTGGACTGCAGGGAGATCCAACCAGTCCATCCTAAAGGAAAACAGTCCTGAATATTCATTGGAAGGACGGATGCTGAAGCTGAAACTCCAATACTCTGGCCACCTGATGAGAAGAGCTGACTCACTTGAAAAGACCCTGATGCTGGGAAAGATTGAAGGAAGGAGGAAAAGGGGACAACAGAGGATGAGATGGTTGGATGGCATCACCACCTCAATGGACCTGAATTTGAGCAAGCTCCAGGAGCTAGTGTTGGACAGGGAAGCCTGGCATGCTGCAGTCCATGGGGTTGCAAAGAGTTGGATATGACTGAGAGACTGAATTGAAACACATATTCAGGTGAATGTAAGAATGGTGATATCTAAACAAGGTTGATGAAGTTTATCTGTGTCAGCTTCCTAGCTGTGATACTGTACTACAGCTAGGAAAAATATTACCAGTGAGTGAAACTGAATGATATATATGCAAAATGTTACATTTTATACAAATGTATATGAACCCACAATAAACCCAAAGTAGAAAATTACCATGGCTAAAAGAATAAAATCGAAAAAAACAAGGTAAAGAAAAAAACATGACAAGACATATGGCAATAGCTCATCATTTATAACATACTCATGTTTTAAAAAGTAGAGGATCAGGCCAAGATTATGGACTCAGAGAAAGGGAAACAAAAAATCCTTCTAAAAATGAGAAAATATGTTCATATTTTCATAAGACCAGCACAATTCAAACTACAATGAAATGTATTTTTAAAGAGATCAAAATGGTGTGATAATAAATGGCATTGGAGGTATGAGGACAAAAGCATTTTTCTGCACTGTAGGTCAGAATACACATGGATGTAATTACTTTGAAGGCTACTTGGCAATAACTATCAAAATTAAAAATCCACTCGCAACTTAAAAGAAATTTCCATTCCACAAATTTGTATAACAGGTATACTAATCCATGTATAAAACACATTATAAGTATTGTATGTAATAAGGAAAGACTGGAAACTGCATAAATGTCCATTTAACGGTCAGTGAGTCAATGAATTATTGCAGAACAATGCAATAAAATATTCTGTTAAGAAAAACGAGGTAGGTTTGTTTATTCTAATAAGGAGTAATCTCCAAACTGCTGTGTTAAAAGAAAATCACAAGGTCATGAATAGAGTAGTAACATGTACTCAATTGTGTAAAATTAAATGTACATACGAATGGTATGTATATACATAAACATATATATAACTTGGCATAAAAACACACATATACTTTGACATGCACCTGTTTTTGAAAAGTTCACAAGATAATAGTGGCTGCCTTTAGGAAGGCAGCAGGTTTCCTTTTGAAAAGCTGTATCAATTCTCTTTTAATACTGCTGTTCAGGTTGAAATAGTTGATGCATGTCTGTCTTCATTATTCATGTTTCCCCTCAGAGTCTAATATGTGCTTAGTACATTGTAGTGTGTAGTCAAAGCTGTGATTTTTCCAGTAGTCATGTACAGATGTGAGACTTGGACCATAACTAAGGCTGAGCACTGAAGAATTGATGCTTTCAAATTGTGATGCTGGAGAAGACTCTTGAGAGTTCCTTGGACAGCAAGGTGATCAAACCAGTCCATCCTAAAGGAAATCAGTCCTGAATGTTCATTGTAAGGACTGATGCTGACGCTGAAGCTCCAATAGTTTGGCCATCTGAAGCGAAGAGCCGACTCATTGGAAAAGACCCTGATGCTGGGAAAGATTAGGGCAAGAGGAGAAGGGGATGGCAGAGGATGAGATGGTCGGATGGCACCATTAACACAATGGACATGAGTTTGAGCAAACTCTGGGAGATACTGAAGGACAAGGAAGCCTGGAATGCTGCAATTAATGGGGTTGCAAAAAGTTGGACACAACTTATTGACTGAACAACAACATTGTAGTGACTCAGGAAATACTCGTTAACAGTATTTTTGCTATTCACCCTTAAAGAATAACTTTTGACAATGCAGCCATTAATTATTTTTATTTTTAGAAAGCACTGTATTATTCACAAACATTTTGTAATCCATGGTCTTATTTGCTCCTCAAATTTTTTCAAGTTACAAAGGTATTTGTAAGTTTTGCTTATGTGTCTGTTTAAATCATATCCTACAATTCAATGATGAGTTCCTCTACAACAGTTGCACTTTTATACACTCTATATTTACATTTCTTTGCTTTTTCCTGCATGCTTTACAGTTCTCTCTTCTATATGCCTTTCACCCTTCTGAGCAGTTTTTCTCTTTACTTTTAGACATTAATGACTTACCACTCTCTTATTGCCACTTTTACGATATATCATTCTTTTTCTCTTTGCTTTCTTTTTATTTACAAAAATATTCTATTTTTTTAGCAACTTTACTTTAACTAGCTATCTATGTGTCCTTCAGGTGTCCCTTTGAAATGTATTTAGAAAATGTGTTGCAGTTTCTCCTGCCCACCCCCACCCCTACTGTTTCTTTAAAGCAACAATTCCTTCTCCAGCCCAAGAATTATTGGCTTAGGCCAGCAGTTTGTCATAAAATATTCTACATGACATCCATGCTTTGTCCTAGCTCTTCTATTTCCTGCAGACTCTTAAAGATCTTTTTTAATATCCTTATTCTCAAATCCATCAATTTCCGTGTTATAAGGAGAAAAGGCCTTTGCAATTATTCTATGTAATACTTTCCTGACTTCTTTTTTAAGGATCTCATCCTGTATTCTTCTTTCTGCTTCATTTAATATATTCTTTTGAAAAGATCTGTTTAGCTCTATTTATTAGTATTATTTATATTTCTATTTTCATTTTCTGAGACTTTTCCCTTTCTCCTAAATTCTCTAAAAGTGGGGGTACTCCACTCCTCAAAAATATGATCACACTGTGCTCATTTTAGGAGTGATTCATTTTTTTCCCCTCAGTTTTTGATCTGTTTATGGTGAGTTAACAACTTTGTACTTTTGTCAATTTAATTTATTAATCTCAAAATAGTTTCCCAAGAAACAAACACATAAACAAAATCCACAACAAACCCCAAAAGCTCTTTGACAATTTGCAGTTTCTCTTTGCACCTTATCTAGATCTGTTTTTCTTTTTTATCTCTCTGGCTCAGTGCTCCAGACACCCTGACCACTCAGAGGTTTCTAGAAATTCCTCTGTCTTTCTAGTCTCATTTGTTCTTTAGGTTTTCAAAAATTTGCTTATACTTTTCTCATCATTTGTCTTCTATTTCTTTAGTAATCATGACTATTGATGAGATCTCTAAAACTTCTGTTTTAGTTGTGACCTGAGGTCTGGCTGCTATATTGGCCACGATGCTATACAGCAAACCACCTTAAAAGGCAATGGTTTTTAAAACAAGCCTTTATTGTTTTAAAGACATGTTTCACTCTGTCATGTGCCTGTAGGTCAGTAGAACATTTCTGCATTAAGCTGAGTGTTGGGCCAACTTTTGGCACTGATTTTGGGTTTGCTCCACATCTCAGTTCTTTGAACCATAGTTGCTGGTCAAGCCCTTCACATAGCGAGGCCCAAAAGGCCCATGCAAACAAATTTAAAGCCCCCTTCTCTCACTTTCGATCACAGATATACCCCCTTTCTTCTGCTCCACCGTACAGGAAGGAGTGTAGAACTGAGAACAAGTATGCAATCCACCAAAGTTTTGTATGGTCCTCTCCTTTGGATACCTTCTGTCTATTCACCCCTTCTTCTTTAAATAGAAAAAACCCTTATGTTATCCTTGAAGTTGTGGCATTCTACTCACAGTTTGATATTTGGCTCCTCGTGGTTTAGTTAACTAGATACTTTTATTAATTTAAAGACATGAAAGGTTTCTCTGGTATACAACAATCAACAGTTCTTGCTGAGCAGAAATGCTGAAGACTTCACTCACTGGATGCACACTGAGCTCTTTAATTTGTTCATCTGGTAGCCACAGGTTCTGTTCTTCAGGAGAAACTCCCTTCTTTCTTTTCTTTGCTGATCCCTGACTTTGCCCTTGGAAGAGTCTTCTTTTCCTATCATCCTGTGGTCCCATCTGAAGCGTACATTGAGGGGCGTATATTTTCTAAGGCTAACACCTATAGAGCAAACCACTTCTTGTTAGTATGGGTTTCAGATCCAGTGGATTATTTGGGGATAGTAAATTGCCCTCAAAAATGTGGTATGCTTGCAGCACAGTGGCTTTTTGGTTATTTTAAATGTGAGTACACAGGGTCAAAGTTCTTGGATAAATGGAATTTTTAAGCTCAAAGCCTCTGGTCTTTTATTTATAGAGCTCTGTGCTTTGCCCATCCAAATAATTCTCAGCCTGCTACTGTCTGCTGCATTGAAAACATCTGAAATAATGCAATATCTTTGCCAGCAGGCTCACAACTTTTGTATGGTGGGGCACCAGTCATATTTATTGCTAAGACTTGGATTTGCAGATACTTCTTTTAACTGTTTCAGTTTGGAGTATAAGCACTTGGCCTTTTCTACCCTTTTTAAATTTCTGCACTCTCAGTCAGCTGAGATTGTAGGTTGTAGGCAAAGAGTATTTCCCTCAACAAAGATGTCTCTCTTTCTAATTGAACTCTTAAGTCTGGCCCACTAGTTCCACCTTGAATTTATCATTCTTTCAGGATTTTGCTGACAACCCATGCCAACATTCTGCATATATTTTACCAATTCTCCTAATATCACATGCATCAATGTATGGCAGGTGATAGTAATGATGATGGTTCTGAGATTTTCAGTTTTCATTAGTTCAGTAATTATTTTGCACTTACCTGGTTCTTCTTCCAACCCAGTTTCTGTTTGTTGAAACACCTCACTTCTGGGTTCTAAATCAGCTGGACTAGGGTTGGAATCAATCTAATCAGAAAAAAAAAATAGTGGAAATGATAGTCACTTAGCCAACAGAGAAGTTAATTTCTCTCTCTTGAGAAAGATAAGTTTGAAGATAAACCAACTGAAGTTACCCTGGTACCACCAGAATGTTATCAGGGTCCAATCTGTCTTCTTCCTCTTACCTTTTTTTTTTTTTTTTTAAGCATGAAGCTTCCTTCTTTGAGATAACTTCATAGTTTACAATGACTGTTGTCACTTTAGATGTCACTTCTGTGGTAGCAGGAAGAGTTGGAGAGAGGTCAAACTATCTCTCCATCTTGAATGAATTAACACAATTTAAGTAGCCTTTTCAGAAGACTCTGTAAAATCATAAGCTTATATCTCACTGGCAGGACATAAACATATAATTTCACCTTGCTACAAGAGATTATGGGAAATGTAGTATCTTATTTGTGCATTGAATACAACTGGGCTTTAACTATTAAGGAAGAAGATGATCATAGGTATTGCTGCGGCTAAGTTGCTTCAGTCGTCTCCAACTCTGTGAGACCCCATAGGCGGCAGCCCACCAGGCTCCCCCGTCCCTGGGATTATCCAGGCAAGAGTACTGGAGTGGGTTGCATTTCCATTTCCAATGCATGAAAGTGAAAAGTGAAAGGGAAGTTGCTCAGTCGTGTTTAACTCTTAACAACTCCATGGACTACAGCCTACCAGGCTCTTCCATCCATGGGATTTTCCAGGCAAGAGTACTGGAGTGGGGTGCCATCACCTTCTCCAGATCATAGGTATTAGAGTTCTGCAATTAACAATCTCTACCAGAAAATTTTACATGAGACTTTCCCTTTCCTTTAAAAAATATATTCTATTAAGCTTCTATATCTTGAAAGAACAGAGAACATTCTTCACTTTTTATCATCCTTATATCATCAGTTCAGTTCAGTTCAATCGCTCAGTCATGTCCGACTCTTTGCAACCCCATGAACTGCAGCAGGCCAGGGCTCCCTGTCCATCACCAACTCCTGGAGTTCACTCAAACTCAGGTCAGTAGAGTCAGTCATACCATCCAGCCATCTCAACCTTTGTCATCACTTTCTCCTCCCACCCCCAATCCATCCCAGCATCAGGGTCTTTTCCAATGAGTCAACTCTTCTCATGAGATGGCCAAAGTATTGGAGTTTCAGCTTTAGCATCAGTCCTTCCAATGAATGCTCAGGACTGACCTCCTTTAGGATGGACAGGTTGGACCTCCTTGCAGTCCAAGGGACTCTCAAGAGTCTTCTCCAACGTCACAATTCAAAAGCATCAATTCTTAGGCACTCAGCTTTCTTCACAGTCCAACTCTCACATCTGTACATGACCACTGGAAAAGCCATAGCACTGATAGATGGACCCTTGCTGGCAAAGTAATATCTCTGCTTTTTAATATGCTATCTAGGTTGGTCATAAGTTTCCTTCCAAGGAGTAAGCATCTTTTAATTTCATGGCTGCAATCACCATCTGCAGTGATTTTAGAGCCCAAAAAATAAAGTCTGACACTGTTTCCACTGTTTCTCCATCTATTTCCCATGAAGTGATGGGACCAGATGCCATGATCTTCGTTTTCTGAATGTTGAGCTTTAAGCCAACTTTTTCACTCTCTTCTTTCACATCATCAAGAGGCTTTTTAGTTCCTCTTCACTTTCTGCCATAAGGGTGGTGTTCTCTGCATATCTGAGGTGATTGATATTTCTCCCGGCAATCTTGATTCCAGCTTGTGCTTCTTCCAGCCCAGCGTTCCTCATGATGTACTCTCCATATTAGTTACATAAGCAGGATGACAATATACAGCCTTGACGTACTCCTTTTCCTGTTTGGAACCAGTCTATTGTTCCATGTCCAGTTCTAATTGTTGCTTCCTGACCTGCATACAGGTTTTTCAAGAGGCAGGTCAGGTGGTCTGGTATTCCCATCTCTTTCAGAATTTTCCATAGTTTATTGTGATTCACACAGTCAAAAGCTTTGGTATAGTCAATAAAGCAGAAATAAATGTTTTTCTGGAACTCTCTTGTTTTTTTGATGATCCAGCAGATGTTGCCAATTGATCTCTGGCTCCTCTGCCTTTTCTAAAACCAGCTTGAACATCTGGAAGTTCATGGTTCACGTATTGCTGAAGCCTGGTTTGGAGAATTTTGAGCATTAATTTACTAGCGTGTGAGATGAGTGCATTGTGCAGTAGTTTGAGCATTCTTTGGCATTGACTTTCTTTGGGATTGGAATGAAAACAAGCCTTTTCCAGTCCTATGGCCACTGCTGAGTTTTCCAAATTGGCTGGCATATTGAGTGCAGCACTTTCACAGCATCATCTTTCAGGATTTGAAATAGCTCAGCTGGAATGCCATCATCTCCACTAGCTTTGTTTATAGTGATGCTTTCTAAAGCTCACTTGACTTCACATTCCAGGATGTCTGGCTCTTGGTGAGTGATCACACCATCGTGATTATCTGGGTTGTGAAGCTCTTTTTTGTACAGTTCTTCTGTGTATTCTTGCCACCTCTTCTTAATATCTTCTGCTTCATCCTATATAGCAGCAGTTAACTTATCCTCCATATGCCTTTGCCACATTCCCAACCTTTGTAAAAATTAACTTTGGTCACTGCTTGGTGGCTGCGTGGGTGCAGGTGGGCCTAGAGGAGCTCCTCCACTTTCAAGGTCAGGAGGGGTGGCAGTGAGGAGATACCCCTTATCCAAGGTAAGGAGTAGTGGCTGTGCTTTGCTGGAGCAGCCGTGAAGAGATACCTCACGTCCAAGGTAAGAGAAACCCAAGTAAGATGGTAGGTGTTGCAAGAGAGCATCAGAGGGCAGACACACTGAAAAAATAATCACAGACAACTAGTCAATCTAATCACACTAGGACCACAGCCTTGTCTAACTCAACGAAACTAAGCCATGCCCTGTGAGGCCACACAAGATGGGTGGGCATGGTGGAGAGGTCTGACACATGTGGTCCACTGGAGAAGGGAATGGCAAACCACTTCAGTATTCTTGCCTTGAAAACCCCATGAACAGTATGAAAAGGTAAAATGATAGGATACTGAAAGAGGAACTCCCCAGGTCAGTAGGTGCCCAATATGCTACTGGAGATCAGTGGAGAAATAACTCCAGAAAGAATGAAGGGATGGAGCCAAAGCAAAAACAATACCCAGCTGTGGATGTGACTGGTGATAGAAGCAAGGTCCAATGCTGTAAAGAGCAATATTGCATAGGAACCTGGAATGTCAGGTCCATGAATCAAGCAAATTGGACGTGGTCAAACAGGAGATGGCAAGAGTGAACGTCAACATTCTAGGAATCAGCGAACTAAAATGGGCTGGAATGGGTGAATTTAACTCAGATGACCCTTATATCTACTATTGTGGGCAAGGATACCTCAGAAGAAATGGAGTAGCCATCATGGTCAACAAAAGAGTCCAAAATGCAGTACTTGGATGCAATCTCAAAAACGACAGAATGATTGATCTCTGTTCGTTTCCAAGGCAAACCATTCAATATCACAGTAATCCAAGTCTATACCCCAACCAGTAACACTGAAGAAGCTGAAGTTGAACGATTCTGTGAAGACCTACAAAGCCATTTAGAACTAAGACCCAAAAAAGATGTCCTTTTCATTATAGGGGACTGGAATGCAAAAGTAGGAAGTCAAGAAACACCTAGAGTAACAGGCAAATTTGGCCTTGGAATACGGAATGAAGCAGGGCAAAGGCTAATAGAGTTTTGCCAAGAGAACACACTGGTCATAGCAAACACCCTCTTCCACAACACAAGACTCTACGCATGGACATCACCAGATGGTCAACACAGAAATCAGATTGATTATATTCTTTGCAGCCAAAGATGGACAATCTCTATACAGTCAGCAAAAACAAGACCAAGAGCTGACTGTGGCAGAGATCATGAGCTCCTTATTGCCAAAATCAGACTTAAATTGAAGAAAGTAGGGAAAACCACCAGACCATTCAGGTATGACCTAAGTCAAATCCCTTATGATTATACAGTGGAAGTGAGAAATAGATTTAAGGGAATAGATCTGATAGATAGAGTGCCTGATGAACTATGGAATGAGGTTTGTGACATTGTACAGGAGACAGGGATCAAGACCATCCCCATGGAAAAGAAATGCAAAAAAGCAAAATGGCTGTCTGGGGAGGCCTTACAAATAGCTGTGAAAAGAAGAAAGTGAAAAGCAAAGGAGAAAAGGGAAGATATAAGCATCTGAATGCAGATTTCCAAAGAATAGCAAGAATAGATAACAAAGCCTTCCGCAGTGATCAGTGCAAAAAACTAGAGGAAAACAACAGAATTGGAAATACTAGAGATCTCTTCAAGAAAATTAGAGATACCAAGGGAACATTTCATGCAAAGATGGGCTTGATAAAGGATAGAAATGGTATGGACCTAACAGAAGCAGAAGATATTAAGAAGAGGTGGCAAGAATACACAGAACTGTACAAAAAAGACCTTCACAACCCAGATAATCATGATGGTGTGATCACTCACCTAGAGCCAGACATCCTGGAATGTGAAGTCAAGTGGGCCTTAGAAAGCAACACTATGAACAAAGCTAGTGGAGGTGATGGAATTCCAGTTGAGCTATTTCAAATCCCGAAAGATGATGCTGTGAAAGTGCCTCACTCAATATCCCAGTCAATTTGGAAAACTCAGCAGTGGCCACAGGACTGGAAAAGGTCAGTTTTCATTCCAATCCCAAAGAAAGTCAATGCCAAAGAATACTCAAACTACCGCACAATTGCACTCATCTCACACGCTAGTAAATTAATGCTCAAAATTCTCCAAGCCAGGCTTCAGCAATACATGAACTGTGAACTTCCAGATGTTCAAGCTGGTTTTAGAAAAGGCAGAGGAGCCAGAGATCAATTGGCAACATCTGCTGGATCATAGAAAAAGCAAGAGAGTTCCAGAAAAACATTTATTTCTGCTTTATTGACTATACCAAAGCTTTTGACTGTGTGAATCACAATAAACTGTGGAAAACTCTGAAAGAGATGGGAATACCAGACCAGCTGACCTGCCTCTTGAGAAACCTATATGCAAGTCAGGAGCAACAATTAGAACTGGACATGGAACAACAGACTGGTTCCAAACAGGAAAAGGAGTACGTCAAGGCTGTATATTGTCACCCTGCTTATGTAACTTATATGGAAAGTACATCATGAGAAATGCTCGGCTGGAGGAAGCACAAGCTGGAATCAAGATTGCCGGGAGAAATATCAATCACCTCAGATATGCAGATGACACCACCCTTATGGCAGAAAGTGAAGAGGAACTAAAAAGCCTCTTGATGATGTGAAAGAAGAGAGTGAAAAAGTTGGCTTAAAGCTCAGTATTCAGAAAACGAAGATCATGGCATCTGGTCCCATCACTTCACGGGAAATAGATGGGGAAACAGTGTCAGACTTTATTTTTTTGGGCTCCAAAATTACTGCAGATGGTGATTGCAGCCATGGAATTAAACGATGCTTACTCCTTGGAAGAAAAGTTATGACCAACCTAGATAGAATATTGAAAAACAGAGACATTACTTTGCCAACTAAGGTCCGTCTAGTCAAGGCTATGGTTTTTCCAGTGGTTATGTATGGATATGAAAGTTGGACTGTGAAGAAAGTTGAGCGCCGAATTGATGCTTTTGAACTGTAGTGTTGGAGAAGACTCTTGAGAGTCCCTTGGACTGCAGGGAGATCCAACCAGTCCATTCTAAAGGAGATCAGTCCTGGGTATTCTTTGGAAGGAATGAGGCTAAAGCTGAAAGTCCTGTACTTTGGCCACCTCATGGGAAAAGTTGACTCATTGGAAAAGACTGATGCTGGGTGGGGGCTTGCGGGCAGGAGGAGAAGGGGACGACAGAGGATGAGATGGCTGGATGGCATCACTGACTAGATGGACGTGAGTTTGAGTCAACTCTGGGAGTTGGTGATGGACAGGGGGGCCTGGTGCGCTGTGATTCATGGGAACGCACAGAGTCGGACACGACTGAGCAACTGAACTGAATTAAACTGCTGCTGCTACTGCTAAGTCGCGTCAGTCGTGTCCGACTCTGAGAGCCCATAGACGGCAGCCCAACAGGCTCCTCTGTCCCTGGGATTCTCCAGGCAAGAATACTGGAGTGGGTGGCCATTTCCTTCTTCAGTCATGGAAGTGAAAAGTGAAAGTGAAATCACTCAGTCGTGTCCGACTCTTAGCGACCCTATCGACTGCAGCCTACCCGGCTCCTCCATCCATGGGATTTTCCAGGCAAGAGTACTGTAGTGGGGTGCCATTGCCTTCTCTGGAACTGAAGTAGTCATACTTAGAAAGACAATATTTTTCTTTATATAGCACAACAATAATTCTTTTCATGTATCTTGTCAATCTGACTGGTTCACTTCCTTTCCTTTTAAGGACACTGCAGACTGCTACTCTATTTTTCTAAATATTTTTTTAATTGGAAATGATTTTAGAGATCATCTAATTTAACCCTCTCATTTTATGGATGATGATGCTGAGGCCCTGGAAAATGTACATTAAGCCACTTAGGTCACAAAGCAAGGGATAAACAGTCTTTATTCTTATATTCTTGACTTTATTTGCAATCAGTTTGTCCACATATTAATATGGGGGTCTTTTCCTCTTTCAAATTCCATTCTATCTTTTTCAGTTAGTCAGTCAAAGTCTCCTTCCAGACGTTCTTCCTATGTGCAGGAGATATGTCATGACTCCAAATAATGTTTCCTTCTCAAATTTCTCTCTTGGGGTGGGATGGAACATAGTATATTCATAAATCTGATATTTCCTCTCACTGAGGAAATCTTGTATACCATCATATATCTTCCACTTCAAATCTCATATATCTTTGAATATTTACATTTGTGTGGTTGGCAAGTCTTTGTCCTTTAGGAGATTTTTTTTTTCCCCCTTTTTTGGTCAGTGTAAAGAGCACTAAACCAACCTCTTATCTATGCAAAAGTAATTTCTCTGCTTAGTTCTTCTCCTGAAATTAATTGCATTTTCCCACTCTCATTCATTCTATTTGTGATAAAGTTAACATTTGTAGAGTCTATGACACACCTGCTACTGAGAAATCTTCCACTTAAAGTGGGAGTATGCAACACAAATAATATGAAACATGCATTTAGCTTGATTCTAAGAGGTTTCCTTTCAACCCTACAGTCTCTTTCCCTACTGTGAGTTTCCTCCTACTGCTTCTTTTTATCACAAGAACACAGCAAGTAGTAAGCAGCCATACATGCTTTTTGTGTTGTGCTTAAGCTAAAACTCTGCTATGATACAATCCCTTTCTGCTTTCTTCTTTATCCTTCAACATCTAATTTATAGCAGATAAATGATTTGAGGCAGTTGTTTCACAGGGAGATAGGAACTTTGGTTTCCCTACGCATCACAGAGTGAATTAGAACTAATCACATGCATACTTATAGGTTATGTTTTTGGTAATGTTGCTACTGCAATTTTGATTATTTATATTAAATTCACTTGACCTTGCTCACACATACTTTCATTTTTGCATATGTCTCTTGAAGGATATACTTGAGCTTGAACCTCTCCAGCCGTTTTCACTTTCCTAATTCTTTCTCCTTCCCAAGCCCTACTCCATATCCCTTTTTCCCCAGATGGCATTGAATATATTTGAACTTCTCTATTGGTTTCCACAGTAGACATCATCATGAATCCCCCCCTCCCCATGTGCTCAATTGTGTCCAGCTCTGCAACCCCATGGACTTGTAGCCCACGAGGCTCACCTGCCCATGGAATTTTCTAGGCAAGAATACTGGAGTGGGTTGCCATTTTCTACTCCAAGAGATCTTTCCAACCCAGAGCTCAAACCCACGTCTCTTGCATCTCCTGCATTGGCAGGCAGATCCTTTACCACTGTGCCACCTGAATGGAGCCCAGTATGATGACCAGGACTTACTAAATGGAAATTGTTCTTGATTGAGAGATGGTCACATACTTCTGCATGCTGGATATGACTGGCATAGAATGAGTTAACCAAAGTGTAAGATATTGATATGGTGAGTTAAAAACTATCCAACAAAGTCTTATTGAAGCAAAGCAAATAAGTTTAAAGTCTTCCAAATTGGCTTAGACAAAATGAATGATTACTCTTATAAACTTCACACCGTTCACAGAACACTGTTCCTCTTTTAATACAGAAGAAGGACAGAGGAAGAGGTGAGGAGTTTGCAATAAGACATGTTTGAGTAGAAGTTTTGACTCTATCAGCAACCATTATGTGAAACTGGCAGGTTATATGAGCTCTTTGGAGCTCAGTTTCTTTTGGGTGTGAATTGGAAATATAATACCTACCAATTGAAGAAACTATACTCAACTTGCTTGGTGCACAGTAAAATGCTCAAAAGTTAGTTCTATTTTTTAATCTCACTTATTGAATATTAAACCATTAACATTTATTGGATAAGTTTTTATATAAAATATGTATATATATATTTTTCCCAATTAATTCATAAAAATCTTACTAATTGTTTTTCAGTTATATTTTTAAGAGTTCATATGGAAACATGTTCTTTCTCACTTTTCACACACACACACACACACACACACACACACACACACGCAAAGACATCAAGGAAAGAGAACATAAACTGTAATTTTGGACAAGAAAACATAGCTTTTAGCCTGGATGAAACCTATTGCAAGGCATACCTGCTTCCCTGAAAGTCTGATATAATATATACTGCTTCTTGGTAGTAAAAAATTGATGTGATTTTATTTTGAATAAACTTTAAGGAAGAAAAACCATATTTTTCAGCATTTTCTCATCTTACCTATATAAAATGGCAACTGACTTAGGTACAAGCTCTTCAGGAACTGGTCTTTTAAACTTAGCTCTAATAAACTAAATGTCAACATGATAAAAAAAAAAAGAATCCTTACTAAAGAAAAAGAAAAAGAAAAATATCTACTTCTTGCCAGTTCTGAAAAATGTGCTTTGCTTTAGCTCCGAGAGGCTATATTGCATACTCTTGGGATCCACTCACTTGTTTTAGTATGAATTTCCAGGGAGAGTTTGAGTGAAACAGCCACAGTGCTTCTCTTCGTGCATGCATCTGTGTGTTCAGTCACTCAGTCATGTCTAACTCTCCATGGACTGTAGCCCACCATGGAATCTTCCCAGCAAGAATATTGGATGGGTTGCCATTACCTCCTCCGGGGAATTTTCCCAACCCAAGGATTGAACCCACTCCAGTGTTTCCTTCATTGCAGGTGGATTCTTTACCACTTGAGCCACCTGGAAATCCTGTTTCTCTCAGTAGATGGTGGCAAGGAAGCAATAGCATTTGTGTTAATTTTAGCTTTTTATTGTGTTGAGGTAAAATTTTACAAACAATGAGGCAATATCTTTTAATCAAAGGTCAAAATTTGACTCTACATGTACAGTGTAATAAAGATATGTCTGGAGAAAACACCTGCTTTGCTATATAACTATTCCAGATACTTCTCAAGCCCTCTGTTGCTGAACCGAGCTCCTGACCTCCTCTCATGACTCAATATTTTGCTATTACTGGCCCCACTGTTATAACACCCACATTTACATTCTTGCTTTCTGGAACATTTTCTGTGCTCTGAGTTGACCATAAACCTTGTCTGGTTATTTCCTCTTCCTGGAACTTTCTGCATCCTGTTCTTTTGCAAGAGATACTTGGTCAAAGTCTCAGACTAAATGCCAGAGAAAGCTACCAGGTCTCTACACCCCCACCAGGTTATGTGCCTAGAGATGTAGACTTAAAAAAATATTCACAAAACCTAAAAGTTGAGAGTTACGTTTTATTTGGCAGGGAATTTTAGGACTTCAAATCTGGGAGGCAGTATCTCAAGTAAACCTGAGAGAAATGCTTCAGGTTATATAGATGTTTTGCAACAAAGGGTAAGTTTTCTGAACACTGAAAAATTATTGTAAATTAAAGAAAACCAGATATCTCCAGTAAAGGAATTTAGCTTTTTGCTTTTGGGGGGGAAGATGTAAGAATTTGGGCTCATTGAATTCCTCTGATATGCATCTCAGCTACCTGGGGCCAATATACAGATTTTCACATCCTGAGTCTCCTCAAGGCTCACCATGGGGACTGGCTGCAGGAAGTGGTTGTAGTTTGATGGCTTCTAGATAGCAGGTATTCCTTTGCTTCCTGATCCTTTTCCTCAGGGCTCACCAGCTAGCCTTGGAGGGCTGCATCCTTTACTTCCTGGTGGCAGGAAATACTCCATTTCTCACAGAATGTCCACAGCTCAGTCATTTTATAACTAAGGCCTGCTTTATCATTTTGGAGGCGGGCATGGCAACCCACTCCAGTATTCTTGCCTGGAGAATCCCATGCACAGAGGAGCCTGGTGGGCTACAGTCCTTGGGACCAGAGAGTCTGACACTACTAAAGTGACTGAGCACAGCACACATGCTTTATCATTAGCAGGTCCTTGTGTAAAATGAATATACAGAGCCCCAGAAGCATCAGGGGAAATCAATCTCCCTTTTTCATGAGCTGCCATCTCCACACAAGGTGGACAGGTGGCCTGCAAACAACTGCATTCTCTGCCCTTGATGGAGGGTGGATGTGAAGCACCTTGAGACCTGTTAAAATCTCCACAGAGGGCAGCAGTGATTTGGGGCATCAGAGAAAAGAAAGCTGGGAACTAAGAACCTTCCTAGGGAGGTGCGAGAAGCAGTGAGGCATCAAACTACAGATGAACTGGCACAAACCCTATTGTCCCCTTGGACTTAATTTACACAACACCAAATCCAAGATAAAAGTATTAAACATTTCAGGACAGCCACTGCAGGGCTTTAAACTCTGGGAGCTTGGCTGTCTGAACAAATGACCCTGTGCCACTCTACTGGCCACATTTCTATAAAGCTGGCTCTGTTTATAATTTATCCTACTTTATTTTTATTCCCATTGAATTGAATCCCCCTCTCCCCATCCCCTCCCTCCCCAGACTGTAGGCTGCATAAGAACAGGAACCATATCTACAATAAACACTAAAGAATATTTGTAGAGTGAATAAATGGATTAATGAAGCCTCCGGTATTTAGTTCTTGCCCCTAATGCAGGTAAGACGTATTAGGGCCCTGCACTTCCTCTTTCCTTTTTATTCATGACAGTTGCCTTTACTTCTGTTTCCCCACTCAGAACGTCAATGCTCTAGTTCAGGTGCTCATGGCCTTTTTTGGAGACAACTGGAAAACACTTTTAATGGGTTTACTACCTTTTAGTACGGGCTTCCCTAGTGACTCAGCAGTAAAAGAATCTGCCTGCAGTGCAGGAGACACAGGAGTCATGGGTTGATCTTCCTTTGGATAAGGAAGATCCCTTGAAGAAGGAAATGACAACCAACTCCAAATTCTTGTCTGGAAAATCCCATGGACAGAGGAGCCTGGTGAGCTACAGTCTGTGGGGTGGCAAAGAGTCAGACACCACTTAGGGACTAAACACACACACACACACACCCCTTCAGCATCATTTTCTAAACTATAGATACGTTCCTTCAACTTTCTGCTTAGAAAACTTGTTGGCCACCTGCCGGGGTCCAGCCCCGGTGGATCCAGGGAATTCTAAGCGGGGACGGCGTTGGCGAGGAGAAACTTATTTATTTATTAATATAGAAATATAAGATTAGATTAGGAAGAAATAGTAGAGTAGGAAATTTAGGTGGAGAAAAAGAGGCTGAATAACTTGGTTTACGGGGAAAACCAATAAAACCTTGAGACAAGAGGTTTGCACCATCTACGTTAGGCCACCGGTGCCCACTTGAATATTGAAGGGTGCCCCGCCTTAGGCTCCCTTTCGCGTGGGTCTTAGCAGCCAGGGCAAGTAAGTAGACGTGGTGAGCCTCCCCGCTCGAGATGGGAATTCAGCCAAAAAAGGGAAGAAAAGAACGACATGGGGAAGCCCAGCATTGGTACAAGACTCCAAAGACTCCCCTTTCAAAATCAGCTTATATACCCCAAGTTGTACATAAAGAAATAACGGAATATGCAGAGTTATGCAGGAGCAGCAGTGGTGACTCTCATTGAGACCAGGCTTTCTTTTTGCATACCCTCTCGTATACAAAAGGTCTCAGGTGGTTTACATTATCTTCTGGCCAAGAGGCCTGTTAACATTTTTATGGCTCTCTTCCTGGATAATTGTCTATCAACCAGAACTCTGCATCACCCTCAAAGTACAAAATAAAGTTACATTCCTGTAGAACAAAGGTGCAATGGGTTATAACAAAGAAAGCACTTAACTCAAAGATCTAATGTTGCTAATACAGGTCTACTGCCTGTTTTTCTATATACCAACTATCTCTACAAATAAAAGATATGAAAATTTGGCAGCAAGTATTGGCTCAACAAATGAAACCTTTAATCAGTCCTATTCTAATGATTTTGACTCCTCGGAAGCCCCTACATTCCTAGGATGTTTTAAGCTTCCTGTGCCTCCTGCAGTCGGGAGGCCTCAAACAATCACATGCACAGCTGTACGAGTCCTGCAGGCAGGCTAGAAAGCCATCAGAGGGATTTTTGGATTGAAACACCCTTTCAAAATGCAGAAGACTAAAGCCTTGAGATGACTTTTTCCAGAGTGTGTCAGAAGAGTGGAAAAGCAGAGTACAAAGGCTGGCAGACTTTGGTTTTTTGGGCATATGCTCAGGAAATACCAAGGGGAAGCCCTGAGATTAGACTCTCCTTGCCCATCAGATCTCTGCCACATGACCTTGTCACGGGTGGGATTCCTCACGCTGGCTCCCGGCAGCCACCTTTTTCTGGTGGCTGAAATCCTAACCTTTTGTGATATCCCAAATCTTCCATAATATATCCCAATGTATTTTGTTGGATTTTTCTTACCACTTCTGCTTTGTATGGAAATATACTTGTTTTCCCAATTCCAGACTTGAAAACTGATGACCTGTTGCCTCTCAGGTGAAATCTCTTTGAATTCTACATCAGCTTAGAACTAAGTGTCTCCCTCTCCTCTGTAATTCAAGAGTCCTTCCTTATATAAGACCACTGACAGAATAAACGGTCAAATTGAACTATAACCATGTTACTCTGGAAATTTAATTTCTATTGTTAAAGATCAACTTTTTGAATGCTGCTTAATAGTGTCAAATTCAATTAATATTCTCAGTTCAGTTCAGTCACTCAGTCGTGTCTGACTCTTTGTGACCCCATGGACTGCAGCATGCCAGGCTTTCCTTCCATCACCAACTCCCGAAGCTTACCCAAACTCATGTGCATTGAATCGATGATACCATCCAACCATCTCATCCTCTGTCATCCCCTTCTCCTCCTGCATCTTTCCCAGCATCAGGGTCTTTTCCAGTGAGTCAGTTCTTCACATCAGGTGGCCAAAGGATTGGAGTTTCAGCTTCAGCATCAGTCCTGCCAATGAATATTCAGGACTGATTTCCTTTAGGATGGACTGGCTGGATCTCCTTGCAGTCCAAGGAACTCTCAAGAGCCTTCTCCAACACCACAGTTCAAAAGAATCAATTCTTCAGTGCTCAGTTTTCTTTAAAGTCCAACTCTCACATCCATACATGACTACTGGAAAAGCCATAGCTTTAACTAGATGGACTTCCATTGGCAAAGTAATGTCTCTGCTTTTTAATATGCTGTCTAGGTTGGTCATAGGTTTCCTTCCAAAAACTGTCTTTTAATTTCATGGCTGCAATCAGTGATTTTGGAGCCCAAGAAAATAAAGTTTCTCACTCTTGCCATTGTTTCCCCATCTATTTGCCATGAAGTGATAGGACCAGATGTAGTTTTGGAGTTTAACAAGTTATATACTAGTATTTTTATATTCTAAGATCTATATTAGTTCTCAAGGAAACAAACAAGCAAGAAAATTGTCATGAACACCTTCACCTCAACACGCGCCTGTGCGCGCACACACACACACACACACACATACACACGCACACACACGCACCGCTTCAGAGAGTTGTGGTGAGAATTAAATGGGATAAAATAGTTGGTACTTTCAAATTATAACTATTATGAAATATGAGTTATAAATTTATATTGATAATAGGAAAAATAATCACACGTTTGATTTCAGTCTTTGTGTGTAGTTCTAGAAGACAATAGTCATTTTCTTTTTCTTTTGCATAAGAAAAGAAAAGCTTCAGCTTACAAGTGACCATTCCATAGAGACATAGCTGGTCAATGAGTGACAGAAGCAGAAGTCATGACTTTTCCCACAGAGCAAGAAGTATCTCCCCTGTAGTGCACTGCTTTATGATGAAACAGAATTTATGACCATTTACAGTTCCTGAGGTACTTTGGACTGAAGTCACTCAAGTAATAATAGACTCTGTGTAGACATCTTTCTCTAAGTGATATGCTTATGTGATTTTTCACTCAAGGTACTAGGATAGAAATAACAAATGTTGGCCAGGTCCACCTTTCTTTAATAAGCAATACCCATCTTTAATAAAAACTCACAGGGCATTTTTTAAAATAGGAGCTTTAAGAAGACACAACAAGAGATTAATCAAGAAGAGCTGAATATCTACTATGAAATGTAGGATAACTATTATTAATTTTGAAGCCAACTACCATCCCCCATTTTTTGATGACTGGTGAGATTATCTCTCTGCTCTTGCCTTTTTCATCCACTCTCCTTGTTCTGTATATGCTGCTGCTGCTACTGCTGCTGCTGCTGCTACTGCTGCTGCTGCTGCTGCTGCTAAGTCACTTCAGTCGTGTCCGACTCTGTGCGACCCCATAGACGGCAGCCCATCAGGCTCCCCCGTCCCTGGGATTCTCCAGGCAAGAACACTGGAGTGGGTTGCCATTTCCTTCTCCAATGCATGAAAGTGAAAAGTGAAAGTGAAGTCACTCACTCGTGTCTGACTCTTAGCGACCCCATGGACTGCAGCCTTCCAGGCTCCCCCGTCCATGGGATTTTCCAGGCAAGAGTACTGGAGTGGGGTGCCATTGCCTTCTCCTGTTCTGTATATTCTCTTATTTAAATGTGCTACCCCATGGTGGCACAGGATGAAGCAACATTTTATTTGTGACAAGGAGTCATACTCTTTACAGGATATTCTCAGCAGTGATTCACTCTTAAGTTGCATAAATATAGAAGCTTTCTGCCTAAACTATTTGCAACTTAGAAACTATTTTGATGTTTATTCCTAACTGCTGTAACATAAATATTACAAGGAAGGAAATGTAGGAGAGTGACTCTTTTTGTTCTTTATGAAAACCCCATGCTCTTTCTGAGAATTTTCTGAGACTTCAATGACAGTGTTTTTATGGTTTTCCTTACATTTAAGGGTAGAAATGAATATCTTCTAGGCTGGGTGCTATGCTATATACTCTGTACTATTATTTAAATGTTCGTTCTGTCTTTGACCCATTTCTTACCACCCAAAACGCTGCTTACACACACCCATCTACAGAATTGGTGATTAAAAGCTCTTTTGCTGCTACAAAATGTTTTCTCAACATAATCTTGCTGTTTAACTATTTGAAGACCACCAAACATGAGTTCATCTTTATATATTTAATCTCATAAATATACAACAGAAAAACTGAGAAAGTGGTTGCATACAACTAATCCTTTGAAAAATGCTGCCTTTGATTTTCTTTTCCTGTTAAAAGATCACTAGCTAAGTAGTTTGTGAATATTTTTGTATTCTTTTCATCTGTCAAAATACACAGTTTTAAAGCACTTATGAATTTTTTAATCACATGGAGTTTTAATGCTAACTCTGTGCTGGTATGCTGTAGCATGAGAATTAGGTCAATGATGAAGTTTTAGCCCCACCTACAATTCAAAATCTCAATAAATTAGGAAAATGCCCTTCCCCAAGAAGATACGGCAAGACCTTCAATTCCTTTTATATCTATATCTGTTATATTTATTTAAAGTAGAGCTTATTAATCAATTGGAAAAGGAGATATACATATATTTTGTAGCAATAAATCTAGTCATTGCCTTCGACTTTAGAGTAGAAAAGAGGAAAAAACAAAATTCTTCTATTTCAATTAACGTGGAAGAAAAAGACTAAAAATGGCACCAAGCTCAGCCATTTCTCTTTTCTTTTCTGAAAGCATCTGACCACGAAGAAAAAAGCCCACTTTACCCTGTAGGCGGCGGTGCTGTTCATCCGTCACAGTTTTCACTTTCATGCTCAGGGGCCATTACAAGCACTATCCACTTATATTCCATTACAATTGATTGAATATTATACATCAAAAAGTGGAGAGAAAATGTTTAAGATTTTATGAATGCAAGAGAAATGATTAGAGCTCACAAAAGCTTTGAATTCTGAAGCTTGGCTTCTATCTTGTCCTTACATAAGCATCTTTGATCTTCTTTTCACCCGGCTTTTTAGATGACTTTTATGTGGTCTTATAATTGTTTTATTATTTTAGGAGAATTAGTCATGTCTACTTTTTTTTTTCGTTAGAGGTTATTTTAAAAAGAAAATTTCCACTCCATTACAAGTCAGGGAATTTCTCAGACCAGATAGAATTAATGGTTACTCTTCTCTGTGTTACAAGGAATAGAAGTTTGAAGACCTAGGTTTTAACTTTGAGGTTTTCATAAAGTAATTTGAACTTCGACAATAAATTCATCTGATATGCTTCATTTTTTTTTCTTTCTTTCTACACAGGGCTACTTGTCATCTCTTTCAGGATTAATGCAGTTAATCAGTTTAGAAGAGTTGAAAATTCTTTTATAAGTATGAGACCTTATTCATATAAAAATCCAAGTTTTAGGGTTAGATTTATAATAAACACTCTATAATAAGCAAGAAGACATTGCACAAAGGACACAGCCTTTTAAACTGTATTGTCTTTCCATTAATAACCAACCCCGACTGTGCCTTCTTGTGCAGTGGCAGGTTGCCGAGGCTGTGCAAACTTTTCCTGTGGGAACCCCTTAAGTGTAATCTCTACATCGAGGTGGGGTTAGGAAACATCTGGAAATCTTGGTTTCTGCACATAAGCCAACCATCGGAAAATTTCCAAATGATATAAGTTTAGTTATTGTGGTTCTACCATCACTGATTTACTATTTGATAAATAAGTTTTGAGCACTTTCTCAAAGACAGGCAAGACACTGCTTGACACACTGGAGATACAGTGACAGGCAAGAGACCAGATCCTGCTACTTGGAAATGGAAACAGACTCCAAGAGAAATATGAGGCAAGTAGCAGTTTCCCAGAATATCAATAGTATGCTCTATTTGTAATACAAAAGAACATTATCTCCCCCTCACTTATTTTCTTTCCCTCCAGCTGCATAGCTGAGCTAGAGTTTTCATTCTATTCTCACTTCCACTTTCTGACTTGTGGGATGTAGTTAGCACAGCTAGGGCACTCCGCACCACCTCCATCCTGATCTCTGACGTATTTTGTCGTGTGTCTTTTGTGCTCCTTTGGTTAATGCATTTAAGGTATTTTTTTTTTCCCTAAAGCATTAGCCATGAAAACAAGTTCAGTAAAGGCTCTTAGAAGTCCTATAGTAAGAAAAAACTCTCTTTAACTCAATTTAAAGAAGGGTTTTCCAAAATTATTTGGCCATGAACTGTTTCCCCATTCCCCTAACACTGTCTCTTGATATTGTCAGAGTATCACTTTATAGGAATTGCTTCATTGAACAATCTTTAAAAACACCTGCTGGCTTCTTTCCTATAATTCTCTCTCATGAGCTGGGTCTTGGTAAAAAAAAAAAATAAAAAAATTGAAACAAGACCATTTTTCCTCCTTAGGAATGAGTTTTCAAATTAAAAAAAAATTATAGAGCAGAAATATAACTATTTGTTTTAATTACTGAAAGTTGAGAATCATAATGTATCATTTTGTCTTTTAAGATTAGCATATTTATTCAAAATAAATTGAGAACGGAACTAGATAAATCAGTAATCACTATAGTATTCTAATATGCTGATGATATGAGGGAAGAAAAAGTTTCATTGTATGAGAAAGCATATTGTAGTTGAATAGCAGCTATAGAATTATATAGCTAGTTGAATCTAATAATATTTCTAAAATTTTTGAAGACACTCCTTGAGATAAAATATTGCTACTTATCACACAAAATAAAGTTCTTGTGGGATATTAAGATAAGGTGTTTAATTTTGAGTTTATTCAATTTTCTTTTTTTTAAACTCTTCTGAGGAATGATCAACAAATATAATTGTATGTTTGTGAAGCGTACAGTATGGCAGTTTGATATATATATATATATATATACATTTTGAAATGATTACCAAGATCAAGATAATTAACATAACTGTTGTGGTGAGATACTTGAGATCTAATCTCAGAAACTTTCAGGTAGACAGTACAGTATCTTTAACTATAGCAATCATTCTGCATATTAGCACCTCAGAACTTATTTTTCTTATAACATAAAATTTGTTCCCTTTGATCTATATCTCCCCTTTTCTCCTTTCTCCCAGTCCTGACAACCACCAGTCTAGTCTCTGATTTTATGAAATCAGCTTCTTTTATTTTAGATTCCACATATAAATGATACCATACAATATTTGTCTTTCTTTGTCTGGCTTATTTCATTTGGTATAATGATGTCCTCAGGTTCACTATGTTGTTTATAAATGGCAGAATTTCTTTTTTATGGCTGAATAGTATTTCTTTGTATATATGCCACATTTTCTTCAACCATTTATCCACTGAAGGATACTTATTTTTCATTCATCTATTTTTTTCTCATTAGCTTTAATAAAAGTTCTATAAAAATTTCCTGATCAGATTTTCAATTCAGTGAGGTTTTTACACAGTATTGTGAATAGATTTTACCCAAGTCTTTTCTGGTGTGTGGTTTGATTTTTTAACAAAAAACTGCTTGCAAAAATGTGAGAATTTTGATGAAACCTATTCTCACAATAGTAGATGAGGAGACAGTCCTCCATAGGAGGACTGGCATCCAAGTCCTACTCATCCCTTACTCTTCCTTAACACTGCTTTTCCTCCAGTTCTGCCTTTCTTGGGAACTTTTATTTTTCACTCTAGACATTTCTCTGGGAAATCTAGCTTCCCATGACTTCAAGAGATATTCTTAGGATGGACTGTAAAAACTGTATCTATAAATAAGATGTTTCCCTTGAGCTCAAGGTCTAAATATCCACCTGGGCATGGCCCTTCCCAATGCCACAATCAGCTCAACCCCAACATATTGAAATTGAACCCTTCATATGTTACCTTAACCCACCCTAATACTAAGCAACCAATATAGACTAGACTTTACCCCTTTCACTTTGTCTTTTATAGTTCTATCCCAGCATGTTCAATGTTTCATTCTTATCTGTTCAGTAACATTCTTCCTTTATTTTGTCTTAACCTTCTCAAGAGTGGTGATTATAAAGATATCTTTTTATTATTTTTTATCCTTATGAATATAGTTTTCTCCTCAGAGCATAGCATAAGACCTGGTACATAGAAAGTTCTTGATGTATATTTGGACTGAGTGGGTGAGTCCAAGCAAAGAGATGAAATCATATTGTATGGAAAGTGCAACACTATGGTCTGGGGATGATATTATCATGAGGAGATATATCTCCAAATAAGGAGTCTCCAAATCCAGAGGAAAATGTTGGATCTTAGTTATATTATAAAGGTGGATGCCAGTGAGGTTGATAGTCTACCACCAAATCTGAGTCAGGCTGCTATAATGAACTTGCCAGAGAGTTTTGCCTCTCCTGACCTTGGCTTCTATTAGTGTCTATTAACTCTGTGTAATGACCTTCTCTCGTAGAGACTGAGACTTCAGAGAGGGCAGAAATTCCAGCACAGTTATTTTTTGTGTCCATGGCTCTTGGCTTATTGCCTAGAACATAATAAACACTCAGTAAATAATGTTGGATAAGTAAATGGCCTCATTAGTAGAACTTCTTGAATCTCACATTTCTGATATATAACAAAGGGTTCATAATAACCACCTCTGTTCAGTTCAGTTCAGTTCAGTTCAGTCGCTCAGTCTGTCCGACTTTTTGCGACCCCATGAGTTGCAGAACACCAGGCCTCCCTGTCCATCACCAACTCCCAGAGTTCACTCAGACTCACGTCCATTGAGTCAGTGATGCTATCCAGCCATCTCATCCTCTGTCGTCCCCTTCTCCTCCTGCCCCCAATCCCTCCCAGCATTAGAGTCTTTTCCAATGAGTCAACTCTTCGCACGAGGTGGCCAAAGTACTGGAGTTTCAGCTTTAGAATAATTTCTTCCAAAGAAATCCCAAGGCTGATCTCCTTCAGAATGGACTGGTTGGATCTCCTTGCAGTCCAAGGGACTCTCAAGAGTCTTCTCCAACACCACAGTTCAAAAGCATCAGTTCTTTGGTCCTCAGCTTTCTTCACAGTCCAACTCTCACATCCATACATGACCACAGGAAAAACCATAGCCTTGACTAGACGGACCTTTGTTGACAAAGTAATATCTCTGCTTTTGAATATGCTATCTAGGTCGGTCATAACTTTTCTTCCAAGGAGTAAGTATCTTTTAATTTCATGGCTGCAGTCACCATCTGCAGTGATTTTGGAGCCCCCCAAAATAAAGTCTGACACTGTTTCCACTGTTTCCACTGTTTCCCCATCTATTTCCCATGAAGTGATGGAACCGGATGACATGATCTTCGTTTTCTGAATGTTGAGCTTTAAGCCAACTTTTTCACTCTCCACTTTCACTTTCATCAAGAGGCTTTTTAGTTCCTCTTCACTTTCTCCCGTAAGGGTGGTGTCATCTGCATATCTGAGGTTATTGATATTTCTCCTGGCAATCTTGATTCTAGCTTGTGTTTCTTCCAGTCCAGCGTTTCTCATGATGTACTCTGCATATAAGTTAAATAAGCAGGATGACAATATACAGCCTTGATGTATTCCTTTTCCTATTTGGAACCAGTCTGTTGTTCCATGTCCAGTTCTTAATGATTAAATGGGAATGTGTAAGTAAAACAACAGTTGTGATGCTTGAATGGAAAGTGAGATAAACATATGTCACTTTCTTCAAATGTTTGTCACTCTACGACCAGAATTTTTTCCAAAGTTTGAAAGAAAATAAAGGAAAAACAAAAGGAAGAAGGGAATGATCATATGTTTTGATGGCATGCCAAATAATTGTGCTTTCATATGTTTGTTTCAGGGACTCTTCTCTACATCACGAAGGACATAAGCCACTTTCCAGACAAGAAAACTGATGCTTCATGAAATTAAGTGACCTGCACAAAATCAAATACCATAGTTAAAAGTAGTGGCAGTAGGATTGAAAACTATAGCTTCTGACACTGACTCATGAGCTCTTTTCACTGTAAACAGATGGAATATACATGTCTTCAAAGATAGTGGGTATATAGGTTCATTCATGGAGAGTGTGAAGGAGAATGTTTGGCTTTATGTCAGATAAGCTGATTATACTAATTGTGCAAAGAACTTCCAAAACACAACCAAGACTTTTCAAAGAAGTTAATATTAATGAATACTTGATAGATATCCTCCTCGCAACTTGTTTTCAAATGTTCCTATACTCCCAAGTTGGCTCAGTGGTAAAATATCTGCCTGCGAGTAACAGACATAGGACACACAGGACAGAGGAGCCTGGTGGGCTACAGCCCATGGGGTCACAAAGAGTCAGACACAACTAAACACCACACTACTTCCAATTATCTTGCTGAGCTTTAAAAAATATATCTTTCTAATATTAATCACTAGAAGAAAAGGGTATTATGAAGAAGTAGTGTCAATATGTAAAATCCCTGCTCTTAGAATCTGTGCCTGAAAACTAGCATATTTTTCCCAATTTAAGGAGAGTTTTCATTCTATTTCCTCCTGTGTTATCAATTCCATTTTTGTAGATGATGGAAAATTGATCTTTAGTTATTCTCATTCTTACTCTTGTCTTCCCTTCTCCATCTCAGACTTGCTCTCAGGTCTTTTAAGTCTTTCTTCTTGATTTCATTCTTCTCCACTAACAAATTTGGCAGAGCGGCTTAGAAACTGTCTGGGAGCACAAAACCAACATATTTAAATTTAAATGTTTACTGCAGTGTGGAGATTATAGTTACATCCATGCTCAAAGATGACAGGGATGCTACATTCAAAATATTTGAAGGGAAGCTTAAGGGGATTTTAATGTATTGCCTTTCTTTACATAGGTCCAAAAGGCTTAAACCTATGTAATGTCCCAGGTTAAACTGCACGATGGACTAGCACTGTTGGCATATGAAACAGAGTCATATTTGATATTTTACAGTCTAGATGCCCATACTGTCACACATGAGGTTTTCTTGAATGCTCTGATGAATAATAATTTAACCATGCATTATCTAGACCCAAGAAACAACCTTTTCCTTACTAATTCTTAAAGGAGACTTAGGTTCTCATGTGGCAAAAACTGCATCATATGTCTTTGGAGGAATGAAATATGAGTATTTAGTATTTTGAAGGGCAATTAAAACCTTAAAGGAACATATATCATTCTCTTAGAGGATAAAATTAGCAATGAAAGTATTAAATTTCCTAGAAATGCTTATGTGGGGTATGTTTTTTATTATCTTAATGTAGTTTGAATATAAGAAGTGGTTTGGGGTAGCATAAATGTAAAATTATATTGACTATGCAATCAATAATAAATCATCAACAGTCACAAAAATATTGTTGAATGCATGTCATGATGTAGACATGGTCTCTGTTTCATTTAAGGATGGAAACAAATATTGCTTAAATAGAACACAACAAACTGTAAGCCGCATGAAAGAAAGATTGATTTTTTTTCATCATCTCCCTCAGTTTATAGCCTCACAGTAACTTGTATTTTGGGGTAGAGTTTAAAAGCCCCAGCTTCAAGAGTTAGATTGTCCATTTAAAAACAGGCTCTTCCAGTTAATGACAGCATGATATTGGGGGAAGTTGCTTAACTTTCTTGTGTTGCTTTTTTGATGATCCAGTGGACATTGGCTGTGAAAAGAAGAGAAGTGAAAAACAAAGAAGAAACAGGTCCATCTAGTCAAGGCTATGGTTTTTCCAGTGGTCATGTATGGATGTGAGAGTTGGACCATGAACAAAGCTGAGCACTGAAGAATTGATGCTTTTGAACTGTGGTGTTGGAGAAGCCTCTTGAGAATCCCTTGGACTGCAAGGCTATCCAGCCAGTCCATCCTGAAGAAAATCATTCCTGAATTTTCATTGGAAGGACTGATGTTGAAGCTGAAACTCTGATACTTTGGTCACCTGATGGAAAGAGCTGACTCATTTGAAAAAATCCTGATGCTGGGAAAGATTGAAGGCAGGAGGAGAAGGGGACAACAGTGGATGAGATGGTTGGATGGCATCACCGGCTCGATGGACATGAGTTTGAGTGAACTCAGAGTTGGTGATGGACAGGGAAGCCTGATGTGCTGTGGTCCATGGGGTTATGAAGAGTCGGACTCAACTGAATGACTGAACTGAACTGAACTGAGTAGTACCTAGTTCCTCTGCAGATTAAAGGAGGTAATATGTTGAGTGCTTACAACAGTGCTCTACACATAGTAAGGCCTGAATAAATGTTCACTGATACTGTTGACGTATCTACAGTTGTCATAATCTTTAGTATTATTGACACAATGTCTTACAATTAACTGATGGCAAAAAATGTTGAAAAATAGATTAATGAATTGAGCCCAAAGTCCATTGTTTTTTTTTTTTCTCTTCAAAAACAAACCAAAAAGGACAAAAAGAAAGAAACACTTCTAGTACAAAAGTAGTTAATAAACTATTCTTGTTCTCTCTGTCAGCAAATATTCTGGTGAGAAAAGAAATGCTTTCATCCCTTGTCTCATCCTAGCTCTATTCCAGCTTGAAAAGGGGGAAGATGTGGCTGGTGGGCTATCAGCAACATTGCCCTCACTGTAGTCCAAAGACTGAGGTGTGGGGACCATAATCGATCATCCAGCCACCTTGCAAAATTTGCCTTTTCTTTCTTTTCCTCCTGATGTCTGTATTTCTTGAACAGCTTATCAGTTAAGTTGCCTTTTGTAGTAAATAAGATAATGTCAAACTTAAACTGGCTAAAACTACATAGATATTTATTGGCCTTTCAACAAGAAGTCTAAAGAGCATGTTATTCAGGGTGGGCTTCTTCTGGTGATGAATTATCTCTCCTTGCAGTTCCCTTGGCTCTGCCCTTTCCTGAATGCTGGCCTTATCTTAAGTTGGTAGACAATTTCTGACCTCGCATCTGCCCAGGGCAAGATACAGAAAAACAGTATAATCTCCTTCTGAATTTGTCATTTAGTAGTGAGAAAAGATTTCCCAGATTCCCCCCAAATTCCCATTTGCATTTGACTGGCCTGAACAATTCCTTTGGCTGAGAGGTGAGATCTTGAGGGATGACCATTATTGGTTTAGGCTAATGATGGTTTACCATATGACCTTGTCCTGTGCTGTGCTTTGTTGCTCAGCCATGTCCAACTCTTTGGGACCCCATGGACTGTAGCCCCACAGGCTTCTCTGTCCATGGGTATTCTCCAGATAAGAATACTGGAGTGGGTAGCCTATCCCTTCTCCAGAGGATCTTTGCAACCCAGGAATCAAACTGGGGTCTCCTGTATTGCAGGCGGATTCTTTACCCATTGAACTACCAGGGAAGCCCCATGTGGCCTGGACTGTAGGCTAAAGTAGTGCTTCCCAGGTGGTGCTAGTGGAAAAGAACCTGCCTGCCATTGCAGGAGGCTTAAGACACATGGGTTTGATCCCTTGGCTGGGAAGATCCCCTGGAGAAGGAAATGGCAGCCCACTACAGAATTCCTGCTTGGAAAATCCTGTGGACAGAGGAGTTTTGTGGACTACAGTTCACAGGGTCTCAAAGAGTTGGACACGACTTAACTTAGCACGCAAAATACCCCAAACTGCTGGATTGTGTGTATTGGATAATAAAGGGTCTAAGAGGAAACTGGAGCTAAAACTCCAATACTTTGGCCACCTGACGTGAAGAACTTACTCATTTGAAAAGACCCTGATACTGGGAAAGATTGAAAGTGGGAGGAGAAGGGGATGACAGAGGATGAGATGGTTGGATGCCATCACTGACTCAATGGACATGAGTTTAAGCAAGCTCCAGGAGATGGTGAAGGACAGGGAAGCCTGGTGTGCTGCAGTCCATGGGGTTGCAAAGAATCACACATGTCTGATTGAGTCAACTGAACTGAACTGAACTGAAGAGGAAACTACAATTCATCCATTGCCATGTACCTTCAGAAACTTAAAGCAGATCTCCATTTGAGGAAGTGAAATGTTTCTCATTCATGGTATTTCCTCAAAAGGATTCCCTGAAATTCTCCCTAATTTAGATTTACCTTGAGCTAAACTGAACATATATCTTGGATTTAGCAACTGGTTTTGAGCAGGATTGTTGGCCTTATTTCGGAATTAGTGTTCAACATCTATCCTGAAACACTTAGCTAGATGTTCCATTAGATTAAAAAAACTGAACCCAGTTTTTCTGGTTCCTTGGGTTTGGTTTCCTGAGGATTTCTATATCTTCTTTATTTTCACTTTAATCCCCAGAGTTGCCCATATATTATAGTTCTTTTTCATTTTTACTTTCTCTCACTGCTACATTTTCCTATTAGTCCCAAAACTACTCTATGATTTATATCAGATATTCTAACTTATCCTGTGAACTCACACTGGTTTATCATCAATAATAGGTTTATAGTATCAAGTTTAATAAGACATTAGGTGTACCTGTCTTTAATAATTTTGGAGATGGAAACTGCAAGATTTTTGTTGCCAGATAAATTGTTAGGCACAATTGTAGTTGCACAATTATGAACTAAATATGTGTGATTATTGAAATGTACACATATACATAAAGCTAACAACAACAACACAGCAACCACAACAAAAAACAGATATAGACCCTGAACCTCAAGGAGCTCACATTTTAACAGCTAGTCAGACCTTAAACAAGAAAACACATTGACTCATGTTGTATGGTAGAAACCAACACAATATTGTAAAGCAATTATTCTCCAATTAAAATATTTTAAAAATTCACAATGTAATGATAAATGCAAAAAAGAATAAGAAAACACACATACATACACATAAGCTGCAGTAAATCCTAAGACGGAAAAGAATAGGATACTATAATAGAAACTAGAAAGAGATGGGTGATAAACAAATTTAGATGGGATTGTCACAGAAGGTCCCTCTGGGTACTGACATTTACAGTGACATGTGAAGGATAAAAGGAAGCTTGACTGTGAAGAGATGAGGAAAGAACCTTGAAGTTGAAAGATACAGCATCTTCTGGGGCTGAATAACTGTGGTCCACAGACAAGAATAAAGAGGTTAGCAGGGCCAGATCTTTAAGAAACTTGGAAGTGAGTTAAGGAGAGTGGGTTTATTATAAGGAAATAGGACACCTCTGAAGAGTTATGAGCCATACGGTGACATCCTCAATGTTAAAAATTTAAAAGCTCACTATAGACGTTTTCTAGAGAACAAAATAGAGAGGGTACAAACAAAAGAGACAACTTGTTTGGCAAGAGGCAACTCTTCTCAAATTTCAAGCCAAAGAAAACAACGTAGTGATCTAGAAAGGTGAGAGTGAGAAAAAAAGAAAAAAGTGAATTAGTGATATACATGAGAGGCAGTAATGACTCACAACTGAATGAGTCCATATAGACCTTGAAGAAAAAGAAATAAAGAAGGACTCCTGCATTACTGACGTGAATAACTATGGGGAGATAGTTCCCCCAAGATGAGAAAATTAAGTGAGAGAAAGATGTGGAGACTGTTTGAGTTTAGTTTTAATCAAGTGTAATCCAAGGATAGCTGTCAAGAAAGCACTCAGACATAAAGTTGGGTGCTCAAAAGAGGAGTCTTAGAATTTGGGGAACTACAAGTAAATAGGTGGTATTTAAAGCTGTGAAACTGGATGAGGTCGATTAGAGATAGGAGAGAACAGAGAAGAGATGAGAAGATGAGTAAAGGGAGAGCTCTGGGAAGTCCTTTCATTTACAGTCAAGTGCAGGCAATGGTGCTGAGGAGAGTGAAACGGTGCATTACAGGGAGGTGGGGATGGATCTAAGAGAGTATGACATCATGGAAGATGATAATTCAGGAAAAGAGTGAATTATCCTGAGTGATTTAAATGACACAGCATGCGCACATAAGAAGTCTAGTAAGATGAGAATTAAAAATAATTTTGAGACTCATTATGATGTAAGTCATTTGTGGCTTAGGCCAAAGAATTTTATTGGGTAGTAAGGAAGACGCCACCTGAATTGTTGAAAGGTGATAGGTAAGAAAAAATTGGAGACATTGATTGTAGATAACATTTGTATTTATGGAAATCACTTTTCCTTATTTTAGGGGAATAAATGTTAATAGTAACATGATTAAAATCATGCTGGAGAAAGCAGCATTTATTAAATCATACAATCTTATGATGAGTTCTAAATCTTTTTTCCATTAGGGACTCTGTTCTCTCCTGTTGTATCACATTCCTCCTCCAACAAAAAAGATATACATCAGAACTACCATATGGTGAGAAGAGCAGGCAGATAGAAAGATGCTTATAAAAACAAAATAAAACCCTGGAGAGACAATATGAGTGAAAAGGAAAGAGACAGATGGATAAGCTTACAGAGAAGAATTAGCCCTTAGCCTCTGCACAATCAATAAATGTTGCTTGGTTGTTGACTAGAAAGGGGACTTGGAGAGCAAAAGAAGCATAGGGGTGGTTTGCATTCCTATGTGCTCAGTTGCTAAGTTGGGTCCGAATCTGTGCAACTCTATGGACTGTAGCCTTCCAGGCTCCTCTATCCATAGGATTCTCCAGGCATGAATACTGGAGTGGATTGTCATGCCCTCCTCCAGGGGATCTTCCCGACCCAGGGATAGAACCCATGTCTTTTACGTCTCATGCAGTTCTTTACCACTAGTGCCACCTGTGAAGCCCACACGGATGGTGGGACAGAGGCCTTTCTTTATTAATTCTTTTATTTTTTTAATAGAAATTTATTTATTTTAATTGGAGGTTAATTACTTTACAATATTGTACTGGTTTTGCCATACATTGACATGAATCCGCCACGGGTGTACATGTGATCCCCATCCTGAACCCCTGTCCCACCTCCCTCCCAATCCTATCCCTCTGGGTCATCCCAGTGCACCAGCCCTGAGCATCCTGTATCATGCATCAAACCTGGACTGGGGATTCATTTCACATAAGATATTATAGGGACTTCCCTGGTGGCTCAGACAGTTAAGCATCTGTCAACAATGTGGGAGACCGGGGTTTGAACCCTGGGCTGGGAAGGTCCCTGGAGAAGGAAATGGCAATCCATTCCAGTACTATTGCCTGGAAAATCCCATGGACTGAGGAGCCTGGTAGGCTACAGTCCATGGAGTCGCAGAGTCCGACACGAGTGGGCGATCTTCACTGTAAGATATTATACATGTTTCCATGCCATTCTCCCATATCATCCCACCGTCGCCCTCTCTCACAGAGTCCAAAAGACCGTTCTATACATCTGTGTCTCTTTTGCTGTTTCCCATACAGGGTTATCATTACCATATTTCTAAATTCCATATATATGCGTTATTATACGGTGTTGGTGTTTTTCTTTCTGGCTTACTTCACTCTGTATAACAGGCTTCAGTTTCATCTACCTCATTAGAACTGATTCAAATGTATTCTTTTTAATGGCTAAGTAATACTCCATTGTGTATATGTATCACAGCTTTCTTATCCATTCATCTGCTGATGGACATCTAGGTGGCTTCCATGTCCTGGCTATTATAAACAGTGCTGCGATGAATATTGGGGTACACATGTCTCTTTCAATTGTGGTTTCCTCAGTGTGCATGCCCAGCAGTGGGATTGCTGGGTCATAAGGCAGTTCTATTTCCAGTTTTTAAAGGAATCTCCACACTGTTCTCTATAGTGGCTGTACTAGTTTGCATTCCATCACATCCATCACAGCCGACCTTGGGTGGGCTTGAACCACCAACCTTTCGGTTAACAGCCAAAGGTGCTAACCAATTGTGCCACAGAGCCAAAGACCGAGGCCTTTCTTTTAAACAGCTCCTGCTGCCACCATCAAGCAGCTGTTCAAGTCCATAGCTCAGAACTTTCTGATCCCCTTATGGCTCTCCTTGGGGGTCCAGGCTCACACCCAGCTGTAGTCTTAGAAGAGATGTTATATGTGATTTATATTGTATTGAACAAGAAATTGTTCAATCACTGAGAAGGACAAAAAAACTTTGCTGATGCAATGTATAAATGGAGTTTATACTCTACTCTTTCTACACCCTGGGCTTTGGTAATCCTCCAAGCTGGATAGTAATATGTGGTTAGAGTTGTAGCCATTCCAGCTAAAGGAGGAAACCATATTTTAAAGATTTAAAAAGCAAATATTCTCTCATCTCCTCAGTGGGATTAGGTTTAGAATATTTAAGATTAGGTTAGACTTTGGTGGTATGCTAAATTCACCCATTCACATCTATTGAAAATACTTTTCTTATATAGGCACAGTCTGAGATACTAATACTTCTATGTCCTGTTGAAGAAACCTCTATAATTCCTATTTAAATCATGTAATAATAAGTTTTCCTCTCACCCCCAAGGAACTAAAATATTAACCAAATTAACTTCACTTTAAAAAATAAAGATATTGGTTTATTAATCACTTAAGTGTGTCCTGGATAGCGGCAAGTATATAGAACATATATCTCTACATTTGGACTTCCCTCTGACATTGCAGGAAATGCAGGCATCAGTCCTGGGTCAGGAGCATCCCCAGAAGAAGAAAATGGCAACCCACTCCAGTATTCTTGCCTGGACAATCCCATGGACAGAGGAGGAGCCTGCCAGGCTATAGTCCAAGGGTTGACAAAAGAGTTGGACACAACTTAGCAACTAAACAACAATTTCAACATCAAGGATTCAATCGGTTTCATTAGTAACCAGACATCTTTCTTAGGAAGGATGGACTTGGTGGGCTGCTTCTTTCTGGTTGTGGAAAAGGACAGTTAGCCACTTAGCCCCACAAAAGGATATATTTCTGAAGATAGAATGTTGCCTGTCCTCTGGGTAGGGTTGTTTATTTTGGTACATGAGAGAAATGACAACACTAAATACATGTCTGTTGTCAACACTAATATGACAACATGAATAGTGTTTCATGCATTACTAAAATATCACCAGCAACACTGATATTTTGTAACAAGATGTCCAGAATTTATCAAATAAAAAAACACTGAAAATAAACGTGTTACATCTCCATATAAACATTTTATAAACATTTCATAAACATTTCACCACATGAATCTGGCATTACTTGATGGAGGAGGACCTGAGTGAGATGCAGAGGGTCAATGGCCTGCAGGAGATGAGTTCAAAAGATGCTGGATGAGGCTGAGCTGAGGATGTCAGAGTTGTGAGGGGGTGACTAGAAGGCAGAGATGCATAAGGGTGAGAACACAGAAAAAACAGTCAGAAAAGATAAACAGAACTGCTGATGAAAGTCTGAAACAACAGTATTAAACAAGAAAATACTACCAGTTCGATTCCTAAAAGCAACACTACGTATTGAAGGTCAGTATTACATTTAATAAAGAAGTCAGGAAAAACACTGGTGAACATTTGCCTTTTGCTTTCTTTTCTTCAGGATTCATAGAAGACCACCCAGAAAAATCCTTTTGAGTCACAGTCTATAATTGCTAGGTTTCATCTTTACTTACTGCTTCTGACAAATAAAAACACACGTTAACATGCTCTCATTTCAATGCTAGCATTCAGCACTAATGATTTAATTACCAAGGCATGCAATCTCTGTACACATTTATTCTATTCATTTCCTGCATTAAGTCAATCTTCCATGGCCCAGGCTTATTCAGAAAGTGACAGCGAAAGGCAAGGAACTAATCCAAAACACAGAAAGTTTCATCTGGGAGAGTTGAACCAAGTAGAGAACAAAAGTTGAGAAAAATGGGGTGAATTCACTCCATGTACATTTACAGAACACTATCCTGAACATGAGGGAAATAAATATAAATAAGGGCAGTTTTTGGCATCAAGGAACTTACTATTTCATAGGGCACACAGTAACTATTGTAAACAATTAAATCAGGTGTGACAAGTGGCAGGAAAAGAATGAGAACAGAGAGCTATGGAAACTGGGAAGAGTTTTATTTAAGACGGGTGAGAAGAAGGGAGAAGCTATGAAAATAGCAGAGAGAATGAATCATGAGCAGAGGCAGAAGTGTGAGAATCTTCTAGGCACAAAGCTGAGACAGTCAATTCCTAGGTAGGTTGATAAGAAGTCTGGGATCCCCGAGAAGGAGAGAGGTGTCTGGAGTTCTCAGGGAGGAGAAAAGGACAAACGCTTTTTTCTACATTGCTTTGTTTTAGCCAATATAACAATGTACTCTTATCCTGCTTGAGAACGTGTTTTTCCTTCTTAAGAGCCTTCTGACTAAACTTGTCATCTTAAAATGTATATTGTGTGAGTGGGTCTGGTAGGACCTTTCTATTGTTAGTTCTAATCTTGTTAATTTAAGATATATGTTGTGGGAGTGGATCTGGTAAATGTACATAAGGCCTGGATAAGACTAGTGAGTGACGGGCACTCTCTGTCCCCCTTCTGATGTCTGTGTCAGAAGCTTCCTCTGTCCCTTTTTTCACTTTAATAAAACTCTGCTACACAAAGCTCTTGAGTGATTAAGACTGGTCCCTGGTCCCAAAGCTAAATCTTCTTTGGAGATCACAAATCCAACATCAATCACTGTAAGCTATCAGGGCCATGGACAGTGGCTTGAAGTTGAAGAGAACAAGACAGGTTCAGAGAGGCAAGATTAGATGTTCACAAGACAAGATTAGGCATGGAATCTGATTCAGGCAATGGCTGTGAGGTGGGAATGGAAAGGAAAGCAAGAGCAAGACCATTATGAGACTGTGGGGGAGGGAAAGGTTGGACTTTAATTGAAAACCATGCAGAATCACTGGACAAAAATAAAAGGAGATTCATGTAGACATAATTGCATTCTAGAAATTGCTTCTGACTATATTAAGAAAAGGGCTTCCCTGGTGGTAAAGAATCTGACTGCAATGCAGGAGACCTAGGTTTGATCTCTGAGCTGGGAAGATCCCCTGGAGGAGGGAATGGCAACCCACTTCAGTATACTGATCTGAAGAATTCCATGGACAGAAGAGCCTGGTAGACTACTGTTTATGGAGTTGCAAAGAGTTGGACACTACTGAGTGATTAATACACACACATATTAAGGAGACTAGAGCAAAGGAAGTGAGGTGAGTTATAATGACATTGTAGTACTAGAAGAAAAAATAAAATTAAGAAGTTAGAGTTAAAACAACTCAGTGTTGTGGGGACAGAAGTAGACTCAGATTTCTGGTGTGCGAGTGCTTGGAAAAGAGCTATTTCTTGAACTAAGACACATTAATTCCTTCATTTAGTTAAAATTCACCATGTATCCGGCACTAGTCTGAGTGCTAGGGACAGAGCAATAAGAACAATGTCTTTAGCTCATGAATCTTCAGCACCAGCAATGAAAGTGGAATCACATTTGGGGGCAGGGAGGAAGCTCATTAGTTTCCTCTTGACACAATGAGGGAGGTGTGTGGGAAAGCATCCAGGTAAGGCTTAAAAGGGAGGTAAAGATGGTGATGGGAGATGCTGACATAGAGTAAACAGCATAAAGGAGGTTCTTGAAAATATGAGAGTGAACTGGAACACTCATGGGAGTGGGTGAAACAGGACGCATGGAAGAATATCAGAAAGTTAGTAAAAATCCCACTGCACTGTGTGTGCTAAGTCATTTTAATCATGTCCAACTCTTTGAGACCTCATCGACTCTAGCCCACCAGGCTCCTCTGTCCATGAGATCCTCTAGCTAAGAATACTGGCGTGGGTTTCCATGCCATCCTCCAGGGGATCTTTCTTATGTCTCCTGCATTGGCAGGCAAGTTCTTTACCACCAGCACCACCTGGGAAACCCCCAAATTCTGGGCATTAAATGTAAAAATCATTCCATTTGTATTGTTTTAATGTGTGTTTTCAAAGTGGTTAGCAATCAGTGGTTTAGAGTTAGAAGAGAAATAAATAAATGACTTTCAGCTACACAATCAGAGGGATAAATATAGGGAGAGGGAACCAAATAAGAAAGTGAATAAAGTAGCAAGATAATTATTAGAAAAAATAAAATTATTACATTAATGTTCAAATAGGCAGAGTCTTAAGAAAGAAGAAATGATTGATAATTTCAAATTCTGTAGAAGTCAAGAAAGATAAGGAGTTAAATAGCTGATTAAAAAGATAAGGTTAATGGTTAGGAAGCAATCGTTTAGAACTGGACATGAAACAACAGACTGGTTCCAAATGGGAAAGGAGTACATAAAAGCTGTATATTGTCACCCTGCTTATTTAACTTATATGCAGAGTACATCATGAGAAACGCTGGGCTGGAGGAAGCACAAAGCTAGAATCAAGATTGCCGGGAAAATATCAATATCTCACCACCCTTATGGCAGGAAGTGAAGAAGAACTAAAGAGCCTCTTGATGAAAGTGAAAGAGGAGAGTGAAAATGTTGGCTTAAAACTCAACATTCAGAAAACTAAGATCATGGCATCCGGTCCTATCACTTCATGGCAAATAGATGGGGAAACAGTGGAAACAGTGACAGACTTTATTTTTGGGAGGTCCAAAATCACAGCAGATGATGACTGCAGCCATGAAATTAAAAGACCCTTGCTCCTTGGAAGAAAAGCTATGACCAACCTAGATAGCATATTAAAAAGCAGAGACATTACTTTGCCAACAAAAGGCCATCTCTTCAAAGCTATGGTTTTTCCAGTGGTCATGTATGGATGTGAGAGTTGGACTGTGAAGAAAGCTGAGTGCCGAAGAATTGATGCTTTTGAACTGTGGTGTTGGAGAAGACTCTTGAGAGTCCCTTGGACTGCAGTCCATCCTAAAGGAAATCAGTCCTGAGTGTTCATTGGAAGAACTGATGTTGAAGCTGAAACTCCAATACTTTTGCCACCTGATGCGAAGAACTGACTCATTTGAAAAAACCCTGATGTGGGGAAAGGTTGGAGGTGGGAGGAGTAGGGGATGACAGAGGATGAGATGGTTGGATGGCATCACCAACTCAATGGAGGTGAGTTTTAGTAAACTTCAGGAGCTGGTGATGGACAGGGAGGCCTGGCATGCTGCAGTCCATGGGGCTGCAAAGAGTCAGACACGACTGAGTGACTGAACTGAACTGAAGTGGTTCTTTTGGTGAAAACAGTTTTCTTGGAAGGATGGATAAAAACTACATCAGTAAGTTGAAGTTAAGTGGGAGATAAGAAGGTGGCAACAATGTGTGTACTCAACATTTTTAAAGAAATTAGGGTGTAAGTAAAATAAGAGAAAGGGCAGCAGAGAGATAAACACACAAGTCAGACGAGGTTTGTTTATTTGTTCTAATTAGGAGAGGCTTAACTATGTCTAAATATTAACGAGAAAGAGCAGGATAGAAGGAGATATTGGAAATCTTAGGGGATATCTGATAGACCCATGTCTTTGAGGATTCAGGAGGGAACAGGATTCTGGACATAAAATTATGGAGGAATGTGGATACAACTTCTATGTTGGAAGAGGAGGAGGAAGAGGTGTTTGCAGCTACCGATGACTTTGTAGATTTAGGGTCAGGACACAGATCTAGTTCCCATATTATAGTCTCCATTTTCTCATAAATGATAGAGGGGTGATGGGATTCAGGATTTGAATTGCAATGATGTGACGTATATACAGTGGGAAAGGGGTATATTCACTGTAAGGGATAAAAGCTTATTTATGTCTGGAAACCCAGTGTTAGTGGCATCAATTTGCTCTCCAGTTTTCAACAGCATGTTTATTGAAAGATGGTGTGTTCTAGGTTTTTGAATAAAAAAATTAGGGGATGCCTGAATTGAAGACATTTGTCTTAGATGTACATTGATTAGAGTGAAGGACCATGAGTTTTAAGCTATTAATAAATGGACAAAGAAGAGCACAGAGTGAATGAATGATTAGGAGAGGCTCAAGGAGCCAAACATGCATCCATGGGCTCAGAGAGCTGAACAACGTCATAAAGTAAGAGTAGAAGTGTGAATGTTGTGGGGGAAAGATGGTGGAGTCATGGGAGGAGTGAAATAAGGCTGAGATAAGAAGGTGAAAGGAAAGGCCTGAGAAAATTAAGTATATGGGAGAATTTAACTGCTTTAACATAGGAATCTCAAAGGAGTTGGAAGAGAGCTAGGATTTGAAGAAAGGAAGCTCAGTGCACAGTAGGGATTATGATCACAGATAAAGTTAGACTGTTGGAGGGGTTTCATTCCGGGTATAAGATAACAGGGATGTGAAGCATCTCAGTTTCTCAGATGACTATTATGTGGGCACACAATTGCTGAGCAAGAGCTTGTTGTAAACCCCTGCTTTCTTAATTGCCAGTTCTGGTCTATTTCCAAGTTTGTCTTTGTATGTTTTTTAAAAATGTATCTATATTTTCTGTTTCAATATGTATTACAATAAGGAAAATGCATTTCTTTGGAAAGGGAAATCATAAAACTAGTGAAAAGGTTTTTCCTCTAGTTTTCTAAATAGGGATATTGATATTTTTAAGAAAACAATTAAATGCAACTTTCTTCCCCAAAATCCACTTTCAAGAGAATTAATTATCCAGTAAAGAAACTAAGAAGGAAAGAAGTTCCTTCAAACACTATGTATATCAAAAGAGCTGACAGTCTTCTAAAGGTTTTTATTTTAAACAGAAGAATTGGTTTTAATAATTGAATTGCTTTATAAAAGTTTATGGGAAAATGTTTTGTAGACTTCCAGGTAACTGTTAGCGTATGATCTGAAATTCAATTTATAATGACAAACAGTATTGAAATAGAGAAAAGCTAGTGGTGTGTGTGCTGGAAACTGAAGATGGATGACTTTCTTATGGAACACACTTCAAGACACATCTCCTATATATGGGACCCCCAAAAGCTGGAGCAGAGGACTAAACAGGCCATCTCTTACTACAAGGCAACTGCTTCACCTAAGGTTAATTGCATAATCCCTGCCGCTTTAGCTGCCTACACTGCATGTTCATCTTGGGTATTTTCTTGATCAGAGATAATTACCAATACTCTAAAGATGACTTTAGTAGTTCTTATTTCTCTGGGTGTAAATATGTATGGGGCTTCCCTAGTGGCTCAGATGGTTAAAAAAGGAGAATGTGCCTGCCAACACAGGAGATATATGAGATGGGAGTTCTATCCCTGGATCAGGAAGATCCCCTGGAGGAGGGCATGGCAACCCACTCCAGTTTTCTTGCCTGAAGAATCCCATGGACAGAGGAGGCTGGCAGACTACAGTCCACAGAGTTGCACAGAGTTGGACATGACTGACTGCACTTGCACATATGTGTGTATATATGTGTAAACCGCACATGTCTATGTTAGTACATGTTGTTGGGATGCAGCAGACAGTAACTGTATTAAAAATATTAAATTTAGTTGTAAATGACAGAAAACCCAGTGTAACAACCAAAACAAGGTTGGAATTCATTTTTTCATGTAAATTAAGACTGAAGAGAGACTGGACTGGTATGATGCCCTTTGGTGTTACAGTTCTAGGCTCCATCATTTTTGTTGTTATACCATCACATTGCTTTAAGTTAACTTCCCTGAGGTGGCATGCAACATATTTTACTTGCTATTGATCAGACCACAACCGTAACTACACATAGCTTCAGAGCTTGGAAATGAAGCCATGAGGCCAATCCAAGACTGTCTTTATAAGGGAAGAAAAGGAGAATGGATATCCAGTGAAACTAGCAATATCTGCCATACCAGAGTAGGCAATAGAAGAACTGAATCCTTTTGGTTTCCATGACTTGTTCAGAGACAGGTTCATGTCCAAATCCTGTGTACTACAAAGTGTAACAGAGACTATAACAGTAATGGAAAATACACTAAATCAAGCAGATATGATTTTTGAAATATTTATTTATTTGGCTGCCCAGGTCTTAGATGCAACACATAGACTCTCCAGGGGCAGCATGCAGGATCTTTTAATTGCAATATGTGAAATGTTAGTCATGGCATAAGGTATCTAGTTCCCTGACCAGGGATTGAATCCAGGTCCACTGAAATAAGAGTACAGAGTCTTAGCCTCTGAACCACCAGGGAAGTCCCCCAAGCAGACATGATTAAATTTTGGGCAACTTTCTTCTTTTAGACTTGATTGTAGATCAACATTAGCATGGAGCTGTTGGGAGGCTACCATAAGAGTAAAATCAAAGATGAAAACTGAACCAAGTGATGGAGAGATTGAAGACTGACAGCATCTGAACCTGAAATAGAGCCATGCCTGAAGTTTGACTAGCCCTGGTTATTTCAAATTAAGTGAGTCGATAACATTTTGTTGGGTTTTTAATACATAGGTTGGAAAGCTTATTGATGAAAAGAGAGGGCAGGATAAGGGAAGTACTAAAGAAGGATAACACTTGGATTCTATTTTATTGTCATGGATCAGCTCTATTTTAAAACTGCATCTAGTACATGTAAGGATGATGTACTTACATTCACAAAAATAAAAGAATGAAAGGACAAATGAGTTCACATCCAGATACAATCTGGGTGAGTTTTAGAGCATCAAGAGAACTAAAGCCTCCTAAAATTTTTCAGAAAGGAAAAAAAAAAAAAAAGAATTGTCCTTAAAGGAATGAAAATTAGACTTGCATCAGAATTCTTGCCAGAATACTGAATATTAGAAGAGAATAGAGAAATGCCTATAGCATTGAAGGAAAAGAAGTTTCAATCTTGAAATCAATAAACACAAAATATCGTAACCAAGTGTGACAGAATTATTTTTATATATATGTTAAAAAGTCTAGAAATTTTACCACAATTTTCAATTTATAATTATGTCCAGTAGCTAACAACAGAGATCAGTTCAGTTCAGTTCAGTTCAGTCACTCAGTCATGTCTGACTCTTTGCGACCCCATGAATTGCAGCATGCCGGGCCTCTCTGTACATCACCAACTCCTGGAGTTCACTCAAACTCATCTTCATTGAGTCGGTGATGCCATCCAGCCATCTCATCCTCTGTCGTCCCCTCCTCCTCCTGCCCCCAATCCATCCCAGCATCAGAGTCTTTTCCAATGAGTCAACTCTTCGCATAAGGTGGCCAAAGTACTGGAGTTTCAGCTTTAGCATCATTCCTTCCAAAGAACACCCAGGACTGATGTCTTTTAGAATGGACTGGTTTGATCTCCTTGCAGTTCAAGGGACTCTCAAGAATCTTCTCCAACACCTCAGTTCAAAAGCATCAATTGTTTGGTGCTCAGCTTTCTTTATAGTCCAACTCTCGCATCCATACATGACTATTGGAAAAACCATAGCTTTGACTAGATGGACCTTTTTGGCAAAGTAATGCCTCTGCTTTTTAATATGCTTTCTAGGTTGGTCATAATTTTTCTTCCAAGGAGTAAGAATCTTTTAATTTCATGGATTCAGTCACCATCTGCAGTGATTTTGCTGCTGCAGCTGCTGCTAAGTTGCTTCAGTTATGTCCGACTCCGTGTGACCGCATAGATGGCAGCCCACCAGGCTCCACCCCGCCCTGGGATTCTCCAGGCAAGAACACTGGAGTGGGTTGACATTTCCTTCTCCAGTGCATAAAAGTGAAAAGTGAAACTCAAGTCGCTCAGTCGTGTCCGACTCCTAGCGACCCCATGGACTGTAGCCTACCTGGCTCCTCCGTCCATGGGATTTGCCAGGCCAGAGTACTGGAGTGGGTTGCCTTTGCCTTCTCCGGCATTGATTTTGGAGCCCCCCAAAATAAAGACTGTCACTGTTTCCCCATCTATTTGCCATGAAGTGATGGGACAGAATACCGTGATCCTAGTTTGCTAAATGTTGAGTTTTAAGCCAAATTTTTCACTCTCCTCTTTCAATTTCATCAAGAGGCTCTTCAGTTCTTCTTCACTTTCTGCCATAAGGGTGGTGTCATCTGCATATCTGAGGTTATTGATATTTCTCCCAGCAATTTTGATTCCAGCCTGTGCTTCTGCCTGCCCAGCGTTTCTCATGATGTACTCTGCATATAAGTTAAATAAGCAGCGTGACAATATATAGCCTTGATGTACTCCTTTCCCTATTGGAACCAGTCTGTTGTTCTATGTCCAGTTCTAACTGTTGCTTCCTGACCTGCATACAGATTTCTCAAGAAGCAGGTCAGGTGGTCTAGTATTCCCATTTCTTTCAGAATTTTCCACAGTTTTTCATGATCCCACACAGTCAGAGGTTTTGGCATAGTCAATAAAGCAGAAATAGATGTTTTTCTGCAACTCTCTTGCTTTTTCAATACTCCAACAGATGTTGACAATTTGATCTCTGGTTCCTCTGTCTTTTCTAAAACCAACTTGAACATCTGGAAGTTCATGATTCACCTACTGTTGAAGCCTGGCTTGGAGAATTTTGAACATTACTTTACTAGAAGGTGAGGAGTGCAATTGTGTGGTAGTTTGAGCATTCTTGCATTGCCTTTCTTTGGGATTGGAATGAAAACTGATCTTTTCCAGTCCTGTGGCCACTGCTGAGTTTTCCAAATTTGCTGGCATATAGAGTGCAGCACTTTCACAACATCATCTTTGAGGATTTGAAATAGCTCCACTGGAATTCCATCACCTCCACTAGCTTTGTTCATAGTGATGCTTTCTAAAGCCCACTTGACTTCCCATTCCAGGATGTCTGGCTCTAGGTGAGTGATCACACCATCATGATTATCTTGGTCATGAAGATCTTTTTTGTACAGTTCTTCTGTGTATTCTTGCCACCTCTTCTTAATATCTTCTGCTTCTGTTAGGTCCATACCATTTCTGTCCTTTATTGAGCCCATCTTTGCATGAAATGTTCCCTTGGTATCTCTAATTGTCTTGAAGAGATCTCTAGTCTTTCCCATTCTGTTCTTTTCCTCTATTTCTTTGCATTGATTGCTGAGGAAGGCTTTCTTATCTCTCTTTGCTATTCTTTGGAACTCTGCATTCAGATGCTTGTATCTTTCCTTTTTCCCTTTTGATTTTTGCCTCTCTTCTTTTCACAGCTATTTGTAAGGCCTGCCCAGACAGCCATTTTGCTTTTTTGCATTTCTTTTCCATGGGGATGGTCTTGATCCCTGTCTCCTGTACAATGTCACCAATCTCAGTCCATAGTTCATCAGGCACTCTATCTATCAGATCTAGTCCCTTAAATCTATTTCTCAAACACAGGTCTGTCTCAGTCTCTGTGGGGCCTCTGGGTCCTGGTGTGAACAAGGTTTATTTGAGCCCTCTGAGCATCTCTGGTGGGAATGGGGTTTTATTCTAAACATGAATTTGCCCCTCCTACCATCTTACTGGGGCTTCTCCTTTGCCCTTGGACATGGGGTGTCTCCTCCAAGTTGGTCCAGTGCTGTGCAGCCGCTGCTTCAGCACCTACTGTCTTGTTGGGACTTCTCTGACCTTGGCTGTGGGATATCTCATGGCCGCTCCAGCACCGTGCTCCTACAGCTGTATATTTTAATTATAATTTATTGTAACAGGGCTGGTTTAGCAGTTCTAAGTTGTAAACAAGTACCAGGCTCTCCTTTGCCTTTTATTATTCAAAGTGCTTGGCTTCCATTCTCAAGATTGCTTCATGTTTCAAATGACTGCTGGAGTTCCGCTTGTCGTTTCTGTATTCCTGTTAGAAGTAGGTACATCTCTGTTTACAGAGCATGTGCATGTGCTAAGTCACTTCAGTTGTGTCCAACTCTTTGTGACCCTATGGAGCATAGTCCTCCAGGCTCCTCTGTCCATAGGATTCTCCAGGCTTTCCTCATAGCTCAGTTGGTAAAGAATCTGCCTGCAATGCAGGAGACCCCAGTTCAGTTCCTGGGTCAGGAAAATCTGCTGGAGAAAGGATAGGCTACCCATGCCAGTATTCTTGGGCTTTCCCTGTGGCTCAGCTGGGTACCTGGTTTCAATCCCTGGGTTGGGAAGATACCCTGGAGAAGGGAAAGGCCACCCATTCTGGTATTCTTCCCTAGAGAATTCCATGGACTGTGTAGAAGTCCATGAAGTTGCAAAGAGTTGGACATGACTGAGCAACTTTCACTTTTACCTCTAGAGGATCTTCCCAACCCAGGGATCGAACCTGTGTCTCATTATGTCTCCTGAATTGGCAGGCAGATTCTTTACCACTAGCACCACCTGGGAAGCCCATAGAATGCTTACCAGCTATTTTTACCCATCTAGGAAGTTTTCCCTGAATTACATCCAATAATGCCTCCCTAAGTTATCAGACCCATCTGGCTTCAAGGTGGGATATTTTATTTGGGTACTTTTCAGTCTGAAAAAGTGTTGAACTCTTCCCAAGTAAGAGAAGAATAGATTTTGAGGAAGCAACTAGGTAACCCTAACCCATTAACTAATGAGCAGAATGCTAAGTCGCTTCAGTCATGTCCATTTCTTTATGAACCTATGAACCATAGCCCACCAGGCTCCTCTGTCCATGAGATTCTCCAGGTAAGAAAACTGAAGTGGGTTGCCATGCCCTCCTCCAGGAGATCTTCCCAACCAAGGATCAAATCCACATCTCTTATGTCTTCTGCATTGACAGGTGGGTTCTTTACCACTAGCACCAACTGGGAAGTCCAACTAATGATCAGCCACACCTCCCAAATCTCATTTTGTAAAGTTGAGTTTGTACCCCAGCAAAGTGAGAGAGTAGATTAAGAAATAAAAATAGAACATAAGAACAATGAAACAGCAATGAAGGGAAATCTCAGAATGATAATGGTCTATCAGGTATACAGTGCTTTAAGAGATGGATGGACTATGGGAAGGAGATCTCTGAAGATAAAAGATCACTTGAAAGGAATTGTATGATTAAGAAAATGGAACAAATTTGAGACATGATAAAACATGATATTCAAACTGAAAGGAAAGGCAATATTTAATTCCAACAGTTTCAAGCAACTGCTGGAATATAAAAGAATTTATTTGTCTTGATGCTGTTAATTTCTAAGTGGCTCAGGTGTTATGGTATTTTCACATAGAAAATGAATATAATCCTAGCACTTATTTATAATAATTTAATAATGTTTAAATGGTTTTCAACTTTAGTCACTCCAAAGACTCATTGTGTAAGTATATAAACATATAAATATGAATTGTGTAAGAATTAGTTGTGGATGCAGAATGAATGTATGTATTAACAAAAAAGCCAGTATAAATGAAAATTATAGCACACAGACAATGGAAAATGGAAGGGCAGAGGAACTGTGAAAGAAATATAGGGTTACAAATATTTAAAATACTAAATATAAATCTAATATCAAATAGAAGAATCACAGCAAGCACTGAGAAAAGAAATGAAGAAGTTTAAAGCAAAGCTTTTTTGTTGCTATTTTAGTGAATCAATCAATACTTATTTGGAGTGTTTAAATCCAGAGACAGAGATGTAAGTACAATGCTTAGAGTTTTGAAGGTAACAGAAGGTAATTCAAGTTGCTCCTGGGGAGTGGGACTAAGGGTGTGAACAGTCTAGGGTGAGGAAGCATAGAAATTATGACAAGCCAAGCTGATTATTTGATTTATTCACACATGCATGCATCATTTAAGTAACTATCAATATTACAAAAATAAAAGCTACAAAACAGCAATACAGGAAGCCTTCACGTTTTGCTTAGGAGTCTTAGAAAGCACAAATCCCAGCAGGGAAGCAAGGGCTAGTTTCTAGTGCACCCTGGGCTTATTTCTGGTGCAGTGGGCACCACTAGCCGACTGGGCAGAGGCACAGCAGGAACCTGCTCCAGCCAAACATAAACCTGGCTCCAGAAAATTAACCTCTGGTGAAGCAGCTATACTGAATAGAGAAGGGAGGGAGCATAGCAATGTTCCTCTGCCAGCACTAAGCTCAACTTGACCTCTGTCCTCTCAGGTTGTTGCATAACTTAATTATACATGTAAATTTAGGTCCACCAGCTCTTTTAGCATACTCTCTCTCTCTCTGAGAGAGAGAGTATGCTAAAAGTCATCTAACCATGACTGATTTTTTTAAATGGAAAAAGTATAATTTCTGTGACCTGTAAAAGAGAAAACTAAATGTATGCAAACAGCCTTAATGACTATTACATTAGGAAGTGGGAAAGCAATTTTGATGAAAATTACCAGTAGAATGATAATTCAGAAAATCAAATGACTGATTAGAAAGACAAATAGTAATCACCTTCAAAGTGCAGCAGAAATATTCAAATGCATAAAGACAATAAAAATGACTATATATTTAAGACCAGAGATACTAGATCAAATGAAAGATGTAATATTTCTTATTGAACAGAAGAGGAAAAACAGTGAAGCTTTCTGGGTCTGAGGAAGGCCTTACTTAGCATTTGGAAAAACTAATTTAAAATACCTAGATAAAAACTAGTTGTTTTTTAAATTAATTTATTTATTTTAATTGGAGGCTAATTACTTTACAATATTTTAGTGATTTTTGCCATACATTGACATGAATTAGCCATGATTGTACATGTGTCCCCCAACCTGAACCCCCTTCCCACCTCCCTCCCCATCCCATCCCTCAGGGTCATCCCAGTGCACAAGCCCTGAGTGCCCTGTCTCATGCATTGAACCTGAACTGGTGACCTGTTCCACGTATGATGATATACATGTTTCAATGCTATTTTCTCAAAGGATCCCACCCTCGCCTTCTCCCACAGAGTCCAAAATCTGTTCTTTACATCTGTTTTGCTGTCTCACATATAGGGTCATTGTTACCATCTTTCTAAATTCCATACATATGCGTTAGTATACTAGTATTGGTGTTTTTCTTTCTGACTTACTTCACTCTGTATAATAGGCTCCAGTTGCATTCACCTCATTAGAAGTGATTCAAATGCATTCTTTCTTAATAGCTGAGTAATAGTCCATTGTGTATAGGTACCACAGCTTTCTTATCCATTTGTCTGCCAATGGACATCTAGGTTGCTTCCATGTCCTAGCTGTTGTAAACAGTGCTGTGATGAACACTGGGGTACACGTGTCTCTTTCAATTCTGGGTTCCTGGGTGTATATGCCCAGCAGTGGGATTGCTGGGTCGTATGGCAGTTCTATTTCCAGTTTTTTAAGGAATTTCCACACTATTTTCCATGGTGGCTGTACTAGTTTGCATTCCCACCAACAGTGTAAGAGGGTTCCCTTTTTTTCACACCCTCTCCAGCATTTATTGTTTGTAAACTTTTTGATAGCAGCCATTCTGACTGGCGTGAGATGGTACCTCATGGTTTTTATTTGCATCTCTCTGATAATGAGTGATGTTGAGCATCTTTTCATGTGTTTGTTAGCCATCTGTATGTCTTTTAAACCTCAAGAATAAAAAAAGAAGTCTGGGTATCCAGAAAGAGTATTTTCTAAAAATTTTCTTGAAATTGAAATATAACCTACATTAAAAAAAAAAGTTGTAGTTGAGTAACTCAGTGAATTTATCCCATGAGAGTACAGTTGTGTGACCACTACTCAGGCCAAAAAATGTAACATTTCCTGTAAAGACATCCCCATGTCATGCTCCTCCCCAAAGGTAAGCACTATTCTAAACTGTATACCTATAGGAGCTTTGCCTGAGTTTATACTTGGAGGTTCTCTGTCCTAACTGTTTTTCTATCATTAAGTTGTTGACATTTCAGCATGTTACTTTGTTGTATTTGCAGTAGATTCAGATTCATTGCTGTATATAATTTTATTGTGTGATTTAAATTTTTTTGTTTATTCTAGTGTTTAGAATGTTGATAGAGTAATTTCAAACTGTCTACTATTAACAATAATGATTCTAGAAACATTCTCATATATGATTTTGCTGCACACACACACATATTTCTTCTGGGTGTGAAATTGTGAAATTTGGTACTCTGCTATCATCTTTATTAGAGGTCATCTTTGATTGCCACGTTTGACATTGCAGTCCTCCTCCCTTTTTTTAGAACTCACATTCTCTGTGCTTTTTTTTTCTTCTTCTTAGCACTCACCTTTATCTAACAAATTATGCTTTATTCATTTATTCATTGTTTATGGTCTATAGTTTGTTCATTGAAACATAAGTTCTACTAAGACTGAGATTTATGCATTTTGTTAATGGTTGTTTTCCCATTATACAGAAGAGGTGCTCTAAATTTTTTGCTGAATAAATTATTTTTATATAATTGCTAGTGAGGCTCAATATAATTTTACATATTTAGGTCATATTTGTACTGTTTTCCTGTTCATTGCCTGTTTATAGCTTTTGCTGCTTCTATTTCAGTATTTTATATATGCATTTTGAAATATGAAAACTTTAATTTGCATCTGTTATATGTGTTGCAAAATTATTTCTAGTTTGCTATTGGTCTTTTGACTTTGTTTATGGTAATTTTTTAAACATATATTTTATTTCTACGTAGTATGTGTTACCTATTTTTTAATGCCTCTAGATTTTATGTCCAATTTAAAAAGGTCTTTCTCATTTCATATTATAAATAAGTCCACAGTGCTTTCTTTCTAGAACTATGATGCTTACTTTAAATCTTTCCTCCATCAGAATGTATTACAAGGAATGAGATAAGGACTAGCTTCAATTTTTTCCAACATGATTTATAGAATTATCCTTGTGTTCCCCAATAATCTGAGATGGAATCATCATCATAAAGTAAAGCTTGAATAACATTTTCTTTTTAACCTGTTTTGTGAGAACTGGACATGGAACAATAGACTGGTTCCAAATAGGAAAAGGAGTACGTCAAGGCTATATATTGTCACTCTGCTTATTTAACTTATAGGCGGAGTACATCATGAGAATCGCTGGGCTGGAAGAAGCAAAGACTGGAATCAAGATTGCCAGGAGAAATATCAATAACCTCAGATATGCAGATAACACCACCCTTATGGCAGAAAGTGAAGAGGAACTAAAAAGCCTCTTGATGGAAGTGAAAGAGGAGAGTGAAAAAGTTGGCTTAAAGCTCAACATTCAGAAAACAAAGATCATGGCCTCTGGTCCCATCACTTCATGGGAAATAGATGGGGAAACTGGAAACAGTGTCAGACTTTATTTTGGGGGGCTCCAAAATCACTGCAGATGGTGACTGCAGTCATGAAATTAAAAGACGCTTACTCCTTGGAAGGAAAGTTATGACCAACCTAGATAGCATATTGAAAAGCAGAGACATTACTTTGCCAACAAAGGTCCATCTAGTCAAGGCTATGGTTTTTCCAGTAGTCATGTATGGATGTGAGAGTTGGACTGTGAAGAAAGCTGAGCACCAAAGAACTAATGTTTTTGAACTGTGGTGTTGGAGAAGACTCTTGAGAGTCCCTTGGACTGCAAGGAGATCCAACCAATCCATTCTAAAGGAGATCAGGCCTGGGTGATCTTTGGAAGGAATGATGCTAAAGCTGAAACTCCAGTACTTTGGCCAACTCATGCAAAGAGTTGACTCATTGGAAAAGACTCTGATGCTGGGAAGGATTGGGGGCAAGAGGAGAAGGGGACGACAGAGCATGAGATGGCTGGATGGCATCACCAGCTTGATGGATGTGAGTCTGAGTGAACTCTGGGAGTTGGTGATGGACAGGGAGGTCTGGCGTGCTGCAGTTCATGGGGATGGCAAAGAGTCGGACATGACCGAGCAACTGAACTAAACTGAATTTATCTCTATTGCCCATATAGATATTTATTCATCTTTAGTATTAAAGTTTCAAAAATTATATATATATATGATAAAATTTAAAATTGTATAACCATTTATCCCTTTTATAGGATACCTTGAAGATTCTGTGAGTTGGATGCCAGCCAATGTGAATATTGCATTAAAGCTTGTTACTCAAATTTTTTGGTTCCTCAGTTCATATAAAATTTATGTTTACACTGTACTGTAATCTATTAAATGTGCAGTAGTATTTTCTCTAAAATAGAAATGTACATACTTTAATTAAAATATACTTTATTGCTAAAATTTGCTAACGATCATCTGAGCTTCCAGGGAGTCATGGTAGTAACATCAAAGATCACTGATCATAGATCATCCTTACACATATATTAATAATGAAAAGTTTGAAATATTAAAACCGCTACCAAAATGTGACACAGACACAAAGTGAACAAATGCTCTCGGAAAAGTGGTGCTGATAGCTTGACACAGTGTTGCCACAAACTTTCAATTTGGAAAAAGTGCACTATTTGTAAAGCACATGAAACATGAACAAATGTAACACTTAGATATAAATTTTACAAGTACTGCATCAGACCTACATTAAAAATCTTTTTAAAAAATCTATAAAGAAGCATAAAAGAGAATTTGAATAACTGAAAAAAAATTAAGCTTTTTGATAGGAAAATATAATCCCCTGGATATGTCACTTTTCGGTAAACTAATCTATGTATTCAACAGAATCCTAAACAACATACCATGGGGATTGCTTTGTTTGCATGCTTCCTCTTTGGAGTTTTTAATCTTAGGATTTGATTTTATATGCTATATATAAATAAACAAAGTTATAGTAAGTCCATATTGTGAAATATGTAAAGATAGCTAGGAAATTTTCTAAGAAAAAAGAAAATTAGGAAAATCTCATAAAGGCATAACTCATTTTATTGCACCTTGTTTCATTGTGCTTTACAAAGTGGGTAGCTGTTCCCTTCTCCCCACCCAGGGATCGAACCCAGGTCTCCCACATTTCAAGCAGATTCGCAATCAGCTGAGCTACCAGGGAAGCCTAAGAGTATTGGAGCGGGTAGCCTATCCCTTCTCCAGTGGATCTTCTCAACCCAGGAATCAAACTGGGGTCTCCTGCATTGTAGGTGGATTCTTTACCAGCTGAACAAGGTTTGTTAAAGTTCACTATATGCTAAACCCTTTATTAAGTTCTTTACATTAAGTCTGTATCAGTTACTATTATTTTGTCCCTTTAATATTTAATGCATCTTAGAATTCAATTAATCTATGATAGTAATATACCAATTTCCATTAACCTCAGATATTCTTTACTCCTCTTTTTCTTCTCTATTTTACCTCAAAGGAAGTGTGAAGTGAATTATTTGTTTTAGGTATCTGCATCTGGTAAGAAAGAAAACTGAGGCACCAGCAATTTTGGAAGCTTCCAAGGTCATATACTGAGTTACTGCAACTCTTAGGAGTAGAATTTACCATTTCCGAGATTACAAGCTGCTGTCTTGACAGAGCAAAATTTTGTATCTTTAGAAAAGAAAGAAGAATAAATTTGATATTTCAAAGAATCAGCCTCCATTAAATTTCTATATCCTGTGCAAAGACATTTATAATTAGAGGAAAATGTCCAAATATAATTTACTCCATAAGTTTTAATATTTATTTTAGTCCAAGAAGATTATATGTCTTTTTGTTGTTCTTACATAATCAGATTTTATATCCTTTATCAAACATGTGTTTGAGTTCAGATTCCATCACATAAGTATGGTTTTCATGTAAGTGCCCCACAAGAATGGAGCGATGGATTTCATATGTAACCCAGAGAAGATATTTAAAATAATCTCTTGGAATTTCTTGCTCTATCAGAAGTTCTTTCTTTGAGATGGGATTTAGATAAGCAAAGTTTGGGACAAAAATCAAAGAAAAAAGAAAATGGCAAATATTTGAGGAAATGAAATGAACTCTACTGATATAAAAGATTTCACTGAAAGAGTAATGCCAATCACTTATCTTTAACAAGCCAAACCTAGAAGCTGTCTTACAGAGAAAAATGTGATTTTGATGAAACTCCAAGAAGTGCTGTAAAATCTTTAAACATGATAAACATATTTTCCATTTGTCCTATAATTAATAAAATACAGAGTTTCCAACAAGAGGTTTCATTTTCCCCTCATTTTCTTATTTGGGGTATGTTGGGCAAACACAAGTTATTTTCTCCTGGAGATGAAGCTTCCAGGAACTTCTTCGTCTGTCTATGTATTAGAAAATATTTGTTTTGTAGAACTAATATTCTAGATACACTATCTAATATCCAGAGTGGAATAAGAAGGGAAATGAGGAGAAATTTGCCTGAACCAGGTGGACTCATGTCAAGGACCTGGTTTTATGTTCATAGTATTCATAAGAATTTTTTTTTTTTTTGCTTAAGTGCAGTAATTTATAAAGCCTATTTTTAATTCCCATTGTTGTTGCTTATTCACTAAGTTGTGTCCAACTCTTTTGCAATCCCATGGACTGTCGTCCACCAGGCTGGTCTGTTCATGGGATTTTCCAGGCAAGAATACTGGTGGGTTGTCATTTCCTTCTCCAGTGGATCAAACTTAGGTCTCCTGAATCTCCTGCATTGACAGTGGGATTCTTTACCATTAAGCCACCAGGGAAGCCCTTTTAATTCCCATGGTAAGGCTATATTAGAAATTGTTCACAATATTTCAACAAAATAAGTAGCTATAACTGTACAGTGTAATGGCTTACATAGAGCTTCTTGAGATACCTGTGATGAAGACAAGTTGTTATTTTTGATCCATTGTAAACCAATATTTCCCAAAATATAATAAACACAAATTACTATGAAAATGGTCATGTGGTTGGATGTTCAGCTCAGTCATTTAGTTGTGTCTGACTCGTTGTGACCCCATGGGCTGCAGCACACGGTCCCTGTCTATCACCAACTCCCGGAGTTTGCTCAGACTCACATCCATCGAGTTGGTGATGCCATACAACCATCTCATTTTCTGTCATCCCCTGCTCCTGCCCTCAATCTTTCCCAGCATCAGGTTCTTTTCAAATGAGTCGGTTCTTCGAATCAGGCGGCCAAAGTATTGAAGTTTCAGCTTCAGCATCAGTCCTTCCAATGAATATTCAGGACTGATTTCCTTTAGGATGGACTGGTTTGATCTCCTTGCAGTCCAAGGGACTCTCAAGAGTCTTCTCCAACATCACAGTTCAAATGCATCAATTCTTCAGTGCTCAGTTTTCTTTATAGTCACTCTCACATCCATATATGACTACTGAAAAAAACAGATTTGACTAGACAGCTTTTGTCAGCAAAGTATTGTCTCTGCTTTTTAATATGCTGTCTAGGTTGGTCATAGCTTTTCTTCCAAGGAATAAGTGTCTTTTAATTTCATGGCTGAGGTCACCATCTGCTTGGATGTTGCAGGTATGCTAAGTCACTTCAGTCATGTCTGACTGTTTGTGACCCTGTATACTGTAGCCTGCCAGGCTCCTCTGTCCATGGGATTCTCCAGACAAGAACTGGAGTGGGTTGCCATGACTTTGTCCAGGGAATCTTCCCTAACCAGGGATTGAATCTGAGTCTCTTATATCTCAATGTATTCGTAAGAGGGTTCCTTACTACTAGTGCCACCTGGGAAGCCCACTTGGATATTGTGACAATATCAAGTGGCTATAAAAGTTTTCAAATTCTTAAGGGTGATTTCTGCACTTATCTTGTTGTGGACATGCCCCCAATGATGGACTAGTCTTTGAATGTATAATCTTTGATATTCAGTTGCTTGGGTTCAAATTCCATTTCTGTTGTTTCATCTGTCTCAAGATCCTCTTCAAATTACTTAAATATAAAAATGAAAATAATTCTGTCAATAGTGAAAGTGAAAGTCGCTCAGCCATGTCCCACTCTTTGCAACCCCATGGACTATAGAGTTCATGAAATTCTCCAGGCCAGAATGCTATAGTGGGTAGCCTTTCCCTTCTCCAGGGGATCTTCCCAAGCCGGGGGTCAAACCCAGCTCTCCTGCACTGCAGGCAGATTCTTTACCAGCTGAGCCACAAGGGAAGCCCAAGAATACTGGAGTGGATAGCCTATCCCTTCTCCAGTGGATCTTCCTGACCCAGGAATTGAACTGGGGTCTCCTGCATTGCAGGCAGATTCTTTACCAACTGAGCTACCTTGTTCAAACTTTGCATGAGAACTTAATGAGATACTATTAACTTAATAGTATTTAATAGATACTATTAATTTGACACTATTTATTTAATAGTGATACTATTACTAAGTTAGGTTGCTGCAAAAGTACTTGCAATTTTGGACCCTGAATTTTAAATCATTATAACTAGGCTCAAACATATCTTTACTAATCAATATAAGAGCCATTAAAATCAACACATTTTTGCCAATGAGAAATGTTTGTTTATTCCTATAGTGTAAAAATTTGTGCCTTGGGGTTGAATGAACTCTTGGAAAGCATTTTCTGCATCCTGCTGATTGTGGAAGTATTTTCTCTGCAAAAAGTTGTCCAGACACTTGAAGAAGTGGTAATTACTCGGCAAGAGGTCAGGTGAATATGGTGGATGAGGCAAAACTTTGTAGCCCAATTTCTTCAACTTTTCAAGTGTTGGTTGTGTGACGTGTGGTCAGGCATTACTGTGGAGAAGAATTGGGCCCTCTGTGTTGACCAATGTTGGCTGCAGGCATTGCCATTTTTGGTGTATCTCACTGATTTGCTGAGCATACTTCTCAGACATAATGTTTTCACCAGGATTCAGAAAGCTGTAGTGGATCAGACTGGCATCAGACCACCAAACAGTGACTATGACCTTTTGTGTATGTGTGTGTATGTGCAAGTTTGTCTTTGGGAAATGCTTTGGAGCTTCTTCTCAATCTAGCCACTGAGTTGGTTGTCACTGGTTGTCACATAAGAATCCATTTATTGTGGCATGTCACAATCTAATCAAGAAATGGTTCATTGTTGCGGTGTAGAATCAGAGAAGACAACACTTCAAAACGACACTTTTTTTTTTTTTTTTTTGATTTGTGGTCAGCTCATAAGGTACCCATTTATTGAGCTTTTCCATCTTTCCAATTTAGAACGGTTGACACTGAGTTCTTTGGAGACTTTTCTTTAGTTGTAAGAGGATCTGCTTCAGTGATACTCTCAGTTGGTCAGCGTCACCTTCCGATGGCTGGCTGCTATGCTCCTCATCTTCAAGGCTCTGGCTCTCCTTTGCAAAACTCCTTGAATCACCATCACACTGTATGTCTTTTAGCTGTTCCTGGGCCAAATGTGCTGTTGATACTGTGAGTTGTCCCCACTGCTTTAAGCCCCATTTTGACCTCGAATAAGAAAACCACTCGAATTTGTTTTTTGGCTAACATCATTTCCATAGTCTAAAATAAATATAAAATAAAAAGCAAATAATGTCATCAGCAAAAAAAAAAAAAACCATAAAACAAGAAATGCACATTAAAACGATGTGCAACATAACCATATTTATTTAAGAATATATTCCAATGAAGGGAAGTTCAGTCATGTCCACTCTTTACGACCTCATGGACTGCAGCCCACCAGGCTCCTCTGTCCATGGAAATTTCCAGGCAAGAACACTGGAGTGGATTGCCATTTCCTTCTCTGATATCAAATGGCAAATTTCAACAATGCATGAACTACAACCTAAATATGTGTGACACATTGGGAAAAATACCTAACACACACTACTGTGTCAGTAAAGGCATGTCACCGTAATCATAGCACGTAGATTCACAACTTACAATGTACTTTCGTACATATCATTTTATTTATCCTTCCCAAAATCACTGTGGGGATTATGATTATCCTTTATTGCACGATTGAGAAAACCAAGGGTCAAGTATTTAAGTGGTCACTCAAGTGTTTAAAAGTTTGCACAGCTGGTAAGTGATAAAACCAGAAGTTAAATTTGATTCTAGTTCTCTCTTAGCCCATCTTCCCTTGAAGGCATGTGAAAAACTACACGAAGTGGTTTTCTTCATACAAAACAAGACTGCTGGCTTCCTGAGACTATTGGACTCATTACACAGCTTGACAAAAAGCAGGACCATCCTAGTAATACTGAGATCTCTTGAGTTAGTGGATGGACTGGCTTACCTTTTCAACTTGAACATGTCCAAATGATATGAAGGTTTATTTGTTTGAGGTTTTGTATATTTTATTTCTTACAACTCCAAAGAAATGTTTACTTCTTCCTGTGATTAAATGGTGTATATGAATTTTCAGAGAGTAAGATGCATGAGAAATTGATATGGGGCATGGGATGTTAGTAATTACGATCTCTGTTTAATTCAGGGACAAAGGAAGGCACTGAACTCAAGATGTGTTAAAAGAATAAAATTTCCCTGTGTCAGAAGATTAAAAAGGGAGTTAAAAAAAGAAAATACTGCAGTTGCATTTTCTTCAATAATGCCTTCAGGGAAGCTTACATTCAGAAAAGAAAACTCTTCAATTATACTGCAGCACAAAATGAGCTTAGTGTAAACAAACCTTTGTCCACTACACTAAATAGGCAATGAACATCTTATTAGCTATTTTAAAAAGCAAGCAATAAAATGAGTTTAAAAACTGTGATATAAAGTAATGTGGATGAATGTAAACCCACAGCATTCAAACTTATGTCTCAGAGCTTCACTGCGTACATCAGACCTTTACAAGAATGAGTCCTTTCAGAAGAAACACCCTTCTGTCAAAAGTTTTAAGTAAACGAAATAACTCAACCATACTTGTTTAGGAGCAGCCCTGTGCTCTCAAAATTCTGGGCTGAGGTCAGGAGTACTATAACAACCATGATGAAATGTGAGATTCCATTGTGCCCTAGACTCTTGTTTATTGCACATAAAGGACTTTGCACTGGATAAATATACAGAGTTTCAGGCATTGCACTGTTAGTGGCCAAAAACCAAATAACCTTTAGTTGGTAAATAAAGCTGATCCAGACCTAACAGGCAGAGACTGAGAGCTAACTGCCATGAACATGGTGGAAACTATTTTATTAAAGCTAAAGGGAGATTGCTATGGTGGATACAATATTGCCTGCAATCTACTTAAATATTCTCTTTGCTATGCATTCTCAATAGGTGATCCAAAATTTTGAAGCCAGAATAAAAGCATGGGTTTATATGAGAAGTAAGAATTCTAGTTAAGAAGAAATCTATGATTAATTTGAATTCCCTCAGAAGTAGACCCTGAGGCTAGGGTTTGAGAAGTAGTAGGTTATTTGGAGAGGCAGGAAAGGAAAGGCAGAAAATAAAATAGTACTTTGCCACTGGGGTAAAATGGAAGCTAATCCTAGACAGGAATGCCAGGAACCTATAGGACAGATGCCTCAGCCCTGAAGCCTTGAAGCTGGAGGAGTTGTATATGAATCTATTATCTATTGGTTGGGGACTGGAGTTTACATGTTAACACAACTGATTCAATGTGTTGGAAACTTCATGCAATTAGATGTTTCTGTAGAACCTTAAAATGGTGAGGCTTCAGGGTATATAGCTGGTGCATCAGCTACAATTTATGAAGCCAGTTTTTTTTTTTTGGGGGGGTGGTGGGGGATTTTATAGCAATTAGTGCTATATCCTTAGGAATTTACACACACATATACAGGCATACACACACATTTGACTTAGGGATTATCTTCACTTACTTTTTTTCTTGATTGTTTTTTACTGAAGTACAGTTGATTTATAATGTTGTGTTAATTATTGCTATACAGTAAAGTGATATGTGTATATATATATATATATACACATTATTTTTTATATTCTTTTCCATTATGGTTTATCATAGGATATTAAATATAGTTGTCTGTGCTATACAGTAAGACCTTGTTTTTCTGCCATTCCATATTAAACATACAGGTGGGACAGCAGACTGAGGCTCGGGATAATAAAGTGGAAAAAACAAATTCTTTGGAACTAGATAGGCCAAGGTTCAGATCCTAGCCTTACCAGCCAAGTGAATTTGAGCAAGTAATTTAATGTGTTTCATCTCCATTTTAATTATTGTTCAAATGGGTAAATAATATGCATTTAGAAGAATTGTTATTAAATAGAGTTTAAGTTCCTGGCAGGATTTGAAAGCTTGGACTATAGCAGTATGTCAATGGAGATTATTTATGATGACCAACATCTTTCCCAGGCCAACCATCACCACCACGATCAGTAACATCACCATCATATCACCATTGTCATTATCTTCATTGTTATTTGCCCTTGAACAAAGAACTTGGAGCTTTCTCTGCAAAAAAGTATTATCCACGTTATGTATATTATCTGCTGGCCTGCATGGATGTCCAGCAAGTCCATAGTGAGGTCATATGGGTCCATATGCCAGCTGCTGAAGGGTGATCTTCCGGCCCCTCTTCTCAGCCACTGCCCTGTTGGGCTCCGTCTGGTACGTGTGCTTGATGAAGCATAGCACGTGCTTCTGGTTCATGCAGACAGCCGCATGGATGTGCATGTACACCTTTCTCACATTATAGAAGTCTTAGTGGGGGTTACTCTTCAACTCTTTGAACTCAAACATTTCATTTAACATCTCATGAAGGCTGAACTTGGATTCCAGAAAGTTCAGTCACGAGTGACGATACGTCTTCATGAAGCCATCCATGATGAGAGCCAGGATGTGGCTCATGTCTACTGTGTATGTCTCCAGGTCAGGGTAGGGTAGGCTGTGGGTTCCCAGCACTCCAACATCTTCTTGTTGTCATACACATAGAGGATGCCCAGGTGCATGTAGACCGAGTAGCCCAGGTTGGAGGGAGCATCCCCCAGGCAGTAAGGGCCTTCCTCGGGCAGAGGGGGAGGGTGGCCCAGATAATCATGATGGTGTGATCACTCACCTAGAGCCAGACATCTTGAATTGTAGAGTCAAGTGGGCCTTCTGAAGCATCACTATGAAGAAAGCTAGTGGAGGTGATGGAATTCCAGTTGAGCTATTTCAAGATGATGCTGTGAAAGTGCTGCATTCAATATGCCAGCAAATTTGGAAAACTCATCAGGAGCCACAGGACTGGAAAAGGTCAGTTTTCATTCCAATCTCTAAGAAAGGCAACTCCAAAGATTGCTCAAACTACCACACAATTGTACTCATCTCACATGCTAGTAAAGTAATGCTCAAAACTCTCCAAGCCAGGCTTCAACAATATGTGAACTGTGAACTTCCATATGTTCAAGCTGGATTTAGAAAAAGCAGAGGAACCAGAGATCAAATCGCCAACATCTGCTGCATCATCAAAAAAGCAAGAGAGTTCCAGAAAAACATTCATTTCTGCTTTATTGACTATACCAAAGCCTTGACTGTGTCTTGCTGCTGCTGCTGCTAAGTCACTTCAGTCGTGTCCTAGTCTGTGCAACCCCATAGACGGCAGCCCACCAGATTCTCCAGGAAAGAACACTGGAGCGGGTTTCCATTTCCTTCTCCAATGCATGAAAGTAAAAAGTGAAAGTGAAGTCATGTCGTCTCTTCGCGACCCCATGGACTGTAGCCTACCAGGCTCCTCTGTCCATGGGATTTTCCAGGCAAGAGTACTGGAGGGGGTTGAAATTGCCTTCTCCATTTGACTGTGTGGATCACAATATACTGTGGAAAATTCTGAAACAGATGGGAATACCACACCACCTGACCTGCCTCTTGAGAAATCTGCTTGCAGGTCAAGAAGCAACAGTTAGGACTGGACATGGAACAACAGACTGGTTCCAAACAGGAAAAGGACTATGTCAAGGCTGTTTATTGTCACTGTCTTTATTTAACTTATATGCAGACTATATCTTGAGAAATACTGGACTGGATGAAGCACAAGCTGGAATGAAGATTGCTGGGAGAAATATACCTCAGATATGCAGATGACACCACCCTTATGGCATAAAGTGAAGAGGAACTAAAGAGCCTCTTGGTGAAAGTGAAAGAAGAGAGTGAAAAAGTTGGCTTAAAACTCAACATTCAGAAAGCAAAGATCTTGGCATCCATCCCATCACTTCATGGCAGACAGATGCAGAAACAGTGGAAACAGTGCCTGACTTTTTTTTTTTTTTTTGCCTCCAAAATCACTGCAGATAGTGACTGCAGCCATGAAATTAAAAGATGCTTACTCTTTGGAAGAAAAATTATGACTAACCTAGACAGCATACTAAAAAGCAGAGACATTACTTTGCCAACAAAGGTCTGTCTAGTCAAGGCTATGGTTTTTCCAGTAGTCATGTATGGATATGAGAGTTGGACTATAAAGAAAGTTGAGCACTGAAGAATTGATGCTTTTGAACTGTGGTGCTGGAGAAGACTCTTGAGAGTCCCTTGGATTGGGAGGAGATCCAACCAGTCCATCCTAAAGGAAATCAGTCCTGAGTGCTCTTTGGAAGGAATGATGTTGAAGCTGAAACTCCAGTACTTTGGCCACCTGGTGTGAAGACATGACTCATTTGAAAATACCCTGATGCTGGGAAAGATTGAGGGTGGGAAGAGAAGGGGATGACAGAGGATGAGATGGTTGGATGGCATCACCAACTCAATGGAGATGAGTTTGAGTAAACTGCAGGAGTGGATGATGGACAGGGCAGTCTGGTGTGCTGCTGTCCATGGGGTTGCAAAGAGTTGGACATGACTAAGTGTCTGAACTGATATATTATAATTTATATATATATATATATATAAAATGCATGTATACGCATATAAGAGTTTCCCATGTGGTGCTAGTGGTGAAAAAACCTTCTGCCATTGCAGGAGATGTAACAGATATGGGTTTAATCCCTGGGTCAGGAAGATCCCCTGGAGAAGGGCATTGCAACCCACTCTAGTATTCTTGCCTGAAGAATCCCCTTATCTCTTTCTATGTAATGGGAGGAAAATAAGAACAATTTTCAATCTGAAAAAAGTCTGTGAGAAGGACTCAAGACTCCTCTGCAATGAAATGTGTTATATTTTTATTGCACTTAGCATTGGGTGTACAGCTGCTTTTGTTAGAACACTTAGACAGGTACTAATTAACAGACACTAACAGCTTCAAGGGAAAAGAATCATGTAAATACTTATTTAGAAAATATTTAAAGTAGTCATTACAGAGATTCTCCAAATTATCACATATTTTATGGCAATCTATTTTCTAAAATGAATCAAAGGACTAAGCCACTTTGTTAAATGCCATTTAGTAACGCCTTCGTACAACTGGCTACACCATTATGTGGCTCCAGATACAGGTTTAACACAGTAAATTCTTCTCCTCTCTTCTGAAAATTATACCATTGAAGAAAATACTAGTCACTCACATAAATTAACTATGCTAACTGACTGAGTTTACACACAGGAAGATTTCAGATCATTTAGGTTGGCAAAGCACAGTGACCTAAATGTATTGTTGAAGAGGTCACTTTTGGTTTGACATCTCAGCAAATGCTCCACCTTAACTGAAAAATCCAGTGATCCTGATAATGAAAACTAAATTTTCTGCTTTATTGATCTTATCTTGCTCCATGATTTTAAACATCATGGGTGTGCTGAAAATTTATTCATCATTAGTCCTGACTGGACTGATTTATCCAAATTGTGACTCGCGCATCTGATTTGTGCTCATGCACACTCAGTCACGTCTGACTCTTTGCTACCCCGTGGACTATAGCCCACCAGATTCCTCTGTCCATGGCATTTTCCAGGCAAGAACACTGGAGTGGGTTGCCATTTACAACTCCAAGGGATCTCCTGACCCATGGATTAAATCCACATTTCTTGTGGCTCCTGAATTGGCAGGCAAATTCTTGACCTCTGTGGCATCTGAGAAGCCTTCATTTGTCCAAATATCTCCCTTCAGCTTTATCAGGATGACCTATATCATGTAATCTGAAACAGTGGAGTTTATTTCATCTCTTCTAATGCCAACTCACTCCTTGAAGCAAATCTTGGGAAGTCATCTTTGATGCTTCTCTTTCCCTCTCTCTTCATTTCCAGTTGATTAACTGCAAGTTCTAAAGGCTTTGGCTTTAACTTTTTTCGTGACCCATCTCAGAAGCTGCTTATACTACTGTAGTGGGATAGGTGACCCCTATTCATAAACAGCATTCATGTAAAATAGGGTTGATTTCCATGTCATATTGCTGTTGGATCCCAGTCACCAATAATACTGCTGCTGCTGTTTCTGCTAAGTTGCTTCAGTTGTGTCCGACTCTGTGACCCCATAGACGGCAGGCTCCCCCATCCCTGGGGTTCTCCAGCCAAGAATACTGGAGTGGGTTGCCATTTCCTTCTCCAATGCATGAAAGTGAAAAGTGAAAGTGAAGTCTCTCAGTTGTGTCCGACTCTTAGCGACCCCATGGACTGCAGCCCACCAGGCTCCTCCGCCCATGGGATTTTCCAGGCAAGAGTACTGGAGTGGGGTGCCATTGCCTTCTCCGCCGATAATACTAGTGCTTCCCTAATCATGTGACTTGGAAGATCCTCTCCCAGTTTGATTTCCGTGTCCATTAGATCCCTGTGAGCTAGTCAAGAATACAATGAACAGTGAGAAATCTGAATTTCTACTACTGCTTCTGTCTCCATGACTTTCATAATTTTTCACTTCACTAACTCGCATCCCTATAAGAGTGGCTTATTGCTATTTTAGCAGGTACAATGTGTATTCTCTCCTGTCGTCTGCATTTGATGATTCATTACTTATTTTGTTATTGTTGCTGCCTTAGTATTTTATGTACTCAGGATTTCAAACCCAAACTTTCCTAAAATTGTGTACATTTACTCTTACTGGATTCAATCTCTTTAGATTTTGATAGAATTGCAATAGAATTTAATAGATCTTTAGTGGAATCTGTTATATAATACATTTTCTTTCAAAAATTTCTCCCAAAGATTTCTGACCTGCTATGTAGTAACTGAATTGAATTTTCCTTTATTATCATCCTGGGGATTACTCTGACTTCCATCTTGTGATGCATTCTCAATTTATTGTGTTATCTCCATTTTCCTTATAATTTTTGTTGTTAAATTCCCAGGTTTTGTTCTTTTACTGCTTCTTGAAAAATAATGCATCAGAAGTAAAATTGTAAGAGATTGGCATGAAATTTTGTTTGAAAACTAATTTTTTTTTAGAAGTTTGAAGCCTTGCTCCATGGTGTTCTAGGTTAAAATTAATACCATTGAAAAGCTCTATATTTTTATATAAGAAATGTTTCATTTGTTTGACCTCTATCTGCAAGCTAGTAGCATCTTCTATTTGTCTTCAGTGCTTTGAAATTTCATAATGATATAGGTTGTTTCATCTACATATGATTCCCTAGACTCTTTAAATCTAGGAGCTCATGTCTTTTATTTTTGTGAAAATTTCTTGACTAACTTCATTGATGATTTCCTCCTCTACTTTCCTTTTATCCACTTTCTAGAATATATATTTTAATGCTGTTGTCATCTCTCATAGTTTATTCATTTTAGATTAATATCCAAAATGTCATTAAATGTCATCCCCCCCCCCAAATTTTTTTTACTCTTACTTCAGTAGGTTTATGTGTTGCAGGGGATGAACAGAAGTTCAGTGTCTATATTCCATCCATCTTCTTGATTTGGGCAAATTGAATTTCTTAATTGGTTTTCTGTAATCTTTATGTAAATGTCACTAGTGTTTCATTCAAAATGTTTAATATAGTTTTTGATGTTGTTGAGTTTATATCCATTGTCTTGCTATGATTTTTTCTATTTTTGTACTCTGATCTTTTCCTCCCTTTTCTGCCTACTTTTGAATTAACTAAATAATTTTTAGTGTTTCTTTTATTGCTCAGTTTGGTTTTTAGCTCTTCTTCTTTGCATTATTTTGTTAATGGACTCTTGGAGTTGTGATGCATACTTAACAAACTTTTATGAGTTAATATTGTAACACTTCTTGTAAAAAGTGCTACTATTTTTGTATAAACCATAAATTAACTTCCAAAAGAATTGAATAAATGAAAGAAAATATAATCTTTCACTTTTACCCACATATTTACCATTAAATTGCTTTTTTTAAGATTTATATTTCTCTCTGGTATTATTATCTTGTGTGTTGTTAGTTATTTCAATTGTGTCCAATTCTTTTTGACCCCATGGACTATAGCCCTGCCACGTTCCTCTGTCCATGGAATTCTCCAGGCAAGAATACTGAAGTGGGTTGGTTGCATTCCTTTCTCAAGGGGATCTTCCCAACCCAGGTCTCCCACATTGCAGGCAGATTCTTTACCTTAGGCTAACACATTTTTCTTGTAGCACTTTAAACACAATGCTCTGGACTCCCATTGCTTTTCATACAAAATTGTTCTTATATTTGTTCCCTTGTAAGCAATAGGTATACCCAACCAATTTTAATATTTAAATTTTTTCCTGTTGCTTTACATAAGTTTGACTGTGAGGTGGCCAGTTGTGTTTATTGTTTTGTTTTGTTATTATGTTTAATCTGCTTAGAGTTCTCTGACCTTCCTGTATCATTGGATTGAAGAAATTACTTCTGTCACATCGTATCTCTTTTCTCTCTCAACTAGCAGTGTCCTGAAAGAAAATGTCAATACTGAGTGTGGGTCTCACCCAGTGCACTTCTGTTCTTTCAAAGGTAATACCTTCTCTAGGTTGTCCTGCTTATATATAAAGAGATATATTATAAAAAATATTGACTCACAGAATTATGGAGGATGAGAACTCCCAAGATTTTCAGTCAGGAAGCTGGAGATCTGCCAGAGCCTAAGGCATAATTTCAGTTTACATCCTAAGGTCTTACTCCTGAGAATCAAGAAAGGCAATGGTGTAAACTGTGGTCTGAAAGTCAGCAGGCTCAAGACCCAAAAGTATCAGATGTTTCACTTTCAGTCTGAAGGTAGGAAAAGACTGATGTCCCAGCTCAAGGCAGTCAAGCAAGATGAATCCTTTTTACTGAATATTTTTATTCAATTCAGAATTTCAGTTGGTTGGATGAACTAACTCACATTGGTCAGGCAAAATGCTTTACACGATCTATATATTCAAATGTTAATGTCATCTAGAAACACCCTCAAAAATGTACCCACAATCATGTTTGACCAAATGTGTGTGGCCTTCGTGGCCCAGTCAAGTTAACACATAAAATTAACCATCACTCTCCCTATGTGGAATGTGAAGTCAAGTGGGCCTTAGGAAGAATCACAATGAACAAAGCTAATGGAGGTGATGGAATTCCAGTTGAGCTATTTCAAATTCTCAGAGATGATGCTGTGAAAGTGTTGCACTCAGTATTCCAGCAAATTTGGAAACTCAGCAGTGTCACAGGACTGGAGAAGTCCATTTTCATTCCAGTCCCAAAGAAAGGCAATGTCAAAAAATGTTCAAATACTGAACAACTGTACTCATCTCACATGCTAGCAAAGTAATGTTCAAAATTCTCCAAGCCATGTTTCAACAGTCTGTGAACAGAGAACTTCCAGATGTTCAAGTTGGATTTAGAAAAGGCAAAAGAACCAGAGATCAAATTGCCAACATCATTTGGATCATAGAAAAAGCAAGAGAGTTCCAGAAAAAAAATCCACTTCTGCTTTATTGACTATGCCAAAGCCTTTTACTGTGTGGATCACAACAAACTGTGGAAAATTCTCAAAGAAATGGGAATACCAGACCACCTTACCTGCCTCTTGAGAAACCTATATGCAGGTCAAGAAGCAACAAGTAGAACTGGACATGAAACAATAGGTTGGTTCCAAATTGGAAAGGAGTACATCAAGGCTGCATATTGTCACCCTGCTTATTTAACTTACATGCAGAGTACATCATGTGAAATGCTGGGCTGGATGAAGCACAAGCTGGAATCAAGATTGCCAGGAGAAATATCAGTAACCACAGATATGCAGATGACACCACTTTTATGGCATAAAGTGAAGAGGAACTAAAGAGCCTCTTGATGAAAGTGAAAGAGGAGAGTGAAAAAGTCGGCTTAAAATTCAACATTCAAAAAACGAAGATCATGGCATCCAGTCCCATCACTTCATGGCAAATAGATGGGGAAGCAATAGAAACAGTGACAGATTTATTTTCTTGGGTTCCAAAATCACTGCAGATGGTGACTGCAGCCATGAAATTAAAAGACCCTTGCTCCTTAGAAGAAAAGCTATGACCAACCTAGAAAGCATATTAAAAAGCAGAGACATCATTTTGCTGACAAAAGTCCGTCTAGTCGGAGCTATGGTTTTTCTGGTAATCATGTATGGATGTGAGAGTTGGACCATAAAGAAGGCTGAACACCAAAGAATTGATGCTTTTGAACTGTGGTGTTGGAATAGACCATTTAGGATCCCTTGGACTGCAAGAAGATCAAACCAGTCAATCGTAATGAAAATCAACCCCAAATATTCACTTTAAGGACTGATGCTGAAGTTGAAGCTCCAATACTTTGGCCACCTGATGTGAAGAACTGACTCACTTGAAAAAACCCTGATGCTGGGAAAGATTGAAGGCAGGAGGAGAAGAGGATAACAGAGGATGAGATGGTTGGATAGCATCAATGACTCTACGGAGGTGAGTTTGAGCAAGTTCTGGGGGTTGATGATGGACATCAAACCCTGTGTGCTGCGGTTCACAGGGTTGCAAAGAGTTGGACATGACTGAGCGACTGAAATGAATTCTCTATGTAGGGCTTCCCAGGTGGCACTGAGTGGTTAAGAATCCATTTACCAGTGGAGCCAACTCAAGAAATGCAGGTTTGATCCCTGGATCAGGAAAATCCCCTGAAGTAGAAAATGGCAACTCAATCCAGTATTCTTGCCTGGAGAATTACACAAACAGAGGAGCCTTGTGGGCCACCGTCCATGGGGCTGCAGAGAGTTGGACAGGACTGAAAACCTCACAGTCACTGTCAGGCTGTAAGTAGATTAGAGTTCAGTGAAAGAAGAATTTCGCAGTTATTTTTGCTGTTTTCCCTCAGATATAAACCTGTCACTCTTTAAAAGACTCAGTATATTTTTGTGTGGACAAATCATGAGTGGAATTCAGCAGGGCAGGTCTATACAAGTGATGATGACTTTCCTCAAAATATAGCTATATTTAGGCAAAGCCTCATCTGGTGGTTCAGATGGGGAAGAATGCCTGCAATGTGAGAGACCTGGATTCTGTGCCTGGGTAGGGAGGACCCGCTGGAGGAGGGATATGTTTACCCCCTCCAAGATTCTTGCCTGGAGAATGCCATGGCCAGAGGAGCCTAGCAGGCTACATGCAGCCCATGGGGTCGAGAAGAGTTGGACACGACTGAGGGATTTTAAGTTTTAAGCAAAGTCTTAAAAAGAGGGGTCCAGGCATTATGCTATTTATTTATAGTTTATGTTTATTTATATTGTGTCATAAAGGTAGAAATAATACTCACTTACAAATTAAAGAGAAATGAGAGGGTTTGTGGGTTGCAGGTATACCTCAGTCAGGGCTGTGGCACCACATCTCTGTCAGTCTCTTGGTTGTTTATCTCACTCACTGTATCAGCATTGTTCTCAGGATAGCTTTTTTTATAGACTCATGATGGCCAAGGGCTTCCCTTGTGGCTCAGCAGGTGAAGAATCTGCCTGCAATATGGGAGACCTGGGTTTGATCCTTGGGTTGGGAAGATCCCCTGGAGAAGGGAAAGGCTACCCACTCCAGTATTCTGGCCTGGAGAATTCCATGGACCATAATGGCATTGCAAAGAGTTGGACATGACTGAGTGACTTTCACTTTTATGATGGCTAAAGAAATTTCAGTCTTCGTATCTACTCTCCAAAAGAGCAAAAATTGTGTCATGATTCTCCTATAAAGTCTTTATAACTGTGCCAATTAAGTTTTCCCTTAGCTAACTTTTTAACTATGATAATACACATAGAGAATTGATTTTGAAAGTGAAAGTGAAGTCACTCAGTCATGTCCGACTCTTTGTGACCTCATGGACTGTAGCCCACCAGGCTTCTCTGTCCATGGGATTTTCCAGGCAAGAATACCAGAGTGGGTTTCCATTTCCTTCTCCAGAGGATCTCCCCAACTCAGGAATTGAACCCTGTTCACCTGTATTGTGAGCAGACGCTTTACTCTCTAAGCCACCAGGGAAGCCTCAGAATTGATTTTAGCACTTGATATATTATTCACAAATGTTTATCAGCTGGTATTGAAACAGTTAATTCCTATGGAGATTGATAAGAAGTCTGGGGTCTACAAGGAGGAGAAAGGGGTCTGGGGCTCTCAAGAAGGAGACAGTGGTATGGAATTCTCAAGGAGCAGAGTACAAATGTCTTTTTTTTTTTTTTCCTCTACATTCCTTAGTCTTAGTCACATAAAACGCTTTTTACTTTAAGCCCGGAACTGATGATTACGCAAAAACAACTCAATTTAAAGTCTATACTAGGGATTATATAACAACAATATATCCTGCTTGAGGACAGTTTCTTCTTCCTGAAAACCTTTTGACTAATCCTGATATCTTAGAATGTATATTATGGGATTGGGTCTGGTAAGATCTTTCTATTGTTAAATTCTAATCCTGTTACCTTAAAATGTAAATTGTGGGAGTGGGTTTGGTAAAATTTTTACAACCTTGAGACATTATTTTGATTTATTGTAATAACTAGTTAAAAAAAGTAGCTTAGGCTAGCAAGGGGGGCACTCTTTGTCCCCCTTCTGATGTCTGTGTCAGAAGCTTTCTCTGTCCCTTTTTTCACTTTAATAAAATTCTGCTACACAAAAGCTCTTGAGTAATCAAGCCTGGTCCCTGATCCCAAAGCTAAATTTTCTTCAGGGACCACGAATCTGACACCATTCACTGTAAACCATCAGTACCCTGTTTCTTCTCCTTCTAACTCCTTCTGTATTTCAGATGACACATGTTATACTATGTTCCCACAGTAGGGTAAAAGGTGATTTTGATTAGTCCTGTCTGGTACCTGACATTCCAGGGTGAGGAAAATTTACCTCTTTTCTCTCTGCCAGAGTGATTTGTGGAAACATAACCAATTGGTGGTAACAATGGTGGTAGCAATAATGGTAATCAGTCTCATTTGTTGAGTGAATGATTACTTACCAAGTGCTTTCCTTCATGTGATCTTATGTAACCCCTAAAGCAATTACAATTAAATGAATCTCCCTTGGTTGTCTGGAAGACATTTTGGAACCTATTTGTGGAAATGCCGGGATTGTAGCTCTCAGATCACATGTAGACAGTTGCTTATTCTCCATGTCTATACAAACAGCTTTGCTTGAGACTCCAGTGAACATTAGAAGCCCAAAAGCTGTCTGTGATTGTCTCAGAATCACCTCACTCTCTGATTGGCTACTCTGCATTAGATTTTGTCTAAAGAATGATGTGGACTTTCCTGCTTTCTTTATGAAAGTTCAGTCCTGTACTATCTTCCAAATTTAAGGTAAATTGCAGCTCAGACATTTGGCCTTCAGTTGAAGCTAATGTGAGCTCATTTTTTGATATATGAATAAGAAAAAATAACTATATTTATCTCAGGTTAAAGCATATTCATAGATACTATCTTACTTGATCGTCACAATTCCATCAGATAGGAGGGAGTAAGTGGATTAAATATTTCTTAACTGCATAGTATGTGCCAGACACCAGACATTAAAAGATAGATACAATATAATAACTCTATAACACTCATATAGTCTTCATGCCAAATGTGTGACATGAATTATTGATCAAGGCTTTAGAAATGAGGAATTTAAGGCTCAGAGAGGTTAAGTGATTTTCCCAATAGTATGTACCTAAAAACAACTGGAACCAAATCTCAGTTTGAGTCTTCTGACTCCAAAGTCCTGTGGCTTTCTCATGATCACAATTGCTGCCTCAAACACTAATGATACATGTTAGAAATAAATTTCTTTGGCTTTCTCTGTCTGTTGGCATTTTAAAATAGACTCAGAGAATCATTTATTTTCTCCTTTTTAATGTGTGTGGGTGTTGTGTTTATATGGAAAGTCTTTCTCCATTTATATGTGCTTCTATTTGCAGAGTCATAGTCTAGACGGCCACAGCTGCAAGTATTCACTGGTGGGCTGTTATGATGATATTTGTTGTTTCTCACTAATATCATAAATGAGTGTAAGGCTTGATAGTTTTAAGTGACAGAAAAATATTTTTATAGGTATAACAGGCACCCATGTCTTTGTAATTAAGCTTGCCTGAAAGAAGACCAAATGCATCAACTTATTTATGCCTCTTATTGTGCAGCCTCTTTTCATGTTATTTTATTAGCATAAAGAGTGCTTTTAATTATGCAGAACTCTAAGCTACATTATTGATATTCTGTGAACATTAACTACATCCAACTCTAACAAAGCAAAAACAAAATGCTGTCTCTTACTTTTTAAGACTCTTAGAAAGAAAGTAACTGTGTTATAAAATAAAGGAAGTTGGAGGCATTATCCTCCTTGAGTTGTGACTATGTGAGGATATGGATCTAATCATTTTCATTTTTGGATCTTTCTAGCTTCATATATTTTGTTCAAATATTCCTTAACTGTAGTAACATATTTACAAAAAATAATTCTGGAGATTTGTCATTTGACTTATTTAATTCTATTTATTTAATTAAAATTATTGAAGTATAGTTTATAATGTTGTGTTAATTTCAGGTCTACAGCAGAGTGAATCAGTTGTATATAAATACACATATCCACTCTTTTTTAGATTCTTTTCCTATGTAGGTCATTAGTCAATAGCATTTTTCACAGAATTAGAACAAAAAATTTTGCAATTTGTATGGAAACACAAAATACCCTGAATAGCCAAAGCAATCTTGAAAAAGAAAAACAGAGCTGGAGGAATCAGGCTTCCTGATTTCAGACTATACCATAAAGCTACAATAATCAAAACAGCTTGGTACTGGCACAAAAACAAAAATATCGATCAGTGGAGCAGGATAAAAGAGAAAAGTCACACATCTGCAATCAACTATTCTACAACAAATGCGGGAAGAATATTCAGTGAGCTCTTCAATAAGGTGATCTCTTCAATAAGTGTTGCTGGGAAAACAGGACAGTTACATGTAAAAGAATGAAATTAGAACACTGCTTAATGCCATTCACAGAAATAAGCTCAAAATAGATTAAATAAACTCAAAATGGATTAAAGACCTAAATATAAGGCTGAATACTATAAAACTCTTAGAGGAAAACACACTGAACACTCTCTGATGTAAATCACAGCAATATCTTTTTTGATCCAACTCTTAAAAATAATGAAAATAAAAAGGCATATTTTAATTAATTTATTTATTTTTAAACATATTCTATGTTGTCCGTAGTAGATTTACAAGAATATCTCAAAAGGGTTGACTTCCATTTAGCATTTGTTCAGGACTCTGGAATCTGTCAGTTAGGTTAAATTCTTAATGGATTTAAAGAAAGCAGCTAGTTTCTAGGATCAGGTACACTAAATGATTTTTCATTCAGATTTGTATTGCTTTATGTTGCTTTACCTGGAGAAGGCGATGGCACCCCACTCCAGTACTCTTGCCTGGAAAATCCCATGGATGGAGGAGCCTGGTAGGCTGCAGTCCATGGGGTTGCTAAGAGTCAGACACGACTGAGTGACTTCACTTTCACTTTTCACTTTCATGCACTGGAGAAGGAAATGGCAACGCACTCCAGGGTTCTTGTCTGGAGAATCCCTGGGACGGGGGAGCCTGGTGGGCTGCCGTCTATGGGGCTGCACAGAGTCGGACAGGACTGAAGCGACTTAGCAGCAGCAGCGTGTTGCTTTACCAGTTAAGCTTGGTTTTAGAGTGAGAGCACTTGAGAGAGAGAGTGAGGATAATTGCCCAATTGCAGTGACTTAGTCTTAATCTTAATAGTCTGCTATAAATAAGTCACATGGGGATTTATTACCATTGAAGGTCATGAAAAGATAATTGTGAAATTAACTATCATCCAAGCTTGAGGAAATGAAAAGAATCTAGTAATCAAGAGGCTTTGTCTTGCTTCACTCTGTACCATCTATGCCATTTTTAACCCCAAACTCCTTCCGTATTAGGATCAACTAGCCAAGCTTCAGCAATACGTGAATATGAACTTCCAGATGTTCAAGCTGATTTTAGAAAAGGCAAAGGAACCAGAGATCAAATGCCAACATATGCTGGATCATGGAAAAAGCAAAAGAGTTCCAGAAAAACATCTATTTCTGCTTTATTGACTATGCCAAATCCTTTGACTATGTGGATCACAATAAACTGTGGAAAATTCTGAAAGAAATGGGAATACCAGACCACCTGACCTGCCTCTTGAGAAACCTGTATGCAGCTCAGGAAGCAACAGTCAGAACTGGACATGGAACAACAGACTGGTTCCAAATAGGAAAAGGAGTACATCAAAGCTGTATATTGTCACCCTGCTTATTTATCTTATATGCAGAGTATACATCATGAGAAATGCTGGGCTGGAAGAAGCACAAGCTAGAATCAAGATTGTGGGGAGAAATATCAATAACCTCAGATATGCAGATGACACCACCCTTATGGCAGAAAGTGAAGAGGAACTAGAAAGCCTCTTGATGAAAGTGAAAGAGGAGAGTGAAAAGTTGGCTTAAAATTCAACATTCAAAAAACTAAGATCATGGCATCCAGTCCCATCACTTCATGCCAAATAGATGGGGAAGGAATAGAAACAGTGACAGATTTATTTTCTGGGCTCCAAAATCACTGCCGATGGTGACTGCAGCCATGGAATTAAAAGATGCTTGTTCCTTGGAAGGAAAGTTATGACCAACCTAGACAGCATATTAAAAAAGCAGAGACATCACTTTGCCAAAAAAGGTCTATCTATGGTTTTTCCAGTGGTCATGTATGGATGTGAGAGTTGGACTGTAAAAAAAGCTGAGCACTGAAGAATTGATGCTTTTGAACTGTGGTGTTGGAGAAGACTCTTGAGAGTCCCTTGGACTGCAAGGAGATCCAACCAGTCCATTTTAAAGGAGATCAGTCCTGGGTGTTCATTGGAGGGACTGATGTAGAAGCTGAAACTCCAACACTTTGGCCACTTGACGTGAAGAGCTGACTCCATTGAAAAGACCCTGATGCTGGGCAAGATTGAGGGCAGGAGGAGAAGGGGACAACAGAGGATGAGGTGGCTGGATGGCATCACTGACTTGATGGACATGGGTTTGGGTGGACTCTGGGAGTTGGTGATGGACAGGGAGGCCTGACGTGCTGTGGTGCATGAGGTGGTGAAGAGTCGGATATGACTGAGCAAATGAACTGAACTGAACTGATGTAAAATTAAAAATAGTTTGGTTAAAATGACTTCCAATGTTCTATAGCTCTGATAGTGAAAGATACATATGCCATTATAACCATCTTTGTATTTTGGGGGGCTTGGTTCTAAACTTTGCTACAAGTGTATTTATGAGCTTTTTTTTTTTTTTTTATGGCATTGCTCTTTAAAAAGCTGTGGTACTTAGCTGGTCTGTTGTTTTATCTATTCTCTCCTTCATGAATGTGTAATAGGCATTTCCCTCTGATTAAAAGAGTGGTCAATTATGATCTGTGTGTTCATACTACAGTTGGGTAGACAGATGTTATAGACAGAGAGACAAAAACAATTTCAGGTATTGTGATAAGGAAAGAATTTCAAAATGACTATTAAAATACATTAAATAAACTATAGGAAAAGATATGCATGATGTTTGAAGAAATGGAATATTCTGGAGAATTATGGAAAAAGTCCAAATTAAAATTCTGGAAAGGAAAATTGCAACATTAGGTAAAAAACACATTTCCCTCAAGGATATTAAAAGGAGACTGAATGCTGCAGAAAAAAAAAAAATCAAAAAATTGAATTTGCATCAGTAGACATTCAACTGATGTGTAGAAAGGAAAATAATTTTTTTAAAAAATCAATGAACAGTCTCAATGACCTAATGCAGGCATAGCAAGCCATTTAACATGTGTGCAATTGAAGTTGCAGAAGAAGAAGGAAGAGACAATGGGAAAGAAAAATACATGTATATACAGAAAAATACTGGCTGAAGATTTTCAAAAATTAAAGTTTCAAACAATATATACAAGATATCCTACAAACCCCAGACAAGATAAATACAAAGAAAATCACACTTTTGCCCATTATTGTGAAAGTGTTGAAAACCAGTAATATTCAGTCAGCTCGAAGAAAGAATGAGAAGAAAGGAGAAGAGATTGCTTTCTCCCTTACTGTAATCTCTCAGTAAAGAGATTGCTTTACTGAGATTGCTTTGTCCAACTCAGATATTATTCTACCAATATTATCCAAAAAAACCCTATTAATAATGACAATAATAATATGCACTATAATATACATATGTATATACATGAACATGATCAGAATAAAGCCAAAGAGACTTAATTCACAGCTTTTGATGGAATTGTTAGGGAAGCAGACTTCCTTTTTCTCTCCTGGATTTGACATTATGTAACACATTTAATTCTGTGTTATACTTTTCTTTTTAAAAGAATCTTTAATAGTGTGGTAAAAGAGCATGAGCTATGATATTTTCCTCCATCCATGGGATTTTCCAGGCAAGAGTACTGGAGTGGGTTGCCATTGCTTTCTCCTGATTTTAAATATATCCCAGTTTTAATCCCACTGGAGAAGGAAATGGCAACCCACTCCAATATTCTTGCCTGGAGAGTTCCATGGACAGAAGACCTGGTGGGCTACAGTCCATAGGGTCACAAAGAGTCAGACACGACTGAGTGACTAATACTTTCATTTTCAGTTTTAATCCCAGTTCTGTGATTTTAAGTGGGATAACCTTGGACATGTTTTGTACCCTCTCTAAGCTCAGTTCCCTCAACTGCAAATGGGAAAACAGTGCCGATTTATAAATTTGGTGTGAAGAGGGAAAATAGGTTCTTTATTCAAAAATGCTAGATATGGTTGTTCAAGAACTCTTATACTTTTCTCTCCCCCCAACACACAGCCCATTATGTACTTTTGACTAGTCATCTACTCACGCTGGCATATTGAGACCACATAACCTGGCTCTACCTTGTCTGTAAACTTATGTGGCATCATTCCTCTCACTCCTGTCTATTTAGCCAGTGTTTTAGGTTTGTTCTACTACAGACTTCCATCAATCATTTTTGATGATGACTTTGCAGATGCTATTGGTTTTACTAGGAATATCCAAATCACTAATTACATTCTAAGTTCAGAAGAGCAGAGATCGAGTTTATCATGTCTCTGATTCTTAAAGCTCGCTGTGACTTTGACACATATCTTGCACCCAAGAAATATTTCTCTGAACGTGTGAATAAATGAATGAATGAATACTACCAGTGAGGCACAGGACATCTGAAGGGACCAGGTTTAAAGTCAGTCCAAAAGACCCAATTTAAAGTCTGAGATTTGCAAATTTCTAGCTTCATGAGGCCTTTGCTAAGTCATCACATCATATTTCTTTGTATGTCATTTCTTGGTATTTTCTTTCTGCCTGGATTGTTAGAATTAAATGGCAGTTGTGGTTGTTGGTTGTGGTTTGGTTGCTAAATGTTTGATTCTTGTGATTCCCATGGGCTCTAGCCCTCCAAGCTCCTCTGTCCTGGCAAGAATACTGGAATGGGTTGCCATTTCCTTTTCTAGGGATTGAACCTGTGTCTCCTGTGTTCCATGGAGATTCTTTACCACTGAGCCACCAGTAAAGCTCCTAAATGACAGTAGCATTTCACAATTATTTCTTTTATTAAGACCCAATAAAATAAAATTTTATTTGATTATTTAAAATGATTACCTAAAACAAGTAGTGTCCTTTAAGTAATTTAACATCTTTTGTTTTAATTCTTATAATATGCCTCCTATGTGTAGCAAGTTTTACCTACGGACTCTGCTTTTGAGACAGTGTTTAAGTGGGTTAGGAATAGACTTGGAAGGAGGATAATTTTTGATATTGCCATGAAATACTTTTAATGAAATGAATAAAGGTTTGGAAGGGGAAAAAAAAAGAAGTCATAGATGAGAAAACCTTTTTGCTTTCCTGGCAGAGACTGTAAGTGAACACTTGTCTACAAATGCATCTCCCTCCTCTCTCTCTCTCTCACTCTATCTCTCACACACACACATATACTGTCACATGTATTGCTTTATTTTGCTCTTAGTTAAGAAACCCTTGGGTTATATATATCTATTTCCATTTTTCTAAGCCTTGAAGCCTCACTTCTCTCATCCTTAAAGTAAGAGAAACAGCATCAATGTCAAGGCACATTTGTGTGTATTAAATTAAATAATATACAAAAGTGCTCAGTTCTCAGTTTAGTCACTCAGTCGTGTCCAACTCTTTGCAACCCCATGAACTGCAGCAGGCCAGGCCTCTCTGTACATCACCAACTCCCGGAGTTCACTCAAACTCACGTTCATCGAGTCGGTGATGCCGTCCAGCCACCTCATCCTCTGTCATCCCCTTCTCCTCCTGCCCCCAATCCCTCCCAGCATCAGAGTCTTTTCCAATGAGTCAACTCTTCGCGTGAGGTGGCCAAAGTACTGGAGCTTCAGCTTTAGCATCATTCCTTCCAAAGAAATCCCAGGGCTGATCTCCTTCAGAAAGGACTGGTTGGATCTCCTTGCAGTCCAAGGGACTCTCAAGAGTCTTCTCCAACATCACAGTTCAAAAGTATCAATTCTTCAGTGCTCAGCCTTCTTTATAGTCCAACTCTCACATCCATACATGACAACTGGAAAAACTATAGCCTTGACTAGACGGAACTTAGTTGGCAAAGTAATGTCTCTGCTTTTGAATATGCTATCTAGGTTGGTCATAACTTTCCTTCCAAGGAGTAAGTGTCTTTTAATTTCATGGCTGCAGTCACCATCTGCAGTGATTTTGGAGCCCCCCAAAACGAAGTCTGACACTGTTTCCACTGTTTCCCCATCTATTTCCCATGAAGTGATGGGACCAGGTGCCATAAGTACTAGCACATGATTAAAACTGGTAGCAATTTTTAAAATATGTATTTCATAACAAACTAAATATTTTAAAGTTTTCAATATACTCATTAAGTGGGGTATTCTTCTTCATCAAGACTAAATGCAATCTTTCATTCTTAGTTGTCTTTGTTTTTCTCACTGGGAGCAAGAAAGAAAACTTAAGGCAAAATTATTCCAAAGTCCCCTGTATGTATGAAAGCCAGACTTCAAAATTACCTCATGGGATTCCACAGATCAGAAATAAAAGTGGAGATAAACAGAAGAAGCTAAAAAAGAGTGAGAAACAGAAAACAATGGAAAAACAACAGTAGTGTCAGGCCATGAAAATTGGAGGGAAAAAAAGACAGAATTTATGATTGAGCACACTGAATAATTTCAGTTTTGTTTTTTGTCCTGAAGCTGCAGACAGTTTTTCCTAAAGGAATAATGCATACTTTTTGTTGTTCAAATAGTTAAGAACCATTTGGGTGACAGAAGTATAGATGATTAGTTGAAGTAGAGACTTCATACTTTTCCAAGTGGGCTTTAGGTGTGAAAAGATTTAATTAGAAGTAATCTGGTTATGGAAATGATTCAATAGTGCTTTTCTTTTTTTTTTGCATTAAAACAGCCCATTGAAAGAAAATGTCATGGGCTTTAAAAAAAATTTGCTTATTTATTTTTTTAAGGCAAAAGCAATCACAAATATGTATAATGGAAAAAAATAGCATATAACAGAAGCTTTCACTTTACTAGCTAACAAGAAATACCAACTAAGATGACATTTAACGCTCTTTCACATATAACAATGACAAAATTTTAACAAATGAAAATACTTAATATTGGTGAAGAACAGGGGAAAATAAGCATTCTGAATCACTGCTACTGAAAGCATACATGGGGTCCACTGGAATAAGGGTCCATAAGAATCTGGATGGAGTGAGGTGGAATACCTATTTAGACATAGTTTATTTGTCCTCAAGAAATATATCTTAAGGAAATAAGTAGCATTATAACCAGACAATAGAACAATAAGAATGCATAAAATAATCCTGCATAGGAATATCTAATGATGGAGAAATGTTTATAATACAGTTCCATGTTTAAAACATGGCACAGGAACTCATTGTATGTGGTATGCATTCTTTGTCAATATCACTATGAACATAGTCAGAGATGAACCGAATTATGAGGGCCTATGTTGAATACTCGGAGAAGGCAATGGCAATCCACTCCAGTACTCTTGCCTGGAAAATCCCATGGATGGAGGAGCCTGGTAGGCTGCAGTCCATGGGGTCGCTAAGAGTCAGACACGACTGAGCGACTTCACTTTCACTTTTCACTTTCATGCATTAGAGAAGGAAATTGCAACCCACTCCAGTATTCTTGCCTGGAGATCCCAGGGACAGGGGAGCCTGGTGGGCTGCCATCTATGGGGTCGCACAGAGTCGGACACAACTGAAGCGACTTAGCTGCAGCAGCAGCATATTGAATGCTGGGATTCACCCATGATTTCTTCTTCATTTTCTTTACTCTCTTCCCCTGCTAAATCCTCCACTATGAAAATGAGTAGCATCCATAATCATAAAAAATGTTGTAATTTTAATAATGAGAGTATTATTTTTTCTTTTTAACCTAGTTTTTACAGCCTATTCTTAAATTGACTTTTACTGTTTTTCTTTTAACATGTTTCATGTAGCTCATTTCTGCAGATTCGGAATAACTATTTTACATGTGGAAACAAAAAGGCTGTTGGTGACTTGGATGGACTGAGAGCATCTTAATAAGTTTTTTTTTTCCCCCATAAACTAAGAACCAAAGTCTATTTTTTAGCCATTCAAGTAAGAAAGTGATTGTTCACTGGAAGAAATAATACTATCAATTCCTTCAGAAGTTGTTGGGTCTTGGAGCCTTTCATCAGGACCATGGAAAGAAGCACAACAAAGTGGAACAAGAGCCTGCAGTGTGTCAATGAAATGCCAAGGGATGCAAAATGACAACATAATGGAATGTGACATGCCTCTGCAGTGACATGTCAAGCCTGCACAACTCAAAGGCTGGTTTGCCTAAAACCTTGGCAAAAGCCTGGTTCCAGTTAGCTTACATGTAAGGGACCTACAACAATGAAAAATAATGCTTATTAACAAAATGCTTTCACTATGGGAAAATCTTCCAGGGACGTATATTACTAGTGTAAAAGAATGGTTTGAATTGTAATTCTGTAAATGAAGCAAATTTCTCTAAGGACTACATTCTAATAAGTATGTTTCAAAGTAAAAGAAGATTGTCATTATTTCTATCTTTTCAGTGCCTATATTCAACTGTTCTATCAGTCTGATAACTACGTTTGTTTCCTATCTGTTTTACTTTAAGGGCAAGGAATCCTGGAAACTTTGATTTTTTGATTATTTATCTTGCATCTCATTATTTATAAATCAAACACTATTATGCCAATTTCAGTATTTTCAGGTTTTTGTTTGAGTGCTTTTGCTTTAACACTAAAAAAACCCAAAACCATGTGAGAGATTGATGCTATGGTTTTCTTTTCAGTTGTATATTCAAATTAGGGATTCTTTTACTCTTTGTAAGAAAATGCCAGGATTCTATTGAATGATGAATTGATGCACATTTTCCCATTTTCCTTACTATGTATTTTCACACGAGTTTGTTTCTTTGTTTCTCAAAATATAACACTTTGTGGAAACCATCAAAGTTAGTGACTTTTTCACTCAAGTTTTCTACAGGTATTTCATAATATGGTCTCCGATTATTAAAGGAAATACTGCACATTTTCAAAAGTCCTTATGAGAATTCTCCATGTTTAAGTTTTTGGAAACATCTTTTTCACTTCTGATTCTTTTAATGTGGTCTTAAAATATATATGTAACAGACCACAAAGAACATGTTTCTTAAGTGTACCTACATTAAATACTCAGAAGTGAGCAGGTAATGCTATGCAGATGTTGTCATGGTAAATACTCATGATAACATACTTGAAAATGGCCAGAACTCAAGTTTAGATCTAGCCCAGTCAGACTTAAATTACTGGCTGTTATTTTTCAAAACGTTTTCCTTTATTTTAGTCTTAATGAATAAGTGTTTTCAGATCTGATACAATAATGTATAAATTCTGTTGAAACTACTATTTTTTTTTCTACTCCACACCCACCACAAATAGTATGAAGAGAGAGCTAAAAGGGTGTGTTTCCCCAGAGATCTCTCTTCACTATATTGACATGGCTTATGTTATTTTCCCCGCAGTTTCATATTGGTCTGCTAGGGAAATCTCATAAAAGTGGTCTGAAACTGTTTCCTTAAAGAGAAGATCTTTTATCTTTAAATGATTTTGCATCCAATTATTTATTGGGAAAATAGGGTGGAATACTAACTGAATGCAGAATTACGCTTAAGTTATGACAAATCTTCACTTGTTCAGAAAAATATATTTTTTAAAAAAATCACTGGGCAAGAAAGCCACTGAGGTTCCATTATTCTGAAGATGAAATCTCTAGACTTGTATTTGTGTTTCATGCCTCATGACATTAGGTGAAAGGCAATGAAAAAAATCTCATGAGGTCTGTCATTTAAAAATTGATACTTTTGCTAGCTTAAAGCTCATATTTAGAGATATCAGCTAAACAGTTCCTTGAAGATCTTTAATGCAAATGATACTAATCTCAGAAGAATAAAATCAGAAGTGCTGCCATCCAAATCTAAGATATCTGCTGAAATGATGATCTCAAACTCTTGGTTTCACTTCTTATCTTTTCATCACACAGAAGATAGACAATTAGCCTTATTCAGACTTCATATAAACTTAGTTTCCTTGATCAAACCTCCTACTTTTCAAGTAACTCAGTTGTTTTGACTCTTAAATGGGATCATATTGCAGGAGGAAAGAAACAGGCCAAGCTGACTCCATCTTGAGAAAGAAGGAAACTCCCGTCTTGCACTTTCAGTGAACTATGGACTATGTGCCTGGTATCCATGGGGATAACACACCTACAGCCAAACTAGCCTCCGGACTGATAAACACCAGATTCCATACCAAGATTTCCTGTTGCCAAAAAGAATGTAATAATCTCCTTGTAGTCAATCATCTTTGTAATCTTTATGGCACCCATTGTTGTAGGCTACAATGTATAACCAGCTGACCCTTCTGTTTATGAATCATGGCTGTAACCTGACTGTATCTCCCTTCAACACTTTCCAGGCTAGGTTTAAGGAATTTGGGGATGTGGACTTGAGCACTTAAGGTATATATATACACATATACATATATGTGGATGTACACTTAAGGTATATAAGGTTTTCACAAAAGTCGGTCAGTGTCCCTGGCTAAAGAGGAAAGTCTGCCTTGGATCTGCCAGTGTAAAAAACTGCCCTCCACTATCCATGCTGTCCTTCTGAGTGAGTTTGTTTCCCAGAGTGTTTGGCTATAACAATATATCTTAATATAGTTCAAGACATACAGAAGATTATTCATTTACTACCTTGAATTGTTCCCAGTTTTATATCACTTATGAAATATAATAGGATAGGATAGAATGGGATAGGATAGAATAAAATACAATATAAATTTCTCAGTACCTGATACAGTGCCCAGCACAAGGCAGGTACTTAGCAAATGTTTGCTATTGTTGACAGTGTTCTATAGCTTACTCTTACCTTGATTTCAAAGAGCAGTGTTGGTACTGACACACAATAACCTGCTTTATCTAAAATGAAATGCTTTCCTTTGCCTTTAGTGATAGCATGCTGTTAACAGCATGCTCTGTTACCTAATATAACGTGTGAAGTTTAATCACCAAAATTAGCTTCTTCAGAATATACCTAGAGGAATGACCTGATTAATGGGGCTTATTCCCAAAACAGAAGCTGCGCCTTTAACAAATTCTAAAACGCAGAACATGAGTTTACATGAGCAACAAGCATCAGACTACCAGTTCCCATTCTGTTTTTCATTTTGTTCAATCACCTATGAAAAGAGCCTTAATCTGTGATTGTTTATGACAAAACATATTATAGTATGTTTATGTCCTTCAACTACAGCACATGTAGCAGTCAGTCACTTTGTCCTGAGTAATCAGTGCTTGTGAAAAACAGCTGAAATACTTCCTTTCACATGAATGCAAAAGTCCTTCCAAAGAATCCCCTCTGGGAATATGCACAATAATATCACAACATGGGCTAGCTTGAAGTCACAAATGCTGACAGTTCCTGCCTTTGGGGATAAAGAGACAGTAAAGACTTCCTGACAAATGCTTGACTTACTTCCTCCTTATCTGTTCACAAAACAAGTGTTACACATGGGATTACAAAGTCAATGGTGATTTCCTTGGTTAAATACTCTAGGTATTAAGCAGAGTCCCAGATGGAAGAACCAATCATCTCCCAATGCTTGATAACCTGTCAGGCCCAGAGCAGCTCTGCTGGTAGTTAAAAGTAATACACAGCAAGAGGGCATTGGGTTTTTTTTTAGCACAAAATACAATTGATGTATTTAGAAAAATACAAGTAGACAAGATTGTTGAATTAACCCAGGAGGAAGACATTTCTACAGATAATTCAGTTACTGATTATTTTAGAATGCATTGTAGACAGTGGCTTTGTTTGGTTTGGTTTTCTATTAAAAACAAAACAATGCAATAGCAACAGCAAAAACAAACACGGTAAAGTAGAATGTATGACTCAACAGGCCCCTCTCATCAACCAGCCTGGTAGCACAGACACCCAAGGTAGCCAAATTCTTTCTCCTGGTCCATTGCTGGTAAAAATGCATGTTTGACTTCAGAAACATTCCTAAAGATGTGAAAGTCTGTAGTGACAGAAATCCAGCAAATAATATCATGTTTTCTTTCCAACGGCCTGCAGTTTCACATGTTTCTAAGCATTGCAGGGATAAAGATTTCTTTTTAATAAAACTCATTCATTCCGTAAAATTTATGTTGTACAAATTTCCCTGAGAAAAATTAGATGGAAGTATGCTAACTTACACTTCTTCCCCAAGTGTATTTGGAAATGCATCAGATTTAGAAAGCAAGGAAATACTTACCATATGTTGGTGGGGGAGGAGGGGAGGGATAAAATGAAATTGGATGTTTTTCATATGAGAATATAGCTTTGCTTGAGTTCATGTAAAAAAATATGGAAGAGCCAGTATATTTGTACACTTCATTTAAAATATCTTTTTGTTTTACATAAACCTGCCCTGAAACTTGTAGTGAGCAGTTGCATAATTTTTCACTTTTTATAATACAAAACCAACGTGCATAAAAAGTCTTTTATGGCAATGAATACCTTAGAAAGAGTGCAGTTGGTTCTGGCCTTCCAATACACATTACTCATTAGAAACAAACAAATAATAGTTTCAGAGTTTTTCATTTTTGAGACAGGTGCAGTGCAAAACCAAAAGCACTCTAGGAAAGAGATTGTTAAAGTCACAATATTGCTACATTTCTTTGATTTCTGCTCATGTGGGGTCTCCTGCAGAGGTGAAGGTCTTGATGATATGAATGCCCTCATAGCTAATTTACAGAACCCTGGAGTGGAACTCCCTAATTCAAGAACCCTAAGGAAGTGCTGGCTTCCCTGGTGAAAAAGCCATAAAATGACTGTTTATTTAAATGAGTTAATCTCCAGCTCTTTAAAAGTATCTATGGGATTCTCATTGTGAAGCTTATGCCTTCTTCAAAGTATTAGCTCTTTCACAAAACAAAAATCCTCTCATTTTGAGTAGGTGCCTAATAGTTCCAGAGCATTACACTTTTAATTACCTTTATTTAAATAACAAGCAATTTTATTAAACAGTTAAAGACCCAGCTTCTCAAATGATTTCCCATTTCTGAACCTTTGTTATTCAAAGGAATTGGCTTGAGACATGTAACTTGGATGAAAATATTTCAGTCTGTAAACTCCTTACTAATGTTTAAGCACACTGCCCATTTGATGCCTAGCCTGACACTCAGATAAGACATTATCTGACTTCATTACCACTAAGCTCACCTATTTTATCAGATGAGTTGAGCTTCAGTAATTCAGACAATGATTAGATAAAAAGCAAAATAGCCCCCAGCAATTAAGAAGCATATTTAAAAGCACTTTAGACCAAATGTACTTCTTGTAAGATTTTTTTTCTTCATTCTCTTTAGAGCATTTTCCAGACTAGGTCTTATAATTGAAAGAAAATTTAATCCTGCATTAACCATATAATCATTTTGCAAACTAGGTTCTGGAACTCCTCTTTATTGAAGTGAGTTAGTCAAGAATTTGTGGATTAATGATTTCAGACCCTATTTAAAGTCTTGCAGACTCAGCGTACCTTACAAAGTCTCTATTTTCATACTTATTAGATAGTAATCCTTGGCATTAGTAAGTAAGATACTAATAGATCTTAGATACTAATTAGATAGTAAGATACTAATTAGATAGTAAGATGCTAATTCTTGGCATTTGTCACCTTTTTTCGAAAAGCTCAAAATGTTATAAGAACTCTAGCAAAGGAAAGTGAAAGCAGTATTATAAAGTAAGAGAATTTAGTCCTACTTCCTATTCAGCAATCATATATTATGCATACAAATCCAGAGACATTCAGCAGGCTTCTTGGAATGGCTACCCACTCCAGTATTCTGGCCTGGAGAATTCCATGGACAGAAGAGCCTGGCAGGTTACAGTCCATGGGGTTGCAAAGAGTCAGACACCACTGAGCGACTTTCACTTTCACTTTTCACTTTGACCATGAAATAAGTCAAGTATTGGACTTCCCTGGTGGCTCAGATGGTAAAGCGTCTGTCTACAATGCGGGAGACCTGGGTTCAATCCCTGGGTCGGGAAGATTCCCTGGAGATGGAAATGGCAACCCACTCCAGTACTCTTGCCTAGAAAATCCCATGGACCGAGGAGCTTGGTGCAGGCTACTGTCCGTGGGGTCGCAAAGAGTCGGACACGACTGAGCGACTTCACTTTCACTTTCAAGTTGTCCTACAGCACCAGGGATGAAGGTAAAAACATTAGATGCTTTATTTAAGATAGTGTCTATTTAATGAATAATGGCAATACAGTATTTTGTTCTTAAAATATTTTCTATATCTTATTAGAAAAATTAATAAAAATAAGAAATTTGGTAACTTCTGCATAATTATTTGCTTTTTATAAAGCTCTTTTGCATGCTTTATCTTATTACAAATTTTAAATACATTTTTAGCATATTAGAGTTAGTTGATGTTTTTAAATATTTAGTGATAGAAATCTGAAGAAAATTAGTCTTTTAAAAAATAGAATCTACTAGCCCATGAAACAACAAACAAAAATTCATATTCAAACATTTGAATGCAAGGATTCAGAACAGTATCCTCTTTCTTTCTCTTAATTCTATTCCCTTCCATGTATCTTCATTCTCAATAATACTCTCTTCAAGTGGTAGCAAAAAATGGCCAATGGCAAACTAAAGTCACAGTTTTCCACAAACTAAAGTCACATTTGTCCTTTTGCTCATGATCTCAGAAAAAATGTTTTCTTTCTGATTAGTGACAGAAAACATCCTAAGCATACATTAATTGGTCTAGCTTGCTTCAAGTTTCTATTCTTGAACCAATTGCTGGTGTTAATCCTTGATTGGCCAGGCCAAGGCAAGTGTCTACCTAGACAGAGTCAAATCAACTTCTCTCAAATCACCTAAATTAATAAGTCTACTGAGCAATAGGCAATGCCAGGGGTGGGACACAAGTTGGGGAGGGGGCAGATGTAGTTTTCATAAAAAGGGTTCCAGGGCTGATATGCATGCACCTGGTATTTTACAATTCCCTTTTTACAGATGAGGAACCTGAGAGGCAAAGTGATTAGGTGCCCTGACTTGTGTTTTCAAACTCCTTAAAATCATATCCAATAATTTAACATTGTGAGTTACATTACTGAAAGATCACTCAAATGCCTCATTTTACCAGTAAGAAAACTTTGGCCTCCTAAGAGGTAAAGTTTGAAAACTACAGAACCAAAATAAGACCCATAGGTTTCTTAGTGTCCAATTGTATGCTTTCTCTGTCATTCTAGGTCACTAATCATATTCTCTCTCTCTTTTTTTTTTCTTTTTGAGAATTGATAATTTAAAATTATGTATGAGGTGACTCCATGTTTTCCAAACTGTATTATTAAATAGCAATATTCTCTATCATTATTGTGATATAATTCAGTGCTTTATATTGTTTACAGAACTAACCCCCAAAATACGAGATTGTTTTTTCCTGAGCTGAAATTTTGAGTGTGAACTTTGTCTTTTTTTTCCCCCATGAGCAGTAATTGAAGGGTGATATCTTTCAGAGCTGAATTACAAGTGATAGTCTTCACTGTTCTTTTGAGATCTTTGATATCTAGAATAGAGGTGAATTACAATGGAAGAAAAACTAAAGCTTTTTTTTTCCCCAGCAGAAATCATCTATTAATATCTATCAACATTGCAAAATTTTTAGAAGTCGTTCTTCTCTGGTCCAAGTAGCAACTCTGGAATCTTGCTATTCACCAGAAACCTGTCTATATCAAGAGAGTGCTTAAACCAGGACAGCATCCTCTCCTGAGATTTAGAATATGGGTTTTCCTCTACTTATAATTCAAACATACTTTTGCTAATAAAACCATTCTTTTTTTACTGCTCTTCAGTCCCAAATCATGGACTTACTCATAGGAAAGACCCTGCAGTCTGACAAGCATTTCTTCTTTGGGAAGAGATTGGACAGAACCTAAACTCCATGCAGAGTTGCGAGCTTTACTGATTGAGAAAAAAGCTTCTGGTCATATTTGGGGAAATTATTTTGAAGGTGTAGAATCCTAAGCACATCTTGATAGTTAAGCCATGTTCCTGACAAATTAGAAAAGAAAAGGGAAGCTTTTAAGTCTGAAAACATGTTATTTTTGCAGCTGGAAGAGGAGAGCTTTTAGGAAATGATCTGTCTTTGTGGAGAAAATTCCTTACTATGTCTTTGGGAACAGATAAATAGGAGGAGATGGAAGAAATGAAGTGTGCAGACATTTATACAGGGGAAGATTCATATTCCCTTTCTGTGATTGCCCAAGTTACTTAGAAAAGCAGCATGACAGAATGCTCTGTGATGGAATGTATGTGTATGTGTGTGTGTGTACATGTAAAATAAGGTGGATGGACTGTGATTGAAAATAACATGTACAGAATCAAGAAAGATGCAGAGAAAAATGTTGAAGAAGTAAATAGAAAATTGCAGAAATTTCTGGCAGGGTTGAGGGCTTCTTACAAGGTGGTAGAGCTGGGATTCTTAACAGGTGTAGTCAGCTCTCTGAGGAGAGTATTGGATCCTTCCTACTTCATAATTCTATGTCTAAAGAGCCTACTTCTTTGGCCTATACACTTACTATTGGAGCATCTACAACCCTCTACCCCACAAGGTACTAGCCTTACTAAAAAGAAAAATTTGTAAATCTTCTGAATCTGTTGGAGTGTCTCTCACTGTAAATAACAAAACCTAAAACAATGATGTTTAGAGAATAGGTTACTTACTAGCTCAGGTAAGCGGAAATCAGGCGGGTGAGATTTAATGCTGGTTTGTCCAGCAGGTCAGCAACCTTCTTGCTGGGTTCATCCTTACACTCATTTCTTCAGAGACTTAAGATGGATGCTAAAAGTGGTAGGGGTTACATATTTCCTCATTCACAGCCATGATAGAGAGAGAAGAGCTTTCTTATTCACTCTGAAGAATAAGAAAGAATTTCCCCAAAGACCTCTTAAAAACCTAACAACAGAAGTGGTCACATAAGTTCAGTTTAGTCACTCAGTCATACCCAATTGTTTGTGATCCCATGGACTGCAGCACACCAGACTTTCCTGTCCATCAACTCCCGGAGCTTGCTCAAACTCAAGTCCATTGACTGGTGATGCCATCCAGCCATCTCATCCTCTGTGGTCCCCTTCTCCTCCCACCTTCAATATTTCCTGGCATCAGGGTCTTTTCCAATGAGTCAGTTCTTCATATCAGGTAGCCAAAATATTGGAGCTTCAGCTGCAGCATTAGTCCTTCCAATGAATATTCAGGACTGATTTTCTTTGAATGGACTGGTTGAATCTCCTTGCAGTCCAAGGGACTCTCAAGAGTCTTCTCTAACACCACAGTTCAAAAACATCAATTCTTTGGTGCTCAGCTTTCTTTTATAGTCCAACTCTCACATCCATACATGACTATGGGAAAAACCATAGCTTTGAATAGATGGACATTTGTTCACAAAGTAATGTCTCTGCTTTTTAAGATGCTATCTAGGTTTATAACTTTCCTTCCAAGGAGCAAGCGTCTTAATTTCATGGCTGCAGTCACCATCTGCAGTGATTCTGGAGTCCAAGAAAATAAAGTCTGTCACTGTTTCCCCACCTATTTGCCATGAAGTGATGGGACTGGATGCCATGATCTTAGCTTTTTGAATGTTGAGTTTTAACCCAGGTTTTTCACCTCCTCTTTCACTTTCATCAAGAGACTCTTTAGGTTCTCTTAGTTTTCTACCATAATTGTGGTGTCATCTGCATGTCTGATGTTATTGATATTTCTCCCTGCAATCTTGATTCCAGCTTTTTGTGCTTCATCCAGCCCGGCATTTCGCATGATGTACTCTCCATGTACGTTACATGTCTATTAGTAAAGCAACTTCTAGCTGGAGAACTGAAACTGCACTAGGACCAATTAAACCCACCTCTGGATCTGCGGTCAATTGCCCCAGCTTACTTCCTGAAGAGGGTATCAGTCTAGCCATACTGTATTGACTACTGAATAGTCATACTGTATTGACTACTGAATCACAGAGAAAACTCTGACACCCATCATTTCTACCTGAGAAATTTCCAAGTAACTACAGGACAGAATTTCAATTGTGAAGACAAAGATGAAAACCTGACCATAAATCTGATTGGTTTTCAATTCCAAATACTCTAACAAGTCCCACTCACAGTGAGTAGGACTGAGAAAGTTATTCTGAAATATTCTTTAAAAATACCATATGAATTAACAAGTTCTGAGTTCTATGAACATAATTTTGGGGTGTCAGATTTTTTTTATTTCTTTGAAACTTGATCAAATAAAGGGATTTTTTTTGGAATTGTTTACCCATGAACATGACAGAGTTTAAACGTGATACCTTGATGTAAAAAAGAAAAATTAGGAAAGATCTTTCATGTACTTTATTTTCTGCAGAAAAATGCTCTTTAATATAAACAGAAATCAAGATGAACATTTTCCCTCACATTCTCTGAGATCGGCACTGTCTTTATAAAAGAATGCAATAGGAAGGATTATGTGAATTATTCTGAATATTTTCACAGACCAAAGAGGAAATCTGCTCAACCAAAGTGCTGGGTAATGGTTGAATCTCCAACAGAGAACACTGTCTCTGTTGACCGTTGGCTGCACCCACATGTTATGGGTTTGTTTATCTTTAATTGCTCCATAGTTGTTCCAGAGTGTAAAAAGTCGTGTTCCATTGAGCTGACACTTCTAGTTTTAATTTATGCATGAGTATGTACATTGTTTTTCTCCTGCAGTTCTCAAAGAATTTTATGAGCCATTACTGAGTGACTAAAATGGGTGCAGATTTTGCAAACCTCTGCCAGAAGATGTTTATTACTGTCATCATTCTTCGGAAAATCATGTTCCAGCAGGTTCAGGCAGTGTGCAAAACGTGGCACATGTGTGAATTGGCCATTTCACATCGCTCTTACAATATTGTCAGTAATAATAAAAACCAAGGGGAAAGACCTCGGGGAAGGGAATAGGCCACACATTAATTTGGTCATGAAGCTTTGATATGTGATTTTTGTTAGACCCAAAGATGCAAAGTACAGCTTGCTTTGTAAACTTCTCACCAAGAACTGGGGCCATAGCTTTATTTTAAAAGTTCCCACTTCTAAGGGAGATTCTTATTTCACAAAGTCCATGTCTAGAATGTAATATCCTTGGAAGCTTCTAAATGATTCTGTCTCAGTACTTGTTTGTTAATTTTGAAATGCAACTTTTCATGTGGCATCCAATGCAATAGTCATAAGGAAAGCAACACTATCAAGGTAGAATTTCAAATAACATGTCATAACTATATGAAACGTGCTACAAATTATTTAATGTTCACCTTCCCACCTGGAATTTTGATTTTTATAGAAGTATGTTTTACCTTTTGGGGGATAGCTATTTTGGGACACTGTGGACCACACTTCAACATATGAATTTGAATACAAATTCCATTGAATTTCTCTAGAATCTATATTCCTGGATTATTATACTCTATTGTTTCTATTCTTTCTTTCATCTAATGTTTAGTGCCATTTCCTTTTCTATTTCTCAGAGTAATTCATATGGTACAGCCATTTTTATATATATTCAGAAATATATCTCTCCATTTCTATATTATATTATATATAATTTTATTAAAATAACTTAAAACAAGGAATATATGTTTATTATTCCACAAAGTTTGAGCTTTATTTCAAATAGTATAAATGTAAAACTCCAAAATTCATGTTATTCATGTAAACATGTAGCCTATACCAATGTCCTCTTAGTGCCAGCCCATATAAATTAACAGATATGATTTGTGTTGAGTTTCTAAGGATGGTGTATAAACAGGACTTCTTCCCTCTTAAGTTCTGTAGATCAAGGGGTGAAAAAAGAGTGGTAGAATGAGCTGGAATATTACTTTAATTAAAAAAGCTAAGTGAAAGGGAAATCTGTAGAATGAGAGTCAGATGGACTTCCCCAAGCCTGAAGTTGAGCTGGAGAGCTTTATCTATCCAGTCAAGCAGTTTGGACCAAGAGATTCCCCGTCTGCAACAGTAGAACCTGCTCTTTGAGACATGAGAGGCGACTTCCTCCTGAAAAGGAAACAGTACAGAGATGGGCAAATTCTTGCCAAATTCAGCACTCCATAAAGATCCAGAGAGAAACCTGTAGGACTTAAAGATATGCCATCCTCATTGAAACCAGGGGTGTTGAACTGATTTTTCTCCCTAAGACTTTCACTCAATCTTAGAGCATGTATGGTCATTGGATGGACTAATCATCTGAAAACTGCAGCCAGTCTTAATGTTATTATTATTTATTTTGTTCCTCATAAAGTTGCTGTCATCATTTTTTAAAGCTTTAAATAAATTGTTTACGCATTGAAGTTAATGTGAAATTTCAAGAACAGCAATTCAGAGAACATATTAGACTAATAATCATTATTCATCTGAAATTCAAATTTAACTGGATGTCAAGTATTTTTAACTTGGTAAAATTGGCAACTATTTTCATGGGATTATTTTTGAAAAAACATTACAATTCATTTCTAGGTATGATTAAAAATTTCAACATATTTTATCTTTAGGATTCACTTTTCTTTCAAGCTGTTTAAAAAGTCATGAATTCAGTGGTTAAGAGTAATTTCCTCACGCCAGTCTCCAGAGGTGACTTCTAATAATCTAACCCTATTGAGATAACTCTATGCCCCTTAACACAGTTTTTGCTTCAGGTACCTAAAGTTTACTCCAATCAGCATATATTATTTCTTTGTCCATAGGGAATTTTTCTGGGATGGCAATAAGATCAACTTCAGTGTGTGCTTGCTAAGTAGCTTCAGTCGTGCCCAACTCTTTGCAACACTATGGTTTTTAGTCTATCAGGCTCATCTGTCCATAGTATTCTCCAGACAAGAGTTCTGGAGTGGATTGCCATGCCCTCCTCCAGGGGATCTTCCCGACCCAGGGGTTGGACCTGAGTCTCATGTCTCCTGCATTGCCAGATGGTTTCTTTACCACTAGCGCCACCTGGGAAGCACCGATCAACTTCAGATGTCAGTTAATTCAAGATTCAAGAAGAATTATTCTCTGGGCATCTAGAAAAAAAAAACTTTTTTTTTTTTTTTTTAGATTTCTCTGAGAGCTACTTACAGCCAACTTTTATGTCTTTCTCAAAGATAGGAAAACTGGAACTGTTGGTCATTTTGACATTATGAAGGAAATCAATGTTGGATTAACCCTAGTACTGTGAGATACAGGGAACCAAAATATAATAGTATCTTTGATAATAGAGATGAGCATCTAAATCAAGCCAGATGAACCCTGCACTTCCTTTGGAACTTCCAGTTATGTTTATCAGACATTCACCTATATTATTTATACTTTATTCAGACTCTGCTTTTGTTGTTATTAGTATTATTAAAGACTTTTTAGAGAAATTCACAACAAAAGTGAGAGGAACATAGAGATTTCCCATATGCCTCCTGCCCTGATGCGTGCACAGATCCCTCCGTTATCAATGTCATTCACAAGGATGGTACATTTGCTACAACTGATGAGCTTACACTGACACATCGTAATCACCCAAAGCCCATAATTTACTTTGGGGTTCACTCTTGATGTTATGCATACTATGGGTTTCAATTATTAAAAAACAAAATTCAACTGAGTAAAATTTAAAGACCTTATTAGCTTTATTTAACAATTCATGAATGAGGCAAGCATCCATCCTATCTAGAAAATAGAAAGGAGCTCTAAACAGCTGCACAAAATGAAAGATTTTATCGACAGAGGAAGTCAGAACAAAGAAGTTATTTTAAGAGAGGCTGACATTGCAATTAGGTTAGGCATTAAGCTTCTTTTAGGTGACATGGGTTTAGCATGTGACACTATTTTGGGTCTGTTGTCTCTGTTTTAACAGAATGAATATGCAATGATACATATCCATCATTATAGTATCATACAGAGTATTTTCCTTGCCCTAAAAATCCTCTGTAGTCTGCCTATTCATCCCTTCCCTGACCCCAGACCTTAGAAACCACTGACCTTTTTAAGGTCTCCATAGTTTTGTCTTGTCCAGAACACCATATAGTTGAAATCACACAGTATGTAACTTTTTCAGTTTGCCTTCCACCACTTAGTAATATGCACTTCTCTGCATATTAACTGTATATTCTCTGCATATTAACTGTACCACAGTTTTTTATCCTTTCACTTACTAAAGGACATTTTGGTTCCTCCCAAGTTTGGGCATTTATTAATAAAGCTAGTATAAACATTTGTTTGCAGGTTTTGTGGGGACAGACATTTTCAGTTCCTTGATGTAAACACTGAACATGATTGCTGAATCATATGGTAAGAGTATGTTTAGTTTTCTAAGAAACTGCTAATCTATCTTCCACAGTAACTGCATCATTTTGCATTCTAATCAGCAATAAATGAGACATGTGTAAGAGAGAAAGTGAGAGATTTGGCAATGAAGTTTGATGAAGAGTAGAAAAATATTGAGAGGAAAAAATAGCACCTTTAAAGGCAAAGAAGTAAGAGACTGTGCTGTATTAAGAACAGTTCAGAATGACTGAAGTTTAGAATGCCTCTCAATAAATGAGAAGTTATTAAACTGGAATTAGTTAATAATGTCATGAGGTATATTGAGAACTTGAGAAGTTATTTAATTTTGGTAGAATTCATTAGGAAGTTTAAGCAATAGGATAATAAAATATGATCCAGGTCCTCTGGCCTAAATGAAAATAAATAGGAAAGGAGTAATGCTACTGGAAAAACAAGCAAAAAACCAGTTAAGAGGCTATGATTATCTGTAATTTAAATGAAACAAATGAGATCATAAATTAAGGAGTTAAAAGTGAAAACATGAGGTTTTTTGAAAGCTGATAATTTTTTTTTTTACGGTTTTAAAAGTTCTCATCACAGGCAAAAATATTTTTAACTATGTTTGGTGATGAATGTTAATTAAACTCATTGTGGTAATCATTTTACAATACATACAAATATTGCATCATCGTGTTGTACACCTGAAACTAATATAATCTAATGTCAACTGAATCTCAATAAAAATAAAAGTAAAAAAATATCTGATTAAGAATAGGAGACAGTTTAAAAAATCAACATCAGGAATGAAAGAATGACCATCACTACAGATCCTATAGACAATAGAAGGATAATAGGAAACTATAATTAATAAATATCTTAATAAATCATCCAATCTTGATGAGCTGTACAAATGTATTAAAAGATACATTATTTTTTTTTAACTGAGATGAAAAAGAAAACCTGAGGAAACTCTGAATCAATACAAAGTAATCAACTTTGTAGTTAAAGTCCTTTCCCTAAGCAATAGTCTAAGCCTAGATGGCTTAGGAGCTGATTTCAACCAACCACAATTATACAAACTCTTCTAGAAAATAAAAGCAGGAATAATCCTACTTTATTTTATGAGATAATTATATACTGATGCCAAAACTGGCAAAGATACTAAAAGAAAACTAGAGACAACTTCTCTCATGAACACAAACATAAAAATCTTTAACAATATATTAGCAAACTGAATTTAGACATATATAAGGAGGATAATTACGTTGACTGAGTGGTGTATAACCCAGGAATTAAACAGTTGATTTAATATTTGAAAAATAATAAAAGTAGTTGAAAATATTAACAGAAAAAAACCCCAAAATCCACATGATTATTCCCATTTAAGTGGGAAAGCATACATTATTAAAAATCCAGCATTCATTTAAATTCAAAACTATCAGTGCACTAGACTTGGAGAATAATTTTTTCAAGTTATTAAAAGGCACACGTGAAAAATTCATGGTGAACATCATGTATGATAGTGAAAATCTGAATGCTTTCACCTAAGACTGGAAGCAAGGCAAGATCACAGTTTCCTCCACTTCTATTCTACATCTTATTGGAGGTACTAAAGCTGTGTAAGAAGGAGGGAAAAATAAATCAAAGATATAAAGATTGGAAAATAATTAATAAAATTGTCCTTATGAACATCTGACATGAACATGTACAAAGGATATTGTAAAGAATCAACAACAGCAAAACTGCATAAAAAATAATTTAGCAAAGTCACAGGATACAAAGTTACACAAAAGTCATGTGTATTTCTATGTTAGTAACCCCGACTAAGGTCCGTCTAGTCAAGGCTATGGTTTTTCCAGTAGTCATGTATGGATGTGAGAGTTGGACTGTGAAGAAGGCTGAGTGCCAAAGAATTGATGCTTTTGAACTGTGGTGTTGGAGAAGACTCTTGAGAGTCCCTTGGACTGCAAGGAGATCCAACCAGTCCATTCTGAAGGAGATCAGCCCTGGGATTTCTTTGGAAGGAATGATGCTAAAGCTGAAACTCCAGGACTTTGGCCACCTCCTGCGAAGAGTTGACTCATTGGAAAAGACTTTGATGCTGGGAGGGATTGGGGGCAGGAGGAGAAAGGGACGACAGAGGATGAGATGGCTGGATGGCGTCACTGACTCGTTGGACGTGAATCTGAGTGAACTCCAGGAGTTGGTGATGGACAGGGAGGCCTGGCGTGCTGCGATTCATGGGATTGCAAAGAGTCGGACATGACTGAGCAACTGAACTGAACTGAAAGAACAGTTAGAAAATAAAATTTCAAATGAAACATACAATTTATAATGGCATACAAAAAAGAGAAATATTTGGGGATAAATTTAACAAAATTTGTTCAAGATGCTCACAGTGAGTAGTTCAAATATGGTTGGGACTATGAAAAGACCCTAGTTATGAATGATTTATCATTGTTAAAGTGTAAATTCTCTCCAAATTAGTCTATAGATTTCAATACGGTCCCAAAACAATTTCATCAGGCTTTTCTTTAACACTGAAAACCTGATTCTAAAATTTGTATGACATGCAAAGAATTTTATAACAGCCAAAATCCTTTTCAAAAAGAGGATTACATTACCTGATTTCAATACTTACTTAAAAGCTACAGTAATCAAGACATTGTAGTGTTCATGCAAGGAGAAACATAGATCAATGAAACAAAATAGAGAGCCCAGAAATAGACAAACTTGCTAATGAAACTATTTTAAAAACTGCAAATAGATATTGCAGCTGTTTAATGGGGAAAGGATAATGCTTTCAACAAATAGATATCCCTATGTTGGGGGTGGGGCGGGGGCGGGGGGGAATACCTATAGCCCTTAACACATAACACACAAAAATGAATTTAAAAAATTAAAATTTTAGACTTTAAAAGTCCCAGAAGAAAACATAAACATATAGAAAAACTGTTTAAACATTATTTAGGCAAATGCCTCTTATGTAGAATGCAAACAAAAAATATGACTAACAAAATTGATGCTTCTGTTCTACGAAAATCACCTTAAAAAAAAGGAAAAGTTAATTCATGACTAATTGAACATATTTATGTTACATATATCTGACAAAGGGCTTATGTGCAGAATATAAAAAGTATTCTTACAACTCAGAAATTTAGAAACCCAATTTTAAAAACAAAATAGATGAAAGGTTTGGACTGATATTTTACTAAAGAAGATACATGAATGGCCAGCAAATGCAAAAAAAAAAAAAAAATGCTCAGTGCTTCTAGGCCCGCAGGGAAATGGGAGGTAAAACCATGCAATATCACTATTTACTGACTGCTGCTGCTGCTGCTAAGTTGCTTCAGTCGTGTCCGACTCTGTGTGATCCCATAGACGGCAGCCCACCAGGCTCCCCCGTCCCTGGGATTCCCCAGGCAAGAACACTGGAATGTGTTGCCATTTCCTTCTCCAATGCATGAAAGTGAAAAGTGAAAGTGAAGTCTCTCAGTTGTGTCCGACTCTTAGCGACCCCATGGACTGCAGCCTACCAGGCTCCTCCGTCCATGGGATTTGCCAGGCAAGAGTACTGACTAGATGGTTAAAATTCTGTTCAGTTCAGTTTAGTAGCTCAGTCGTGTCTGACTCTTTGTGACCACATGGACTGCAGCACGCCAGGCCTCCCTGTCCATCACCAGCTCCCGGAGTTTACTCAAACTCATTTTCATTGAGTCGGTGATGCCATCCAAACATCTCCTCCTCTGTCGTCTCTTTCTTCTCCCACCTTCAATGTTTCCCAGCATCAGAGTCCTTTCCAATGAGTCAGTTCTTCACATTGGGTGGCCAAAGTATTGAAGTTTCAGCTTCAGCATAAGTCCTTCCAATGAATATTCAGGAATGATTTCCTTCAGGATGGAATGGTTGGATTTCCCTGCAGTCCAAGGGACTCCCAAGAGTCTTCTCCAACACCACAGTTCAAAAGCATCAGTTCTTTGGTGCTCAACTTTCTTTATAGTCCAACTCTCACATTCATACATGACAACTGGAAAAACCAGAGCTTTGACTAGATGGACTTTTTTTGGCAAAGTAATGTCTTTGCTTTTTAATATGCTGTCTAGGGGGGTCATAACCTTTCTTTCGAGGAGTAAGCATCTTTTAGTTTTATGGCTGCAGTCACCATCTGCAGTGATTTTGGAGCCCCCAAAAATAAAGTCTGTCACTGTTTCCATTGTTTCCCCATCTATTTCCCTTGAAGTGTTGGGACCAGATGCCATGATCTTCGTTTTCTGAATGTTGAGCTTTAAGCCAACTTTTTCACTCTCCTCTTTCACTTTCATCAAGAGGCTCTTTAGTTCTTCACTTTCTGCCATAAGGGTGGTGTCATCTGCATATTTGAGATTATTGATATTTCTCCCAGCAATCTTGTTTCTGGCTTTTGCTTCATCCAGCCCAGCATTTCTCATGATGTACACTGCATATAATTTAAATAAGCAGGGTAACAATATACAGCCTTGATGTACTCCTTTTCCTATTAGGCACCAGTCTGTTCCATGTCTACTTCTAACTGTTGCTTCCTGATCTGCATACAGATTTCTCAGGAGGCAGGTCAGGTGGTCTGGTATTCCCATCTCTTTCAGAATTTTCCACAGTTTGTTGTGATCTACACAGTCAAATGCTTTTGCATAGTCAATAAAGCAGAAGTAGATGTTTTTCTGGAACTCTGTTGCTTTTTTGATGATCCAGTGGATGTTGGAAATTTGATCTCTGGTTCCTCTACCTTTCTAAAACCAGCTTGAACATCTGGAAGTTCATGATTCACCTACTGTTGAAGCCTGGCTTGGAGAATTTTGAGCATTACTTTACTAGCATGTGAGATGAGTGCAATTGTGCAGTAGTTTGAGCATTATTTGGCATTGCCTTTCTTTGGGATTGGAATGAAAACTGACCTTTTCCAGTCCATGACCTATTTGGACAAGAAATTCAAAATTTGTTGGCATATTGTGTGTAGCACTTTCACAGCATCATCTTTTAAGATTTGAAATAGCTCCACTGGAATTCCATCACCTCCACTAGCTTTGTTCATAGTGATGCTTCCTAAGGCTCACTTGACTTCACATTCCAGGATGTCTGGCTCTAGGTGAGTGATCACATCATCATGGTTATCTGGGTCATGAAGATCTTTTTTGTATAGTTCTTCTATGTATTCTTGCCACCTCTTAATATCTTCTGCTTCTGTTAGGTCCATACCATTTGTGTCCTTTATTGAGCCCATCTTTCCATGAAATGTTCCCTTGTTGTCTGTAATTTTCTTGGAGCGATCTCTCGTCTTTCTCATTCTATTGTCTTCCTCTATTTTGTGCACTGATCACTAAGGAAGGCTTTCTTATCTCTCCTTGCTATTCTTTGGAACTTTGCATTTAAATTGGTATATCTTTTTTTTCTCCTTTGCCTTTCACTTCTCTTCTTTTCTCAACTATTTGTAAGGCCTCCTCAGACAACCTTTTTGCCTTTTTGCATTTCTCTTTCTTGGGAACGGTCTTGATCGCTGCCTTCTGTACAATATTGTGAACCTCCATCCTTAGTTCTTCAGGCACTCTATCAGATCTAATCCCTTGTATCTATTTCTCACTTCCACTGTATAATCATAAGGGATTTAATTTAGGCCATACCTGAATGGTCTAGTGGTTTTCCTTACTCTCTTCAATTTAAGTCTGAATTTGGCAATGAAGAGTTCGTGATCTGAGCCATAGGCAGCTGCCAGTCTTGTTTTTGTTGACTGTATAGAACTTCTCCATCTTCGGCTGTAAGGAATATAATCAGTCTGATTTCGGTGTTGACCATCTGGTGATGTCCATGTGGTGTGTAGAGTCTTCTTTTGTGTTGTTGGAAGAGGGTGTGAGCTATGACCAGTGCATTCTCTTGGCAAAACTCTATCAGTCTTTGCCCTGCTTCATTCTGTACTCCAAGGCCAAATTTGCCTGTTATTCTTGACTTCCTACTTTTGCATTCCAGTCCCCTATAATGAATAGGATGTCTTTTTTTGCGTGTAAGTTGTAGATGGTCTTGTAGAACTAATATTAATAATGCTGAAAATAGTAGATGTTAACAAGAATATGGAGAAACTCATATGTTACTGGTAGGAGTATGAAATTAACCATTTTGGCAATCAGTTTGGCAATTTCTTACCATACAACTAAGCAATTCTCCTTAGTATTTACCTAAGAGTTATGAAATGACTTGCACATGAAGGTTCATAGTAACTTTATTCTAAATAGGCAGGAAACTATAAATTGTTCAAGCAAATAAATAAACACAGTATAGTATATCAATAAAATGAAATATTTTTCAGCAATTTTTGAAAAAAGGACTGTAATCTATTAACTGCATGGATAAACATAAAAGAGACTATGGTGAACTAAAGAAGTTATACACTGATTTTACATACACAAATTCTAGATCCAACAAAATTCATCTATAGTGATACAAAGCATGAGTGATGTATAGATAAAATAGTAGGAGATTCACTGACAGCAAAAGAACACAGGGAAGTTTTGAGGTGGAAGGAATTTCCTACATATTAATTGAATTATGTAATTAAATTCTGCATATTAATTAATACTATATATTAATTAATACTATATATTAATTCATTGTGATAGTAATTACACTATCTAGGTCTAGGCAAAGCTTATCTGTTAGTCTAAATAAATTACACAAAAATTGTTATCCCCCCCCAAAGTAACCTAATTAAGCAAGAAGACACTATTTAATTTTATATAAAAATGAAAAAAGAACTGTGTGATTTGGGGCTAATCCCTTCTCTATAGGTCCTCATTTTGTCTGTGTTAAAAAAATAAGAATTGAACTAGAAAAATTAAAAAAATATTATTATTATTTTTTAACAGAAGGATAATTGCTTTACAGTATTGCATTGGTTTCTACCAAACATCAACATGAAACAGAAGGTAGGTTTGCCCATGTCCCCTCCCACTTGAACTTCCCTCCCATTTCCCTCCTCATCCCACCCCTCTAGAATGTTACAGAGTCATAGTTTGAGTTCTCTGAGTCATACAGCAAATTCACATTGGCTATCTATTTTACTGGAAAATTTTAAGACTTTTATTGTACATGTTTAAGAACAATCTTAAATTTCTACCATTTTTCCCCAGAGAAGGAAGCTTGATACAGAAGACAGTTGATGGTCTTGGATCAAGGCAAAGCATGATAAATATAGGGATTCTTACACTCATTAGTTAGCTGAGGAAGAATTCAACCTCCCATGATTACAATTTCTTCATCTACAAAATTAGGGGGCCAAAAATCTATATAGAATGATTGTGAAAAACCAAATGATCAAAAAATACATGAAGAGCTTGACTCTTACTAGCAGCTGAATAGTTATAAATTCCCCTTGCCTTTCACCAGAGAAAATGTCAAGATTAAAAACTAAAAATAAAGTTAAATAGAATTATTCCAGAAATCAATATGTACTCTTATCAACTGAATCCCTGAGGGAGGACATTTGAGTCTGTAAAAGCTCCTAACTTCTACTAACAGCCTTTGCAGATGTTCTGATCATTGGATCTGTCATACTATTGAGAGTGAGAAGACAAGCACTAAGGAATGGCACAACGGTGGGAATAAGATAACCATCCTAGCGGAGCCTTCAGTCTGTACTGGTTTCTCATTCTGAGAATCCTTAGAGAGCTGAACCACATGAATCTTGTTTGTTTGATTTGTTTTCTTTTGACTCTTTCTCTCTGACTCAACTGAAAGATTCCCAAGTGAACTATAAAAATTATTTAGTGCCCTGCTTTGGATATCGCGAATGTACAGTTGAATCTGGGGAGTTCAGGAAATTCACATTTTTAAAAATTCCCCTTTGATTTTGCTTTGGTTACTTTTCTTCTGTTTAAAAAAAAAAAAAAATCCCCTAGGTACCTGAAACCCTGAAGCCATAGGTAGAATGATTTAGTGTCTTGAGAACCCACATTACTCAACCTTGAGGGACGCACAATATGACATTTTCTCAAACATTCAACAATATTTTCTTCATGGGTAAATACTTACGGCTTTATCAGATCATAAGGGAACAAAGAGTTTAAATGCAACTTCAATGACATACCAAACCAGATCGAAAAATGTAGATACCTCTAAACTCAACTACCACCTACAGACATAGAACATTTCACAACCTATGTATCAACAAACCACTGCTAATGGGGTAATTTAAACAACTCCTTTAGGGCCAATTTAAAAGAGTAAACATAAGAAAAACGTTTATTAATGCTTCCCTTCATCAGAAAAGCAATTTCCCACTGTCATCTGAGCTTTTTACGATGGCTCACTACGATCGCAAGTCATTTTAGTTTACCTCTGACTGTGCACCAAGCAGAAAAGAAAACAAATCAAATAATTAAAATGGTCAAAATTTCACCATCTCAAAATGGCTTTAAAACATTTACAAGAGTTCATTTTTCTGAGGAGGACAAAGTGTGAAGGAGAAATTGAGCAATGGTTTTCTTCTCTTCTCAAAAGGATTCACGGCATTCTAAATATTTTGTTTTCTCAGAAAGTTAAAGGGTCTGCTCACATGGCTACTGAACCAGCTGTTTCCTATTTTTATTTTTCCAACTCTAGATCTTGCACCTAGCAATAATCCTGTATCATAGTGCTTTTAGGACCAGAATACTTTCTGGCTGATTAAAACATGTATACTGATTGTTCATGCCAGAAGTGAAGACTATCCCCATTCAGGCATGAAAAGACTCTAGCAGATATAGGGTTAATTTTCTTTCCTCTGAACCAGTAGCTTCCACACCTGTCAGCCATCAGGGTCAGGCTTGCCAGGAACCTAGGAGTGAATGGGCATGGGCGCAGCTGTAGCAAATTAGTGTATCACGAGGAGGTCCAGAATAAAAGATGAGAACGCTTGCGTATATCTCTATGGGGTTTTGACTGATCCAAAAACAATGTTACTATAGGGAATCAAGTATGGTAGGTGCCCCAGAGACTTCTACCATCGCCTTCCCTTACCAATATAAAATACATAAAATTGTATGTCTGAATATGCTTGTGTATATCTCTGTGTATTCTTCATAAGGCTCTTTGGGATTATAGTGAAGCGGCAACATTTATTTATAATTTTTAGATCATAAGAAATGATTTAGAAGAGGATATAATGATGAAAATGATCTTTCAACTATATCCTTCACCAGGTATGAAAACCACATAATTGTTGATGAAACAATATTTAATGATTTTCATCAATGCCCTTTCTCAAGAGTACATAGATTTCACAATGCAGCAATCATACATGTGGATGATTTAGAGAAAGGGACTGAAAATGAACAATTTGGAAAAAAATGATTCTTGGCTCAATTATGATGGTATCTTGATATCTTCTGATGCCAGTTTCTTTGCTATTTTTAACAGTACATTCTGACTTGGGTTTGTTTTTTTATTTTGGTAAGTGTGAAAAATATCCAGTGTTAGGTCATAATCGAGTCTCTTGTATTCTTGCATAAGATGTTCTAGACCTTTGCGTCCTGCCCATTTTCAGCTTTGTATGTAACAGAAAAGGAATGGAATTGTAGGTAGGGTAGAAACATTATATAGTGGAAAAAACACAAAAGGTCAAGGGAACATGGAAAAATGCTTATATAGTACTTTATATTCCTGAGCCCGTTCAGTTTCTCTGATGGAATGAGCAGTCAGTATTTCAAGCAATAATAGAATAGAAATATTGCAGAATGCATGTTCTCTTTGTTTTGTGCAGGAACTAAGAAGAAAAGTGGGGGCACAGAGATACATCTTAATGATTCCACACAGCCAGCACATATCCTCAGTAAAGGAGCAAAAAAAAGTTAATACATCTAATTGCTAGTGATAGTTAGGCCCATTGACTATGGTCTGATTGCAGTCTACCACTGAATCCTACATTAGTAGAAAACAATGAAATCCTAAACTAAAATGACATCTTGGCTAAGCAAAAGTTCCAGAATCCTTCAGGGTCATCACTTAATATTTCATATTCTATAAGCATCATTAATAGCAAAAACATAATAAAATCAAATTTGAAAGATATTATCTCCCAGGGCTCCCCATTTAGATGTGAAGTGTTTGAAGGGGAAGAAGGCAACTGATGGGAGAAGGATCTGATTTTCCCCAGCACCATCATTCACAGCAGATTTTTTAAATGTTTAAATTGCTGTTAGAAAATTTAGGGAATTTGCAGACATAACTGATCTAGAGACTTACACCATGCATCTTAAGAAAAGGAGTTAGTTTAAATACAGTGGCTATTACTGAACTTCATAGGAGCTATTTCTTAAGGACCTGAAGAATCTGAAAAGTTCTAGGTTGCAAAGAAGATGGCTAACTGGTCCTAATGGACTCAGCAAGACCAAATTGACCTGCAGAATAGAGTCTACACCCTCACTTTCTTCACTTTCCATCGACGCTGATCCATGATTGCCCCTCAACTCTGCCCTCAACTTTACTTGAAGGATGGAGGAAGTGCTTATGAACAGTAAGAGACCTTGCTTTTTCACCAAAACTGCCAACATGAGTCCTAGTGCATGTATACTGCAGTATTTTGTGATGTGTGCATTTGTTGTCTCCTTGAGATGTTCACCAGAGGAGCAATCTATTTTTACATATGCTTGTGGAAAGGAAATGAGTTGGAAAAAAATTTTTTTTTCATTACTACAAGTTGAGTTCAATAGAAACCACTGACCCTGTCATATCCACACTATAGGATCAGATGTGTTCTTTATTTACCATCTCATGGATTCTTCCATTCTACTTACATTCTATGTAGAAGAACAAAAGTTTCAAAACTTCAAACTTTATTTTTAACATATAGAAAGAATTAGAGTTTGCAAACTCATTTGTCTTTTATTTCAGCCTAGATTTCAAAATCACTGGTTTTTTTGGACACCAGAGTCCTAATTTACCACAAACATTTGACATCTTTGTCCCAGATTATATCAGAGTTTATCTTGAATCACGGAAATATTTTTGATTTACTGGATGGGAAGTCAAGAAAGATATAATTTAAAGTAAATACAAAACACATGATTTGATCTTTTAAAAATATGTATCCATTTTCTATCTCACAACTAATGGAAAATGATTTAAGGATTCTGGGATATCTCAGAAAACCAAAGGAGAAACTGCCTCTGAACCTAGAACTGCCTGGTACCAAGGCTCAATATACCATGGAACAACTCTTCTGTATTTTCTGTGATTCTTTCCATGTCTCTTCATGGCTTTATCTTCTCATCTTTTTTATCAGTTTTTATTTTTGTGGACCAACTTCTCTGAAGAATGGGAGATATGAGAGCCCTGTTAGCTCTCCAGTGTTTACATTCCCTTTTCAAGAATCCAGCTTTAACTGGGACTGCAATCCTATTGCCCTTTTCCAATTTACTAAATTAGATACTTTAATTCATTTAGTTTGGATCATGAGCCCATTTCTCATTCAACTTTTGGCCAAGGGAACAAAATGATGTAGCATAAGCATTCTTCACATGCATCAGGGTTGGGAGTGACTTTTTTTTTTTTCCCATTCCTCTTTCTCTTTTTAAGGGAAAAAGTGTAAGGTAGAAATCAGTTAATGTCCACTTGCTTTCCTAATTTTGAATAGACTTATTATTTCTATTTACTCATGAAATAAATATGATGCTTCCTTGTGTTGTTTCTCTAAAATATACATGAAGTATTTGTTTCAATCTAAAATTTACCTTTTTAAATATGAGGATTAAAACTTCTTTATACTCATTCTATTTCTGTAGTTTCTCAAGATAATGTCTCCAGACATTTTAACAAATTATTTATGATTAAAATAAAAACAAAGAAAGAGAACCACCTGGTACCAATAATCTTTTCCAGATTAAAAATCAGGGTCTTCAGGATTTAATTTTTATTCCTTTTTGTTGTCCATGACTTTGACTTTTTTTTTTTTTTAAATCAATGACCTACCCAGAATATTTTTCTCAATACACATTATTTTAACTAATCAGTTACCTTGCATCAGTCTGATGTTACTTTGAAGTCTTATAATTTAAACTATATCAGGATTACTACAATATTTATTATAAAAATAAATAATTTTCTATATAAGTTGATATGGTAATGATATTTGTTTCTAATATCAAACTACCTTCACCTTTCAGTTATAAACTTTTTTATGGGCTATGTTTGCTTTTTAGCTACTGGTAGATTCTTGTTCTCAATTACAGTCCAATTTTATTTTGGATTGTGCATTAAAAATGATCTTGAGTTGTTTTTTTTTTTTTAATGTTATCTGGTTTTGGCAGATGTTAGTATCAATGTCCTGCTGATTTCATGAAAGATACTAGAAGCATTGTTGTTCAGTCACTCAGTAATGTCTGACTCTTTGAGACCCCATGGACTGCAGCACACTAGGCTTCCCTCTCCTTTACCACCTCTCAGAGCTTGCTCAACTTATGCCCATTGAGTCAGTGATGTCATACAAACATCTCATACTTTGTCGACCCATTCTCCTCCTGCCTTAAATCTTTCCCAAGATAAGGGAAAATGAGTCAGCTCTTCAGGGGGCCGAAATATTGGAGTGTCAGCTTCAGCATCAGTCGTTCCAGTGAATATTCACTATCAATTTCCTTTAGGATTGACTGCATTCTCAAGCGTCTTCTCCAACACCACAGCTCAAAAGCATCACTTCTTCAGCACTCACCCTTCTTTATGATTCAATACTCACATCCATACATGACTACTGGAAAAAAAACATAGCTTAGACTCTATAGACCTTTGTTGGAAGAGTAATGTCTCTGCTTTTTAACATGATGCCTAGGTTTGTTATACCTTTCCTGCCAAAGAGCAAGTGCCTTTTAACTTCATGGCTGCAATCATCATCTGCAGTGGTTTTGAAGCCCATGAAAATAAAGTCTGTCAATGTTTCCATTGTTTCCTCATCTATTTGTCATAAAGTGATGGGATTGAATGCCATGATCTTAGTTTTTTGAATAATGAGTTTTAAACCAGCTTTTTCCACTCCTTTTTTTTTCACTTTTATCAACAAGCTCTTTAGTTTCTCTTTGATTTCTGCCATAAGGGTGGTGTCATTTGCATTTCTGAAGTTATTGATATTTCTCCTAGCAATCTTGATTCTGGCTTGTGCTTCATTCAGCCTGGCGTTTTGCATGATGTGCTCTGCATATAAGTTAAATAAGCAGGGTGGCAATATACAGCCTGCTGTACTCTTTTCCAAATTAGGAACTAGTCTGTTGTTCTATGTCCAGTTCTAACTGTTGCGTCTTGACCTGCATACAGGTTTCTCAGGAGGCAGGTGAGATTGGCTGGTATTCCCATCTCTTTAAGAATTTTCCACACTTTGTTGTGATCCACACAGTCAAAAGTTTTGGAGTAATCAATGAAACATAAGTAGATGTTTTTCTGGAACTCTCTTGCTTTTTCTGTGATCCAGTGGATGTTGGCAATTTGATCTCTGGTTCCTCTGCCTTTTTAAAATCCAGATTGAATATCTGGAAGGTCTCGATTTATGTACAGTTGAAGTGTAGCTTGGAGAACTTTGAGCATTCTTTGCTAGTGTGTGAAATGAATGCAGTTGAGCAGTAGTTTGAACATTCTTTGGCACTGCCTTTCTTTGGGATTGAAATGAAAACTGACATTTTCCAGTCCTGTGGCCACTGCTTAGTTTTCCAAACTTGCTGGCATATTGAGTGCAGCACTTTAACAGCATCATCTTCTAGGATTTGAAATAGCTCAACTGAGATTCCATCACCTCCACTTTCTTTATTCATAATGATGCTTCCTAAGGCCCACTTGACTTCACACTGCAGGATGTCTGGCTCTAAGGTGAGTGATCACACCATCATGGTTATCTGGGTCATGAAAATCTTTTTTTGTATAATTTTTCTGTGTATTCTTGCCACCTTTTCTTAGTATCTTCTGCTCCTTTTAGGTCCATACACTTTCTGTCCTTTATTGTACTCATCTTTGCATGAAATGTTCCCTTGTTATTTTTAATTTTCTTGAAGAGATATCTAGTCTCTCCTATTCTCTTGTTTTCCTCTATATCTTTGCATTGATCACTAACTTAGACTTTCTTACTTCTCCTTGCTGTTCTCTGGAACCCTGCATTCAGATGGGCATATCTTCCCTTTCCTCCTACATATTTTACTGCTCTTCTTTTCTCAGCTATTTATAAGGCCTCCTCAGACAACCATTTTGCCTTCTTGCATTTCTTTTTTGGGCAGGTGTTTTTGATCACCTGTTCTGACCAACTTAGACAGCATATTAAAAAGCAGACATTACTTTGCCAACAAAGGTCCATCTAGTCAAAGCTATGGTTTTTCCAGTAGTCATCTATGGATGTGAGAATTGGACCATAAGGAAAGCTGAGCACCAAAGAATTGATGCTTTTGAACTGTGGTGTTGGAGAAGACTCTTGAGAGTCCCTTGAACTGCAAGGAGATCAAACCAGTCAATCCTTAAGGAAATCAGTCTTGAATGTTTCTTGGAAAGACTGATGCTGAAGTTGAAGCTCCAATGCTTTGTCCACCTGATGTGAAGTACTGACTCATTGAAAAAGACTATAATACTGGAAAGATCGAAGCCAGGAGGAGAAGGGATGACAGAGACTGAGATGGTTGGATGCTATTACCGATGAACATGAGTTTGAGCAAGCTCAGGGAGTTGAAGATGGACAGGGAAGCCTGGCAAATTGCTGTCCATGGGGTCGCAAAGAGTCAGACATGACTGAGTGACTGAACTGAACTGAATTCCTGTACAATATTATGAACTTCCATGCATAGTTATTCAGATACTCTATCAAATTTAATCCCTTGAATACATTTATCACTTCCACTGTATAATCGTAAGTGATTTTATTTAGGTCATACCTGAATGGCCAAGTGGTTTTTCCCTACTTTCTTCAGTTTAAGTCTGAATTTGGTAATAGGGAGTTCATGGTCTGAGACACAGTCAGCTTCTGGTCTTATTTTTGCTGATTGTGTGATCACCCACGCAAAAAAGAAATGCAAGAAGGCAAAATGGTTGTCTGAGGAGGCCTTATAAATAGCTGAGAAAAGAAGAGCAGTAAAATATGTAGGAGAAAAGGAAAGATATGCCCATCTGAAAGCAGGGTTCCAGAGAACAGCAAGGAGAAATAAGAAAGTCTACCTTAGTGATCTCCATCTTTGGCTGCAAAGAATGTAATCTGTCTGATTTTGGTACTGACCTTCTGGTGATGTCCATGTGTAGAGTTGTCTCTTGTGTTGTTGAAAGAAGGTATTTGCTATCACCACTGTGTTCTCTTGGCAAATCTCTGTTAGCGTTTGCTCTGTGTCATTTTGTATTCCAAAGCCAAACTTGCCTGTTACTCCAGGTATCTCTTGACTTCCTACTTTTGCATTCCAGTCCTCTATGATGTAAAGGACATCTTTTTTTTTTTTTTTTTGATGTTAGTTCTAGAAGGACTTGTAGGTCCTCATAAAACCACTCAACTTCAGCTCTTTTGGCATGGGGTGGTTGGGGCATAGATTTAGATTACTGTTATATTGAATGGTTTGCCTTGGAAATGAAAAGAGATCATTCTGTCTTTCTTGAGATTGTATCCAAGTACTGCATTTCAGCCTCTTTCACTGACTATGAGAGCTACTCCTTTTCTTCTAAGTGATTCTTGTCCACAGTAGTAGATATAATGGTCATCTGCTTAAATTTGCCCATTTTGGTCCATATTAGTTCACTGATGCCTAAAATGTCAATGTTCACTCTTGCCATCTCCTGTTTGACCACTTCCAATTTACCTAGATTCATGGACCTAACATTCCAGGTTCCTATGCATTATTGTTCTTGACAACATCAGACTTTACTTTCACCACTAGACACACCCACAGCTGGCATTGTTTCCACTTTGGCTCAGCCTCTTCATTCCTTCTGGAGCCATTTCTCCACTCTTCTCCAGTAGCATAAGGCATATCTATCAACCTCCCAGGTTCATCTTTCATCTTTCAGTGTTTTATCTCTTTGCCTTTTTCAGTGTTGTATCTTTTTGCCTTTTCATTCTGTTCATGGGGTTCTCAAGGCAAGAATGCTAAAGTGGTTTGCCATTCCCTACTTCAGTGGACCATGTTTTGTCAGAACTCTCCACCACAACCCTTCCACCTTGGGTGGCCCTACACGGCATGGCTCATGGTTTTGTTGAGTTAGACAGTGCAATTAAATGTAATTAGAAGCATTACATTTCTTAATTCTCTGAAGTAACTTACACAGAATTTAGATAGAAAATCTAAACAGAATTAGCAATATTGGTTGATATCAGTTTTGAAGTATAGGCTTAAATGTTTCTTCAGCTGCATTTTTGGCAAGTTTCTGTTTGTCCACTTTCCCAAATTCTTCATTAATAATTTTAATTGTTGGTTAAGTTTTGATATTTTCTTTATTTTGATGACTTTTTTTCTAGAAAATTACATACTCACTTAGGTCCTTATATTTATTTATATGGAGTTGAACAACATTATTGTTTTAAAGTTTCTTCTATTTCTTTTATTTTAAAATTTGATAAAAGTCATTTTAAAAAGCCTAGGAAAGTAATGTCTATCAATGTAAAGGTAAAGCAGGCATATCTTGGAGATATTGTGAGTTTAGTCCAAAACATCAAGATAAAGCAAATATCTCAATAAATAAGTGGCACAATTTTATTGGTTTCCCAGTGCATGTGCAAGTTATGTTTACACTATGCATTAGTCTACTGTATGCAATAGTATTATTTATATTAAAAAATGTACATACCTTATTTTACAAAATACTTTCTTGACAAAAAATGCTAACTATCATCTGAATCTTTAGTGAGCCTTAATCTTTTTGACTCATTGTTGATGGTTGCTAACTGATCAGGATGATGGTTACACAAGTTGGGAGTGACTGACAATTTTTTAAAATAAGGCAATAATGATGTGTGCCATATTGATTGACTTTTCTTTCATGAACAATTTCTCTGCAACACTCAGTGCTCTTTGATAGCATGTTACCCATAGTAGAAATTCTTTCAAAACTTGAGTCAGACACTACTACCTCCTGACACTGCTGATGCTGGTTCAACACAGTTTATATACTACTGTAAATTTTTCATTATAATTTCAACAGTCTTTACACATCTTCACCAGGAGTAGCTTCCACTTCAAGAAACCATTTTCTTTACTCATCCATAGGAAACGACTCCTCATCCATCAAAGTTTTATCATGAGATTATAGAAATTCATTCATATGTTCAGACTCTACTACTGATTCTATTATAATTTCTACCACATCAGAAATTACTTTCTCCCTGAAGTCTTGAACTTTTCAGGGTCAGTCATGAGGATTGGAGTCAATTTTTTCCAATCTCTTATTAATGTTTATACTTCAATCTCTTCCCATATATCATGAATGCTTCAATGGCTTCTGAAATGAGGAACACTTTCTAGAAGCTTTTCAGTTTCTTTTGCCCAAATATGTCAGAGTACTCACTGTCTGTCGTAACTCTAGTCTTATAAAAGATATTTATTAAATAATAAAGTTTGAAAGCCCAAATTACTCCCTGATATCTAGACTGCAGAATAGGTATTGTATTAATAGGCATGAAAACAACATTAGTTCGTTGTACATCTCCATCAGAGCTCTTGGATCACCAGGTGCCAATAAACAGTAATATTTCAAAAGAAATCTGTTTTTCTTGAACCATAAATCTCAACACTGGGATTGAAATACACACTAAAGCATGTTGTAAACAGATACGCTGTCATCCATGCTTTGTTTTTCCAATTATACAGCACAGATAGAGTAGAATTAGCATACTTCTTAAGGATCCTAGGAATTTTCTAAATTGCAAATAAGCATTGGCTTCAGCTTAAAGTCACTAGCTGCTTCAACCCCTAACAAGAGAGTCATCCTAGCCTTTGAAGATTTGAAACCAGATATTGACTTCTGCCCAGCTATGAAGATCCAAGATGACATTTTCTTCCAATATAATGTTGTTTTGTCTACACTAAAAGTATGTCACTTTGTGTAGCCCCTTAATTAATGATCTTAGCTAGGTTTTCTGGATAATTTGCTACAGCTTTTACATTACTTGTTGCTCCATCTTGTACTTTTATGTTATGAAAATGGCTGCTTTCCTTAAACCAAATGAACCAACATTTGCAAGCTTTAAACTTTTCTTCTGCAACTTATTCACCTCTTTCAACATTTATAGAATTGAAAAGATTTAGGGTCTTGCTGCTGGGGTCCAGCCCCAGTGGAACCAGGGTGATTCAAAGGGGAGACGGATAGGCGAGGAAAAAACTTATTTATTTATTAATATAAGATTAGATTAGGAAGAACTAGTGTAGTAGGAAAATTAAGTGGAGAAAAGATGCTGAATAACTTGGTTTACGTGGAAAGCCAATAAAGTTCCAGACAAGGAGCTTGCACCATCTACATTAGGCCACCGGCGTCTGTTTGAATATCGGAGAGTGCCCCGCCTTGGGCTCTCTCTTACGGATCTTAGAAGCAGGCACAAGTAAGTAGACATGGCGAGCCTCCACGCCCCAGATGGGAATTCAGCCTGAAATTAGAGTAAAGAGGAGACATGGGGGAAACCAGTCCTTCCAGTGACTGTCCCGGCCTCTATTGTCTAGAAAGGCCTTTTATACCTTTTTGATTGTACATAGAGATCAGTGGGTAATACAAAGTTATGCAGTGTTAGCAGCCCAGACTCTTATCAAAACCAGGCTTTTCTCTCTGCATATAAGTGTTAGGTGATTTACATCATCTTCTGGCCAAAAGGGCCAATTAACATTTTACAGCCTTTTTCTGATAAGGGTTTGTCAACCAGAAGACTTATTTGTGTTGTTCTTCCCAAAGTCTGGTGCCACTCTCAGAAAGCACTAAATAAAGTTACATTCTTACATAGCAAAGATACAGCAATTTATAACAAGTAAAAGGAGTGCAGTGATTATAACAAAAGAAAAGTAATTAACTCAAAAGTCTAGTGTTGTTAACCTCAAAACTATTATATAGGGAAGAGGCCAAGCACAGCCGGAGCCCAGCTCAACGAAGCTCCCGCGGTGGAGGCAGAACACGAAGAAAATCGAGCGCAGGGGAAGGCCCATCGTGCCAGAAACCGGGACAGCGGAAAGCCCGCGCGGCCCACTCTCAGATCTCAGAAGACCTCCAGTTAAGGTTATGTTTGCACTCACAGCATGGCAAATCCTCTTCAACATTCAATAGCTGGCCTTATACTATGCATACTTTGTAGGTCTTAAAGTGAAAGACTTTGGAGAATTCTGTAGAAGATGGCGGAGGAATAGGAAGGGAAGACCACTTTCTCCCTCACAAATTCCTCAAAAGATCATTTCAACGCGGAGCAAACTCCACAAAACAACCTCTGAATGCAGGCAGAGGACATCAGGCAACCAGAAAAGCAGATCAGTGTCTTCAAAACCAGGTAGGAAAAAATATAAAAGACGAGAAAAGAGACAAAGGAGGTGGGGAGGGAGCTCCATCCTGGGAAGGGAAGCCCGTCCCGGGAAGGGAATTCTAAGAAGAGAGGTTTCCAAACACAAGGAAACACTCTACCTGCCGAGTCTAAGGCGAGCCTTGGAAACACAGAGGGCAACATAACAGGAAGGAAAAATGAATAAATAATTAAAACCAACAGATTACGAGCCCAACAGTAACTCCCCCAGCGGAAAAGCTGCGCAGACGCCTGCAGCCGCCGCTAGCAAGTGGGGGCAGGGCAGGGAAGCACGGGAGACGCGGGCTGCCGCGCTCGGTAAGAAGCGGGCAGAAACGCCCCACGCGTAACCAGAGCGAACGAACTTGGGCGAGCAAACCAGGCTGGGGGATAGCTACCACGCGAAAAGCTGGAACGTAAGACCCCGCCAGGACCGCGCACAGAACAAAGGACTGAACGGAAATAGCCGGCTGCAGACCATCCCCCGCCGGGGACAGGCAGCCAGAGCTGTAAGGGCTGGAAAGGGGCAATCGCAGCCCCGGAGAGTCTACCTGAAAAGCGGCAGGCAGGCTTCTTTGCTGAGACTTCAGGGGATGCAGGACAGTCACCACCCGCCTCACAAGGAGCGCCAGCAGTACACCCCGAAAACTGAGCAGTAGAGACAGAGAAGGGGACAAGTCCCGGCGACCGCGCTCGCCAAGCTCCCGAGCGGCTCGGACCCAGGAGGGGCGCAGAGCGCAGTCCCAAACAAGTTTGTGCCTCTGAGGGTTACCTGGGCGCCAAAACCGAGCGGCTTGGACCGGGGAGGTGCACGAAGCCTGGGGCCGGCCTCGGATATTTCCTGGCTGAGCTCCGTGGAGCCGGAGCGGTTTGTGCGTTGTGGGGGGAGACAGGTCCAGCGGGGTTGAGACGCTGTGTGCCCACGACAGTGCTATTTGTTTGCAGCATCCCCCCCCTCCCCACAGCGCGACTGAACTAGTGAGCCTAAAAAAAAAAAAAAAAAAAAGTGTCCTCCACCGCCCCCATGTGTCAGGACGGAATTCAGACCCTGAAGAGACCAGCAAACAGAAGCTAAACAGAGGGAAACGCCTTGGAAGTGACCAACATGGCCCACAACATCAGAGAAGGGCCAGATATATCTTCACAATTTTTACAATCATTCC